>NC_134237.1:81415796-81718826 GCF_965152275.1 Natator depressus
GAAAGCCTATTGACTTTGAATAGAGCCTACACTCCCTCACACCCATTATACACGATGTTAGGAGCAACTGGATCTGGTTAAAACTGGCTTATGCTGGGCCAGCATGGACTCCCTTTCTGTCATATACAAGAATTGTGCAGGCACTCCTGTACTGGGAGCAGGATCAAACCCAAAATCTTATTTTTCTCTTTCTGTTTTCTCACTGCAACCTTACCAGGATGAATTGATCCTTTATTACTTCTCTGAAAATATTTAATGGGAAGGCAGTAGAGTAGAGATCTGAGCAGGAGTGTACTGAAACTTTTTATTCTTTGGTCATAGAGAATAAATGATGCAACTGTAATTACCTGGAACTTAAAAAGATTGAACAATCCCATTAAAGGAAAAAGTTTTAAATTTCTTATGCAAGGCTGATTGCAGAATGGCTCTCCTGGAAGAAATCCATTTATCAGAAACCGACCATAAGAAAAAATGGTAACATGAGTAAACCAGTAAAATCCAGTATTTTCCCCACATAAATGCAGTACCTTATTTAGAATAACTAGTGGCATAAGTATTATGGGTCTTACTTTTTGATACAGTTTTTAATCTTTTTCCACTTATTAGGCTTAACTAAATGCAATATTAGAATAATCACAGAATCATAGAAATGGAAGGCACCTTGGAGGTCACAGAGCTCAGTGATTTCCCACCAGCAGTCTGGGGTCCTCTGGTGGGGCCGCAAACAGGTTTCAGGGGTCTGCCAAACATGACTGGGGTTAGACTTGCTAGTGCCCAGGGCAGAAAGCCAAAGCTCTGCTGCGTAGGACTGCAGCCCAGGGCTCTGAGCCCCACTACCTGGGACTGAAGCCAAAGCCTGAGCAACTTTGCTTTGTGGTGCCCCCTTTTGGCATGGTGCCCCAGGCAATTGCCCTGCTTGCTACCCCTTAACGCCAGCCCTGGCTCTTGTATGCAGAAAAACAGTTGTTGCAGAGCTGGGCCATGGAGTTTTTATGGTATGTTGATGGGGGAGGGGGGGCGGGAAGGGGCTCAGAAAGAAAAAGATTGAGAAACCCTGACCTAGTTCATGACCCAACACTGAGGCAGGACCAAGTAAACCTAAACCATTCCTGATGGGTTTGTTTAACTTTTTCTTTAAAACTGCCAACAATGGGGATTCCACAATCCCCCTTGGTTCTTATTCTACTATATAACTATCATTATATATTTTTCCCCTAATATCTAACCTAAATCTCCCTTGCTGCATGATTACTTCTTGTCCTACCTTCAGTGAACACAGAGAACAATTGATAAGTGCCCTCTTTATAACAGTCTTTAACATATTTGAAGACTGTTATCAGGTCCATCTTGTCTTCTTAATACTAAATATGCCCAGTTTTTAACCATCCCTAATAGATCAGGTTTTCTAAACCTTTTATCATTTTTGTTGCTCTCTTCCGGACTCCCTCCAATTTGTTCAAATCTTTCTTGAAGTGTGGTACCCAGAACTAGATACAATACAGTACTTCACCTGAGGCCTCACCTATGTCGAGTAGAGAGGGACAACTACGTCTTGTGTCTGTCTTAGGATACTCATAGTATGCCCCAGAATGGTATTAACTACTACTTCTTCTTTTTTTTTTTTTTTGCAACTGCATCACACTGACTCATATTTCAATTTGTGATCCACTACAATCCCCACATCTCTTCAGCAGTATAACTGCCCAGCCAGTTATTTCCCATTTTGTACTAGTACATTTGTTTTTTCTTTCCTAAATGTATTTTTGCACTTGTCTTTATTCCATTTCATCTTGTTGATTTCAGATCAATTCTCCAATTTATAGACATTTTGAATTCTAATCCTGTCCTTTAAAGTGCTTTCAACCCCTCCTAGCTTGATGTCATCTGCAGACTTTATAAGCATACTCTCCACTCCATTATCCAAGTCATTCATGAAAATATTGAATTACACTGGACCCACGATAGAGACCCCATGGAATCCCACTAAATACATCCTACCCATTTGACAGAAAACCACTGGTAAGTATTCTGAGTATAGTTTTTCATCTGATTGTGCGTTGACCTTACAGTAATTTTTGTCTAGACCACTTTTCCCTAGTTTATAAGACTGCCAAAAGCCTCACTATGTTTTTAAATCTTAGATCTTTTTTGTGAATCTGTCAAATTCATCATCTTATTTCTGTTTAAAATTGACCCACAAGGAGACTTCTAACACAACCTTCATCCAAAGCAGAAGTCTCCTCCTTATCAGTCAAATTTATTTTTATCAGTAGATTTTCTGCAATTATTGGTATTGAAAACTAGCAAGACAGATCCTCAACTTGTGTAAATTGTGATAGGTCTATTGACTTTAGATTGGCCACCCTTAAGTGTATTCTTAGGCTTGGTCTCCCAAAAGAGTGTTAGTTAGGTGCCCAATTTATAGTTAAAGTATGCTCCCTTAAGGCCTCTGAAATTCTCACCCTAAAACTGTCTAGGAATGGTCCCCAAGCTTCAAGCCAATGTCTAATTTTAAATAAACTGATTGCCCTCCTGTAATTAAAATACCCATAGCAACTATTAGAGAGGCAAGGTGGGTGAAGTGATATCTTTTACTGGACCAATTTCTGCTGGTGAGAGAGACAAGCTTTCAAGCCACACAGAGCTCTTCTTCAGGTCTGCGAAAGGAACTCCCAGCAAAATGCTGTGGGAACACATTATTTAGCACAATTGCTGTCTCTCTCTCCAACAGTTGGTCCAATAAAAAATATTATCTTACCCACATTGATTCTAATATCCTGGGACCAACATAACTACAACTACACTGCACATAGCAACTATTGATGAATAAGCACATAGTCATATTGTTACCAAAGGTACAATGTTCTGAAGCCTATTAGTGCTGCTAATTTTTAATGTTTTGACACCATTCTCATTATAAACCTGGTCTATAAATTAGAAACAATAAGGTAGCTTTTGGTTCTAGCTTGAAAAATACTCTTCCAAACTGATATGAAAGCATTTAAAAAGAAGAATGCTGATCTTGCAGGGGTTGCCTCTTAACCAGTACAGTTTTAAAATGTGGGGAGATCTTTCACTACACAGGTTGTGATCTTGCTCCTCTCTGGAGCACTAGATGGTGCTGTAATGCCCAAGCTGAGGTTCTCTGAGTCATTTTACCTGTGCAGTGCAAGGAGAGCTGTTCATGGATGAGAAGCACATTCAATACATTTATTTCTGCACTTTTGAACAGTACAGAATTAACAGCACTAGATACTAAAGCCTTCATGTTAAGGGGCAGACAAGCCACTGAGTCCAGTATCCTGGTTAGATCCTTCTGACCCTAGTGAAGGACATATGGGTGGAGGAATCTGTCCATGCCCTTGATTGTAACTGGTGCTGGCTGTTCTGAAGAAGGATCTCTGAGGGTCTGGGGATTTTGGTAGTTTTCTTGGGTATTCTATTTGCTACCCAAGATCCATAAACCTGGAAATCCTGGACTCCCCATCATCTCAGGCATTGGCACCCTAACAGCAGGATTTTCTGGATATGTAGACTCTCTCCTCAGGCCCTACGCTACCAGCACTCCCAGCTATCTTCGAGACACCACTGATTTCCTGAGGAAACTACAATCCATCGGTGATCTTCCAGAAAACATCATCCTGGCCACTATGGATGTAGAAGCCCTCTACACCAACATTCCACACAAAGATGGACTACAAGCCGTCAGGAACAGTATCCCTGATAATGTCACAGCAAACCTGGTGGCTGAACTTTGTGACTTTGTCGTCACCCACAACTATTTCACATTTGGGGACAATATATACCTTCAAGTCAGCGGCACTGCTATGGGTACCCGCATGGCCCCACAGTATACCAACATTTTTATGGCTGACTTAGAACAACGCTTCCTTAGCTCTCGTCCCCTAATGCCCCTACTCTACTTGCACTACATTGATGACATCTTCATCATCTGGACCCATGGAAAAGAAGCCCTTGAGGAATTCTACCATGATTTCAACAATTTCCATCCCACCATCAACCTCAGCCTCTACCAATCCACACAAGCGGTCCATTTCCTGGACACTATGGTGCTAATAAGCGATGGTCACATAAACACCACCCTATACCAGAAACCTACTGACTGCTATACTTACCTACATGCCTCCAGCTTCCATCCAGGATACACCACATGATCCATTGTCTACAGCCAAGCTCTAAGGTACAACCACATTTGCTCCAATCCCTCAGACAGAGACAAACACCTACAAGATCTCTATCAAGCATTCTTACAACTACAATACCCACCTGCTGAAGTGAAGAAACAGATTGACAGAGCCAGAAGAGTACCCAGAAGTCACCTACGGCAGGATAGGCCCAACAAAGAAAATAACAGAACGCCACTAGCTGTCACCTTCAGCCCCCAACTGAAACCTCTCCAATGCATCATCAAGGATCTACAGCCTATCCTGAAAAATGATCCCTCACTCTCACAGATCTTGGGAGACAGACCAGTCCTCGCTTACAGACAGCCCCCTAACCTGAAGCAAATACTCTCCAGCAACCACATACCACACAACAAAAACACTAACCCAGGAACCTATCCTTCCAACAAAGCCCACTGCCAACTCTGTCGACATATTTATTCAAGTGACACCATCATAGGACCTAATCACATTAGCCATGCCATCAGGGGCTTGTTCACCTGCACATCTACCAATGTGATATATGCAATCATGTGTCTGCAATGCCCCTCTGCCATGTACATTGGCCTAACTGGACAGTCTCTATGCAAAAGAATAAATGGACACAAATCTGACATCAGTAATCATAACATTCAAAAACCGGGAGGAGAACACTTCAACTTCTCTTGCCACCCTTAAATCTTTTACTGAGTGGCCATTTTGCAACAGAAAAGCTTCAAAAACAGACTCCAACGAGAAACTGCTGAGTTTGAATTAATATGCAAACTAGATACCATTAACTTGGGTTTGAATAGAGACTGGGAGTGGCTGGTTCATTACACATGTTGAATCTATTTCCCTATGTTAAGTATCCTCACACCTTCTTGTCAACTGTCTAAATGGGCCATCTTGATTATCACTGCAAAAGTTTTTTTTTCCCTCTTGCTGATAATAGCTCATCTTAATTAGCCTCTTACAATTTGTATGGCATCTTCCACCGTGTGTGTGTGTGTGTGTGTGTATATATATATATATATACACATACACACACACAATCTTATTATGTGTTCCATTCCATGAATCTGATGAAGTGGGCTGTAGCCCACGAAAGCTTATGCTCTAATAAATTTGTTAGTCTCTGAAGTGCCACAAGTACTCCTGTTCGTTTTTCCCCCATGAGTGCCTCCAACCTACTGGGACAGACCAGAAAAGGCCACAGGGCTCAGATAATAGTACCTTCCAATCCTACAGCAGCAGCACCTCCTGCCAACTTTACCGTTTCCTATTTAAAAATTTCTCCTCTGTTGCTGTGTGAGACCCAGACAAATAAACTGGGGAGACTGACCGTAAAAGGGAAATAATGAAACTGACTATATACACAAACTACTGTCAAATGCACAATGTTAATAAATTGAAATTAAAATAGAGAGTTGCTGTTTTCCCTCTAATCTCTCTGTCTTAGGTGGTACTTGTTACAATATTAGGTAAATCTTTGTAAATGTAAAACTGATGGTGTTTGGTGTCCCTTTAAGAACATGTCTTTGCTTAGGCTGCATTTAACTGACTTCCACTTCTGTGTAGAGTTGAATTTTTTCATAGATTTTTGTTAAAGCAGTTAGAGGGATTGCCGGCCAGAATGTGCCCGTAGCTATGCACTAATATCATTGTTTACCCCTCAAACTTCTCCAGTGATGCTGGTCGTTCACTCAGCTTTTGCCCTCTTTGGAGTCCCATTGGGTGTTCCATTCTATTTTAATAGGGTTTGTGTCTAAACATTGGTCAAATCAAGACACTGTGTATTGCAACATGAATAGTAGAGGATAGAAAATTATTTACCGTCCATTCTGGTGGCTTTGTTTGTTTGCTAAGTAAATGAACTTGTTGAACTTAGTCTTTTAAAATGCTCCTGTTAGGCAAGTACAGCTAGGGTTTTTAAAAGATCCTACGGGCGTTAGGCACCAATTTTCTTTGCATTTCAGTGGGAGCTGAGCTGCTAACTCCTTTATTTTCCTTTGAAAATCTCAGCCTGAATAACTAAACTTGGAGGCTTGTCCTATTGCTGACATAACTGTCAATAGTAGGGAAGCTCACTTCTTTAGTAAATGAAGAGCTTCTTTGTGGGAGGAAGGACTGCAATTAATGAGATGTGTAATTAATAGAGATGTAGCCTTAATGCAAACTTGATTGTCAGTATGTGTTATACGTGGAGACAACTATTATATTGGAGTTGCTGATGGTTTGGAATGTTAGCGTTGCCCTGATCTGACACTTTCTCAGAACTGGAGATAAGGCCAAGCTATCCAACATGGATCTGGATCCAAACTTCATCAAAATTCAGTGCCTGTGAATGTCAACAGTTTGGTTTCAGCCTATCTCTGCCCACCATTGCAGCAAATGTCATGGTAAAAAAAAATTAGAAAGAAGGACGAAAATAAACAGTAAATCTGTTCCATCTTGTTCTGCATCTACTCTGTTCTGCTTTTTGGTAATTTATTGATCTCTGTTAGTCTGACCATGCAAGTTAATTTTTGCTATCGGAAGCTCCTGCCCTCTAGGAAACATGCTTACTAGCTAATAGTAATCGTCTCTCTCCATATTCAGGATATATGGTATATGTGAAGTGATGGCTCTGACCTTCTGTGACTGCACATTCATTAGTTGTTCATTACATTGTGCCTTGTACTTACTGAAAATATCAGAAAAGATCAGTGTTGGTGCTCAAGAAATCTGTATAATTAGCAGTGGTTTCAGACATTCAGCACAGATTGCTGCAGAGGCAAGTAAGCCCTGAAGGGGTGTGTTACTAAAATACTGATATCAAATGAGAAAACGTTAGCAAGATGCATATTGCAAAGTCAAACTTGACATTCCGCTATTGACCTAAAATGAGAAGAATAAACACTGGAAAATTAGGAGTTGGTTTTAATAATTAGTTCATGGAGTGTCCAGGATGTGCAGCAAACATCTGGTAAAGGCGTGCCAGTAATATCATTCTATGAAAATAGAGGAATTGCTATATTGGAACAACCTGATGGCACATCTAGCCCAATATTCTGTCTCCTACAGGGACAGATCTTGTGTACTTCAGATGAAGCACTCTAATCTACAAAATGTACCTAGTAGTACAGAACTATATCTCATATACGTCTGACTATTTTATACTTTTACAATACTATTTGACTAAGTATATTACAATTTAAATTGAGTTTAATGAAAATAGGATAATCGCTAAGGTATGGCCCATATGAATAGGTATGTGGCACTCAAATAGGTTTTAATAACTGCTAATACAGTATAGCTTATACTAAGCATTTAATTATTTCTAAAAAGTATTATCTGATGGACAGCCACTGACCAGTCAAAGAGCTTCCTTTAACAGAAGGAAATTATTACAGAAGCTAGCCTAGGAGAGGGTTTGAGAACTTCTTGATATCTTTTGGCTATGATGAGTAATAATTTACAAACTGATCAGTGGCCATTCTACCTCTGTGGCCTTCCATGGCTCAGTGCATGTATAGCTGAATCTTGAATAGGCAGGAATAACAATATTTTCTACTATGTTCAAAGGACAGTATAAAAATTCTCAACACTTGTGCAAGGTACATAAAGTGAGCTAGAAAAAGATTCTCTCTTCATCTAGGTCAGGTAACTTTTGACTCCAGTGTATACAACCACATATCCCTCAACTCGCTAAATCCGCTATCTGCTCACATTCCTTTCCAGTGGACAAAAGCATGGCAAAATTCTTCACACGGCGACATTAACGTGCCTCCACTTTGGTCTGGAGGGACCATCTCTAGAAGAGGGAGTAAGGTTACTCCTAGATTCCTTGGTCTCTCAGTTGCAGCTGTAGGATGCAGGATTGGTGCCAATTTAATGAAACTGGAACCTGCCCAATAAGAACTTAAACAAAACAACACAGGCCACCGACCAGTGGCTTCAGGCCATCACAATGTTTGGTCATTACTGATCTAGACTGAATTTGAACTAACGATGGCTGATTTTTATCATTAGACTCTAGTGATCATAGAGGGGACTGAGGCTTACGGACAGTGGGGACCAGTGACCATTTTACAAAGAATTCCTATTGAAACAGTTAAAAATTGCCCTCCCTTATAGGGAAAAATCCAATCTGGTCAAAGTGTAAGCATTTACAAAGTAGCATGTCAGGGAGCACTCTAATTTTGTCAGTCAGAGAATGTACAATTTTGGTTATTTCTGGGTCTGGTGGGCAGGCAATCTGGATGTTCACTTAATTCTCTGTTTTGGGGGTTTATTATTTATTTTTAGGGTGTCAATTTTATGTAGTTAATTGAATAAAGGATAAGTGCCCTCGGGTCGTAAGGAAGGATGACCTTGGTTAAATTTTAATGACTCTCACTAACTATTATTTTACATTCCAGCCTTTCTTTTCTGTCAATAACAGTTGGCCTACTGCTTCATTTAAACTTGTTGTGTACTTCTGTTTATAATTCAGATAAAAGCCTAGTAAAAGATAGAGGTCCATTGAGTCCATCCAACTGATTATCTCCAAATCAAGAACAACTGTAAGCCATTTAGGTCAGAAAGCACAGTTCCTGAAACATTTATAATGTGACACGTGCATTCTGACCTAGTTTGAGAACACAAGGACTAAAAAAGAATATGGGCTTCAGTATAAGTCAAATGGAAAATAACTGAAAGTGTACTTCAGAATGAGAACACAATGAAAGGGTTTTACACTAAATGCCTCCTTTAATCAAAAGTTACAGTGAAACAAAGCTTAGAGCCATTGTTTTCTTCACATGCATTCTTTACTACTCATCCTAAAATTAGAAAAATATAAAACTGTATTCTTTGTTGTTTGTATTTATTATACTTCCTGGGGTGCCTTTAGCAGGGCTTTGTGTTCAATAGCACCCACAGAAATCATTAAAGAAAGAGTCCAAATACATCATTCATGGGGGTGGTGAGACACTGTCTCCACTGAATGAGAAACCATGCATGGCTTCATAGCCTGGGCCCTCTGTCACAGTGGCACTGCTCCTGGCCACATTGCTGCACAATGCTGCAGTGTGGTCTGGTGATAGATGGGAGACTGAGTCAGGACCAAAAAGTCTACATGTGCTGTGACACTGGGCCTCTCTGTGCTATATTTCCCCTTCTTGTAATTGTGGGATAACAATGCTTACCCATCTTAAACCACTTTGAGATCCTCACATGGCAGGCACTTTACAAGTACAAATTTTCTACCCACACCCACAAACAGGCATCCCTCATTTATGTTGAGGTATCTGAAGGACAGGCAGTTTGCGTCTGGCTGACTAGCGTTATTAAATTTTCATGCTTTGGAGTTTCCTTTGCGGGTCAAATGCATGCCATGGATTCTGTAGTGTCTCTGACCCAAGCATTACCACTAGGGCAGGTCACATGCATTATGAAAAGTATCAAGTAGTTGAGCAGTAATTGCTTGACCTGCTCAGACCCACAATGAGACTTATAAAATATCAGCTGCATGCTACCAGGTATCTGAAGGTTATCAGGGAATCCCCTTCCTGTACTCAAGTCCCAGTGTAATTCTTACCATTTTGGACAGTCTTGCAAGAGAGAGGATGAGTAGTTGGTTTGTTGTTGTTTGTGTTCAACACTACCATACAGCAGTCTCTGGTCAATTTTTAATTCCAGTTACAGCTGACCAGGGATGAACAAATTGAGACCCTATCCTCTTGTCACTAAAGAAACCAGACCCAGAGTTAGTATTCAAGTTAGTTAGTATAGCCTCCTTCAGATCTGTATTTATCAGTAATTCAAAAACAAAAATATATAAATCTCAGCCTGAGGTTCCTACATGAATTTAGCTATTCCTACTGTAACCCTTTGGGACTCCCTCTGTCTCAACAGCCTAACGCCCTTTTTCTAGAGCACCACTCCTACGTCTCTTATATCAGAGGTGGTACAAACAAGTCAGTAGAACTTCATCCGTTTTAAGTGAGGTTATAGCATCTGCTGACAGGGTATGTCAACAAAGCATTACCACTAGAGCTGGCCAAAAAAAATTGGTGAACTGTTCATTTGTCAAAAAATGTGATTTTGGTCAACTCAAATCTATTAGTCAAGTTTGCCGAATAGAATATTTTGTTTTTAGTTTTGCTTAATTTTCTAATTTTGTCCCTTCACAAGCATGTAGGGAAGAAAATTAGAAAGGCCAAGGCACAAAATGAGATTAAACTAGCTAGACATAAAGGGTAACACAAACCATTCTACAAATGTGTTAGAAGCAAGAGGAAGACCCAGGATAGGATAGACCCATTACTCAATGGGGGATGGGGAGGAGAGAGACAATCACAGAAAATGTGGAAGTGATGGAAGTGCTAAATGTCTTTTTTATTTAAGTTTTCACCAATCGGCCATCTAATATAGTGAATGCCAGTGAAAATGAGGTAGGAGCTGAGGCTAAAATAAGGAAAGAACAAGTTAAAATTTACTTAAACAAGTTAGATGTCTTCAAGTCAGTAGGGCCAAATAAAATACATCGCAGCATGAGGAGCTGACTGAGGAGATGGGAAAGGTTCCAGAGGACTGCAAGAAGACAAATGTAATGCCGATCTATTAAAAGGGGAATAAAGACAGCCTGGGGAATTACAGATCAGTCATTTTAACTTCAGTACCTAGAAAGATAATGGCACAAATAATCAAGCAATCAATTTGCAAACACCTAGAATATAATAAGGTGATAAGTAACTGTCAACATGGATTTCTTAAGAACAAATCATGTCAAACACACCTAAGAGCTTTCTTCTGCCAGGGTACAACCCTTGCGGATAGAGGAGAAGCAGTAGATGTGGTAGTATCAAAAAGCCTTACTACATTCAAGATATGTCTTACATGAGCTCATAAACAATTGCGGGAAATATAGCCTAGGTGGAGCTACTATAAGATGGATGCATAATTAGTTGGAAAACTAATCCTAGAGAATAGTTATCAGTGGTTAATTGTCAAGCTGGAAGGGCATAACGAGTGGGGTCCTGCAGGAGTGAGTCCTGGGTCCAGTTCTGTTCAACATCTTCATCAATGATTTAGATAATGGCAGAGAGTACAGTAGACCCTCAAAGTTGCAAACTCCTCAGCAATAGAGGTTGTTGATAACTCTGAACAAAAGGTTATGGTGGTTCTTTCAGAAGTTTACAACTGAACATTAACTTAATACAGCATTGAAACTTTACTGTGCAGAAAAAAAAATGCTGCTTTCCCTTTATTTTGTTAATAGTTTACACTTAACACAGTACTGTATTGTAATTGCTTGGTTTTTTGGTTTTTGTCTCTGCTGCTGCCAGATTGTGTACTTCTGGTTCCAAGTGAGGTGTGTGGTTGACTAGTCAATTTGTAACTCTGGTGTTTGTAACTCTGAGGCTCTACATAAAGTTTAGAGATGATACAAAGCCGGGAGGGGTAGCAAGTGCTTTGGAGGATAGGATTAAAATTCAAAATGATCTGGAGAAACGGTCTGAAGTATAGGATGAGATTCAATAAGGACAAATGAGAAGTACTCTGCTTAAAAAGGAACAGGCAATAGTGCACACGCACAAAATGGGAAATGACTGCCTAGGAAGGAGTACTGTGGAAAGGGATCTGGGGGTAATAGTTATCACAAGCTAAATATGAGTCAACAGTGTAACACTGTTGCAAAAAAAAAGAACCTCATTTTGGGGTGGATTAGCATGAGTATTGTAAGCAAAACATGAGAAGTAATTCTTCCGCTCTACTCCGCACTGGTAAGGCCTCAACTGGAGTATTGTGTCCAGTTCTGTCTGTCACATTTCATGAAAGATGTGGACAAACTGGAGAAAGTCCAGAGGAGAGTGAAAAAAAATTATTAAAGGTCTAGAAAGCATGACCTATGAGGGAAAAATTGGTCTAAAATTGTTTAGTCTGGAGAAAAGAAGACTTGGTGGAAGGGAGGGGACACATAGCTTTCAAGTACATAAAAGGTTGTTACAAGAAGGAAAGTGAAAAAATGTTCTCCTTAATCTCTGAGGATAGGACAAGAAGCAATGGGCTTAAGTTGCAGCAAGGGAGGCTTAGGTTGGGCATTAGGAAAAACTTAACTGTCAGGATAGTTAAGCACTAGAACAAATTGTCTAGGGAAGTTGCGGAATCTCTGTCGTTGGAGGTTTTTAAGAACAGGTTAGACAAACCTGTCAAGAATTGTCTAGTTATTATACAGTCCTGCCTTTAATGCAGAGGGCTGGACTAGATGACCTATTGATGTCCCTTTCTGTCCTACACTTCTATGAGTCTATGATTCTGGAAATGTTGAAAGAAAGCATTGTCTTGAACTACGTCAAAAAATGTTGTGTAAATGTTGGGCACTTTGACAAAAGTGGAGGACTAGATTTACAAAAACAGGTATGGGGGCTGGGGTGGCATGAAGATAGTAGGCAGCCTTCCTTATAACATTTAGCCCAGTGGTTAGGGCACTCACCTGGGGTGTGGGAGACTCCACCCTGCTCAATGTACAGAGAGAACTTGAATTTGGGTCTCCCACACTGCAGGACACCACTATAGCCACTGGACTATGGAAGATTCTGGGGTGCATCTTTCTCAATCTCCTGTTGAAGCTCTTCCACTTTTTATAAATAAGTAGTAGTTGGAGCAAGGACTTGAATTTGGTTCCTCCATATCCTCAGTTCTCTAATTACCAGGCTAGAGTCTCTAACTTTTCCCATGGCCCTTTGACTATTATTTGTCATTTGTAGTTGCAATTCATATTTATTCTTAATGTTGGCCTGTGCGTGCTGTTGCTGTAGCTGTTGTTCTACCATCCATTTGAGGTCTTCCAGCATTTTGTCTTTTGTAGGATGAGCTGAGTCCCTACTTCATTTCCCAATAAACCACACAGTCCTGAGTTAGGGTGGATCAGTAGAAGAGCCTACTACCTGTTGCATCAGGTTTGGAGTGATATGGAAGACTTGGTGAAGGCAGAAGAGATCTCTGAAGTGGAGTCTAAGAGAAGAATTTAAAGGAGATAATGTGGAATGGTAGTTGATAGGTCCACTGAGTTTATCCAGCAAGCTAATTGTACACATAAAGGGAGAGAACCAGGTTAACAATTGATGGAAAGGCCAGGATGAGATCAGGGTTTCTGGGTTGAGAGGTCAGGCAGGGAAGGGAAACAGAGAAGAGTGGATAGGGCATGAGAAGGCACTATAGGATTGCAGAGAATTCCTCTTTGAAAAAGCCTTTTTATCAGTGATGATCACAATTCAAACACCCTTTTTATTCCCAATCCCCGCGTGCGCGCTTGCTCTCTCTCTCTCTCTCTCTCTCTCACACACACACACACACACACACACACACACTCAAAAAAACCCTAAGCACAGTTTTTACCACGCGCCCCCCACCCCACGAGTGAAAAATGCTGAGACTCCATGAAGTTCACTTGAGACTTGGCTATTGCTATTGATTTTACATGGAAGGTGCTCAGATACTGTGGTGAAGAGTGGCGGTATACAACCCTAAACCAGAAGAAAGATAGATAGAAGGTTCAAACAAGAATCTGAACGGTAATAATCTGAACCTTCGGTAATAATGCTAGCAAGAATCTGTTCAACTACAATTTGATCCAGATCCTTCTCTTGCACAACACAAGACTTGCACCAGTTTGATTACCAAAACAATCCAAAAATTGTAACCTCTAATTCCTGCTGAGGTCTTCACACAGTCTGAATTTAAAACATCATAAGTACCCCGCCCCAAAGTAACAGTTTCATTTATAGAGTGAAGGATGAAACTGTTTTATTGTGAAGGATTAATTTACGGCATGTGGCTGTGTCTCAGCCATCTGACCAGCAAATTAGGTATTTTAATGTTCATTATAAAGTTAATTATACGGCATTACAGGCTGTAATACTTCACAGATAATGTCAAAGAAACAGGATGCTGTCACAAAATAAGGGTTTTCAGCTTCTAAATAAATATTGAAGCACTGCCAAGTCACTCATTTTCAAAGCAGTAGACATTGATCCTGTGACAATATTTTATTAGAATGACTATTTCTGTTATATGATGGATGGAGTTGTAATTTTCTTGCCTAATAGATGGTGAAGGAGCATGACAGTTGCTCAGCATTCCATTATTACAAAGATAAATTTTAATAGCTTTACAGAACACACACTCAGACTTTAACTGATTGGAAGATTATCCATGGAAATAGTTGGGCTTGATTTGCTTGCTAAAAGCATATACTGTATTTTTCTGATGAGGCTATCTTTAATTGCCTATATGCCACTGCTAGAAGCCTGGGTAACAAACAAGAAGAACTGGAATGGCTCAATCATAAATTTTGCTCTAGTTAGTATTACTGAAACCTGGTGGGATGTTCTGCGCATTTGGAATGTTAAAATCAATGGTTTTAACCAATTTAGGAAGGATGGAGTGGGCAAAAAGGTATGGGAGTGGCAATCTGCCAAAAATGGTATCACTTGTTTCAAAATCACTGATTCAGAAGAAAATAATCTCAACCTGCTTATGGATCAATGTCCTAACAGATAAAGCACAAGATGGGGTACTAACTGGTGTCTGACCAGCAAATCTCACAAGGGAACAGGATGACTGCTTTCTTAGGGCACCTATTTACAATGTGTAGGAAAAAATGCTGATGGGGACTGATGTGGTGATTGGGACTTCAATTTGAGTAACACATGCTGGAGATCTCATGCTGCCAGTACTAAAACATTCTTGGAATTTCTAAATATTATACATGACAATTTGCTAACTCACAAAGTGTTGCAGTCAACACACGGGAATTCTATATTAGATCTTGCCCTAACAGATAAGGAGGCAGTGATCACAGAACTAAAAATTGATGGTAGCTTAGATACAGGTGATAATGACTTGATCACATTCATAATGTACAAGCAGAATAAAGTCCAGGCTAGTTATGTATGTATATATAAATATGAAGCTTTAACAGGGCCAGTTTCACAAAGCTGAAAACAATTATAAGCCAAATCAGCTGAGATGAAGAATGTAATCAGAAAAATGTAAATGACAATTGGAAATGATTTAAGAATAGATTACTAAATGCCCAAAAAGCCACAATCCCACATTCGAGGAAGACGGCTGTGCTGGTTTAAAAACTGACCTGACTTAAAGGGGAAATGAAGGCACCTGTGCAAATTTAAAATATATAAAATTAATGAAAGGGGAGTTAATAGTAATATAAATCAGAAGCTAGGAATTGTAGAAAAATAAGGGAAGTCAAGGGGCACAAGGAGAAATCTATGGTCAGCAGACATAAGGACAGTAAGAAGGAGTTTTTAAATATATATTAGGAACAAAAATAATGCTGATGGTGGTACTGGTCCATTATTAAATGGGAATGGTAGAATTATCGGTAATAATGCAGAAAAAGCAGAAGTGTTCAATACATTTCTGTTCTGTATTTGGGAATAAAACAGTTGATATAGTCTCATTGTACAGTGCCAACACTCTTTCCATTCCCCTATCATCTCTGGAGGATGTTAAGCAAAAACTATTAAAGTTGGATACTGTTCAATCAGCAGGTCCACATAACTTATGTACGAGAGTTTTAAAAGAGCTAGCTGAGGAGTTGCCTGGACTTCAAATGTTGATTTTCAATAAATCTTGGAGGACTGGGGAAGAATCAAGATTGTAAGCCATACTTATAGGATGGGGGACTGTATCTGGGAAGTAATGATCCTGAAAAAGATATGGGGTAGTTCTGCATAATCAGCTGAACATGAGTTCCCACTGTTACTCTGTGTCCAAAAGAGCTAATGTGATCCTGGAATGAATAAACAGGGGAATCTTGAGTAGGAGCAGCAGTTTTACCTCTGTATTTGGCACTGGTGCAACTGCTGCTGGAACACTGTATCCAGTTCAGGTGCCCACAGTTCAAGAAGCATGATGACAAACTGGAGAGGGTTCAGAGAAGAGCTGTAAGAATGACAGGATTAGAAAATATGTCTTATAGTGATAGACGCCAGGAACTCAATTTCTTTAGCATAATAAAGAGAAGGTTAAAGGTGACTAGATTACAGTCTATAAATACCTGCATGGGGAACAAATATTTAATAATGGTCTCTTCAATCTAACAGAGAAAGGTATGACACAATCTAACGGCTGGAAGTTGAAGATAGATAAATTCAGACTGGAAATAAGGCATACATTTTTAACAGTGAGTAATTAACCATTGGAATAATTTAACAAGGGTTGTGGTGGATTCTCTATTACTGACTATTTTTAAATCAAGATAAACTTTCCCAAAATAACTGCTAGAGCCTATTGCCTATGTTATACAGGAGGTCAGATTAGATGGTCATAATGGACCCTTCTGGCCTAAGAATCAAGGACTCTACAAACAGGTTGTAGTTTGGATACTTTATCAATAAATACATTTCTCCCTCCCACCCCACCAGCACTGTGAATAGCTGGAATAAATTCTGTGTGTAATTTATTAATTATGTATATGTCCTTTTTTTGGAAATACAGACAGCCCAAAAATAGCTATGCAGAGTTCCACTTGGATGTGTAAGCAGCCTTCAGTAAGGAATAATGCCTCTACTAGGCTTGAAAAAGAAGGGGGTTGAACTCATAAATATGTCTTGGTATTCAGAAGGCATTTAATAACTATGAAATCCTTGGTCAGTCATAAAAGCACACTCTTAGGACTTGATCCTTCAAGCCTTTGTGTGCTACACAATAGGCTGTGCAAAGCAGTTGTGTGCCTGTGCAAGAAGAGGCTGTACAAGGGCACAAAAAAGGCTGAGTACTAGGCATAGGACCTCCAACCTGATTAGTAATGTCCCAAGTCCCTGGAATGCCCATTCCTTTATTTACTACTATTCAGTGATAAGGTCTTGTCTCTAGTGCTCACCCTTACTTGCCCTGGCTAAAATGGTGACGTGGGTGAAGAATCCACATTTGTGGGATGAAATGCAATCCATAGCATGTTAATGGGCTGCTTAATTGTACATTCTCTCCTTAGGTCCTACTTCTGGTATGGCTTGGAATAACACAGGACTACATTCCTCTGTGCTGTTTATCCCTTGTATCTCAAGTTTATATATGTAGCACTCTCCAACTATATCATGCCACATCAAACCTTTAGTTTTGGTGATGTGCCCTGTTGCTGCACAGATGTGTGTGTGTGTGGCAGGGGGAGGAGGACTCATAAATCTCTTCCTTGAATCTCTATGCAGCATTCAGACACACTTTTCAGTTGTGCTATGTTCTCCTTACTGCATAGACTGTTTTATAGGGAAAAAATCGGCCATCTGCAGTAAGGTTATCTCATCCACATTGTGTATACACAATTGTGTTTTTTACTTGGTAAAGGTCTACCTTACTATGAGATCTGTATGTTAAATGTATATCATGGGTAGGATGAGCAGTGCACCAAGTCAACATAGCTGTTAGAACCTTAGTGTGAGTACTCGTTTTCTCTAAACAGAAGGTGAATTGATTAGTGTTTGATTTTTTTTTAATGAGATCCATAGAGGAAAAGCTCTAAATAAGAATTGTTTACTGAAGTAAAGAATACATTCCTATTGCTTAATCTATATATTTCTAAAAAACACTTTCTGGTAAGTATGTTAAGAGTTTTGGGATCCTTCTTGCTATACGGAAATAGCACTTCTATATTACATCAGATATGCAGCAATGAGACAATATAATTTGTCATAGCATGATTACCGTGGCATCATATTTCAGGTTATTTGCTAATAAACCAATAATTATGAGAAGAAACATAGTGGGAGTTTGAACACTCATCAAATTAGTAACCAATAGCTATCTCTGTTCATGAAGTACCTGGATGAAAGTCAGATATTTTCACATTTGAAATGTACAGACGCAACAGACACAAAGATCAATAAAGATTTCATCTGGAGCACTGGATCTAGAAGCTTTTGTCTAAATAGCAAAGCCACCTGAGAGCTGAAGGATATGTTTCTCTTGCATGGTCAAGGATGAAGGAGTGAACAAATTGTGTATTCTGCGCTCTGAAAGAAAATGTGTATGTTGCACATGTAACACATGAACTAGTTAAAATGTGAGGTGCTGCTTTTGGTGGGTGGTCTCAAAGTGACAGCTTTTACTAACTTCAGGTTGAAGACTAAAAAAAACAAACTGTG
The DNA here is from genome assembly GCF_965152275.1 of Natator depressus. NCBI lineage: Eukaryota > Metazoa > Chordata > Testudines > Cheloniidae > Natator > Natator depressus. The sequence continues at coordinate 81,434,095 of NC_134237.1, forward strand.
GGCAGTAACCAATATGCTCTTTAATTGTGTAACAGAGTGGTCTGCTGTTTAGAGATGTAAGCAGGTGAAACCATGATTAGGGGAACTTACCTCATGTAAAATAGTAAGGGTTTAAGTGTATCTAATCATGTATTTAATGGCTCGTATATATACAAAAAGAAAAGGAGTACTTGTGGCACCTTAGAGACTAGCAAATTTATTTGAGCATGCCTCGAAAGAGTTCTGTATTGTTATTTTTTGTAAATAAATTGGTTAGTCTCTAAGGTGCCACAAGTATTCCTTTTCTTTTTGCGAATACAGACTAACACGGCTGTTACTCTGAAACTGTATATACACAGATATCACACATTCGCTAGTAATATATAAGCAAGGTTGGCCTAATTTTTAGGATGGTCTTTGAATAACTCTTTTTGGAACGGAGTGTAAGCTGTCTAGTTTCTTAGGATTTGGCTCATTGAGTAGCCACCTGTTCAATTCTTTAAACATCCTTGGTTTTGGGTACAGGACAAGGATGATGTTAATGCAAGGTTATGATGATCCTGCCAAATACAATCAGACTAAAGAAGGAAAGTCCTGAGAGTCCCTGTCAAATACGAAGACTGATAGTGTAATGAGGAATCTTATATTTAGTCATATTTGCTATTAATATTATGTAATGAATCAGAGGAAGGGGTTGTTGATAAAGTATGCTGTCATCTTGGATATAAAAGAACATACAGAGAGTTGCATTTTTGCCTTTGTGTACAGCTTTATTTGTATACACTCAGTCAAATCATTGGCTTGTCATACCTCAACTGATCACTGGGTGTGGCACTTTGTACCTATGCTGAAATAAACCTGTTCCTTGGATTTATCTGTCTGCTTTCTTAGGTTTGTAAGGTAGCCCGTGGGCCTGGTTGGTTGGTCCTGAAAACATCCTTATGAGAGATGAGTCCACTTCAATCTATGGCTCAGGACATCCTGGGGAAAGTTCACTTCCAGATCTGTAAAATTTATCTTCACTTCTACTATTATGTCCAGATGCAAGTCATTCTGTTTGACTTAAGTGCCTCTGACAGAGAGCCATTTTTATGGTGACTCTCAAAACTCAGTACAAACTTTTGGGGAGTGTGGTACTGTACCTAACATCTGCCTATAATCCTAGAGCAGGGTTTCCCAACCGTGGTTCGCGGCTTGTTCAGGGTAAGCGCCTGGCGGGCCGCAAGATGCTTTGTTTACCTGAGTGTCTGCAGGTACGGCCGCTCGCAGCTCTCAGTGGCCACGGTTTGCCGTTCCTGGCCAATGGGAGCTGCAGGAAGCAGTGGCCTGGCCTGCGCCACTTCCTGCAGTTCCTGTTGGCCAGGAATGGCGAACCGCGGCCACTGGGAGCTGCAAGCGGCCGTACCTGCAGATGCTCAGGTAAATAAAGCATCTCACTGCCCGCCAGGGGCTTACCCTGAACAAGCCGCGAACCACGGTTGAGAAACCCTGTCCTATAGTAACTATAAACTGATGTTAAGATGGCTTGCAAGTCTTGTATGACTGCCTCTCATGCTGGTGTTCTGAACACCCAATTCTGCTCCCATTGAAATTAACAACAAAACATCCAGGATCAAGCCTCAGGGCCCTGAGGCCCTGTACCTACAATGAGCTCTGCATGGAAAACCCAGTGCCTGGTGGGATTTTGGGTAGGCAGAGGGTTCTACCAGCATGGACTTCTTTGCAAGATTGAAAGCTTAGTTATTTATGTGTATTATTGTAGCATCTCGGAGCCTGAGTCATGGATAAGTATAGAACTCATTTGTCAATAAGGAATCAGATTTTCTGAAGTCTAAAGTGGAACTAAAATATTAACACATGGGGGGGGGGGGATATTGTCCTTGAAAAGTTAGATGTTCAGTGGAATAGAATGTTTTTGTGAAGGGATTTAATACTTATTCGATTAGATTGTTTGTTTGTTTGGTATTAGATCCCATGGAACATTGTTTGAGTGCTCAGGCCATTAAGTTCTTTTTTTTTTCTCCTTAGATTCTACTCCAGCCATTATATCGCCATCTAAATTTCTCCAGGAACCTTAGTATGTTTGGTTTTTTTGACAACCACATCTACTAAGGCCTTCCATGTGTTGAAGACTTTGTGTGAACAAGTGTTACCTGAAGTCTGCTCTAAATTAGTTTTGATCTACTGTATTTTCCATTTATTACCTCTGATTCTATTGTCTGTGATATGGTGAAAGGGCCAACTCAGAATGACATTCTTTGCCATTTCAGATTTAATATTAATAATACATTCCTTTTCAGGGATTTGGAATCCATGCTATTTATACTTCAGTTGTCCTCAATGCTCATACCTGTTTACCTTTGCTACAGTATTAAGTGTATTGTCAAGCTGCTTTCCCCCCTCCCCCCACAAGAGTTCTACAACATCTTTTATCATGCAGTGACCAGACATTAAACATTACCATATAGATGCACCTGCTAACCCAACTTTAGTTGGTGCAGATTCTGACACACTATTTCCATTTTATAAAACCTTCTTTCAAAGGCAGTGAAAGAGTGTTCTGGACTGAAATGTAGTAAACAAGGTCTTGATTAGGAACACATGGGTCTTTTTAAAAGAGTTTTGAAATAAATCAGTTTGACTGTTTCTCAATAATATGGGGCCAAAAAAGGTGGTTATCTTGTAACTTTAAATGGTTATAGGGTGGGATTCAGATCGAGTGGTTGCAGCACCTAACTTTTAGGTTCTAAGTAGAATTAATGATTTCGTTAGGTGCCCAGACTCCCTATACAATGTAGAGGAAGAATTAGATGCCAGAAACTAGCACACTGAGCAGATAGCCACCTAAGCTAGAGAATGATGATGAGAACAGGGTTGTGGTCTGTGCCCTAAGCCTCAATGGAGAGCTAGGTGCATAACTGCAGACCAGAGGGAGACCCCCTTCCTCCTCTCAGTAGTCACAGCCATGAATCTTCGAGACCCTGCTCGACGTTAGGCAGAGTGAGGATTAGAACTCTGTTTTCCCCCATATGCTGGATGACTGCTCCAACCTCTGGCTATTGAACAATGGGGTGGGGAGACACCAGTTCCTTCTCTGGGTGTGTGTTCTGATGGGAGTGGTCTAGTGAATGTGCTGTAATGTGGTCTCTGAGCACAGCTTTTAGATAGGTGGAGAAGTACCTGTTTGTGAACTCCACTGGGATTTATACATGAGTCTTAGGGGCTGAGCAGCTCAGTGGTGTTGGGATTAAGCTGTGCCAACTACCAGAAATATAGGGGCCTAAGGAACTTTACAAATCGAAACTGAAGCCCCTAGGGAGTTTAGATGTTCACAGGTAAGGCATCGGCTAAGCAGTTTTGAGGATCTAAATCTTGGAATTCTAGGTGCTTAACTTCCATTTTAGGTGCCCAAGTGCCCCTTGTAATCATACTTCTAGTGTTTCTACAAAGAAAGGGGAAGACGAGTGGCTTCCTCTTAATAGGTTAATAGAATATCACCCTACAAGGCAATGTGCAAGTTTTGAGTCCTACAAAACCCAGGAACTGTGCTACATATTTTTGAGAGCCATCTATTGGCTATGTAAGTATGTATATTATAGAGATCTGTAATACTTTCTCGCTTATGCTAGTGTAAATCAATTGTAATGCCATCAAAGAGTAAAACCGTGCATAAGCATGAGAAGAATCTGGTCCAATTAGTCCATAACATCAGGAAAGCTCCACTGGTATTTCTTTTAAAGATTAAAATCTCAGTTATTTAATTTAGAAAAGGCATTGGTTCTCATGTAACAACCACAGTTCATAAAAAGTAATGCGATTTTTTTTCAGCACACAGCTCTATTGTACGTGTGAGAGGCATAGATAAAGGTTCCTTCTGTAATCTTTGATATTATAGAGCATAATAGCTCCTTTTGAATCGACTAAAAAGAGTCACTGAGATAAATGGAGGTTTGAGAAAGTTTTGCAATATTTCCCTTGAAGTATCCTCAAAGCACTTCAAACAAGATAGCTAATATGTTTCAAATGAGCTCTCCATTGCATTTTATAGGGAAAGGAAAGAATCAAATTAGCCCACCAACATCATAATATTTGTTAATAGAGCTAGCTGGGAAATTTCTATCTAAAAATATTTTGACATGGGAAAATTTCTATGAACACTTCTACACCTTTTTTTCTTTTTTCCAAGCAGCTTTTTGCTGCCTGCCAAAAATGCTTCATTGACAAGAAGCAAGAAAGTTCTTTAGACCTTTAGTCTAAGATGTGGGTCTGATTCTGATATCCACTACATTGGTGTAAATCAAGAGTTACTACTATTGCTGATGGGGTCATGACAGGTAAAACTAGAGTCAGATCAGAATCCATTCCTGTGACTGCAATAGAGCTGGCCAAAACATTTCTGAGGAGTTTTTAGTTGGCTCACATGTTTTCAGCACTATCCAAAGAAGTACCCATCCCTTCCGGGAATGGGAAGGGGTGAAGAAACTCCTTACTAGAGGCACAGATGCCCCAGTAAGTAGTACAGCAGCGAGGATTCCCATGCTATTTCCTCTGCTGACTTCAACAGGTGTCTATAACACTGAAACGTCTTGTAATAACAGTCATCCCTACCGTTGGGTACAAGAGACCTACTGTACCAAGTCTAAGTAAATCTCTTTTCCTCAAGAACCACTTGTATTAATATTGAAAAGCCCAAATGAGGCCTAGCTTAATTTAATACCTACTACATGCAGCCTGCTAAAATTGTTCTACTTCATAGCTAGCTCTCCACTAATACCTGTGCTTCTTCCTCTGGCTTTTCATTTTCTTCTTTTTTCTTTTCCTTTATCACCTGGAATTTAAGACTGACCTTTCCCCTTTTTCTTGTTCACTTTAGTCATTTCCTGTGAAATTCTGGTTCTATTGAAGTCGATGACAAAACTCTACTTCAGTGGGGCTGGGGTTACATCTGATTTCAAGTTTTGCCTTTTCCTTTTTCTTTTTTCAGTTTGACTTTTCTCTTTTTATATTCTCTAATTTAGGATTCCTCTTTGGGACTGATTCAGAATGCATGGATCTGAGTAACCAGACAGGCCACTGCCACCTTCACAACCTAATCATCATCAGACTTTGCCAGTGTAAGCTCTAATGCCCTCATTACAGCCTTTCCCAAATGCCCTGTATCCTTGTGTCTGTGGAAAGAAAGAGCATTGTTATGAGCCATAGCAGTCTGTAAGCTTGCCGGTGAGGTCCCAAGTTACACCAGTATTTTTGCTGAGTTTACAAATTCTGTCCTACCAGTGAACTAACTTTGCTTTCATCTGCCACAAATTTCACACACTTTGGGCATGCAGATCTTAGATTTACTAAACTGTGATTATGATCTGCCATAACCTCTTTGTTGGATAGTGCTGGCAAAGGAAGCAGAACTTCGTTTTCTGCACTGCAGGATCAGACCTCAAAAGTACTATAAAAATCATACTGTGATGTCTCCACTTCCATTGGTTCTTTTCTGCCATTTTCAGTATTCCCACAATCACGCTTCAGCAGCTTGGTCCCCATATTTGCTGTGACCATTTCACCAAGGAATATAATCTTTCGTTCTACTATTCTTTCTTCTGATGCTCTGCCCTGAAGATCTACAGTGTCCCTTTATTTGGCACTTGGATTCTTTATATTTATTTTTGCAGGAAAGTTGGGATGGTTTAACACATAATGCTCTTGCTTTCCAGCTTTGTTTATTTCTGAGCATTTTTGCTGAACCTCACTCCTCAGTAACTTTCATTTTCATGTTTCCCTTTGTTATTCTGGAGTGCTCAGCTTTCCCAGCAACATAGACTTCAAGAATTTTCTTTGTTTCGTACACAGTTTTCTGATCTGATTTAGGCCTGATGCCAAAAATCATCTGCCTCACTTCCTTGGTGTATATAATGAAATTTCTTTGGTATTCACCACTGCTATCTGTCAACACTGTCTTAATGCAACATGAAATAGCTTCAGGTTACCCAAAATGGTTAGGCTATCGGCAAATGTAAAGCTTCTCAAAGGGATCAAGGGAAATATTGGCTGTATTGTCCATGACACAAATTCTTCAGTTCCTTTGCAAACTTCTAGTTTTAACTCCCCCCTGTCCCCCACCCCCCCCAAATCTCCCCCTGCTGCTTCTGTCTGACTAAGGCAACTTGTCTTTCTCTCTGGGTTCCTGTAGAGATGGCTCTTTCCCTTTGTTTCAATGGGATCTAGCCTCCTTAATCTAGCTGCTCTACTTTTGGCCTGCAGCTCATTTTCTCAGCACAGCTTCTTAAAGGAGTTCATTTTCTTTTTGCCTCGCTTTTAGGCATGGACTCTTCTTGTATTCACAACACTTCTCAGAGCCTTTTGGTGCCCTCTGCTTTTTCTCTTTCTGTTCAGCCTGGACAGCACAACCCAGACAAGGGCTGCTTCAGCACTTGAAAGGAAGGTGGTTGCCAAGAAGACAAACCCTCCCATTTTTGCAGAGAAGTTCCACTTTCTTCATTTATTCTGTTCCTACCAAGGTTGGATACAACTAATACCTACGCATATATGAAAATCTCACTTAAGGCTTTTAGTTTTGATTAAGTCACACACTTGATTGTGATCTTTGTAAAGTATCATTTTACCAGAACCCATTAAGCCCTTTAGGAAATGTTTCCATTTGCTCTGATGAAAAGCAAAAGTATAACCTTAAAACATGTGGAAGTAATTTAGTCAGTACCTTTTTGTTCTCTTATGGGTCAATAAGTACTGTATGCAGATGGGAGAGACTTCTAGAATGCAGAGAGCTTTAACTAAAATGTGCTTGTAAAACCTTGTTTTAAATTAGGCTAATGTGTTCTAATTGCAAAACAAGATCACCATGTTAAAAGCCATTTCTTGTAAGTTAATATGCATGTGGAAACAAACTTTCTGATGAACTGAAGATGCAGTAAGTGAATCTATCCTCTTTAAAAACCTGGCTTTATGGGAAACACTGTAGCAAGCTATTTCTGAGGTTGATAAAAGTTCATCACTGAGGGAATATATTCACATCTTTGCCCAAAACATTAACTTACTTCATCTAGGTAAATAAAAGTGATTTTAAAGCAAATCTCTGTGCATGGATACTCTTCCCAATTCATGTAAAAGTGGGCCCAAATTTAAAAGCAGGGATATAGATTTGATCAGAACTCTCCCAAAATTTAAAGAGATTTTGTTCCAGGGTTTTGATTTTGCCCAGTATGAAGCCTGAATTAAGCTCATTCCATTTACATCAACGGCTTAAGTTGAGGGTCAGAAAGAAAGTACTGCAATAAAACTGATTCTAAATCCCCTAAGTTTGAAGGTATTCATATCTGGGGTTCTCTTTCAATATCCTCCATATTTGTTTGCTGCTATAAATATTCTGTAAAATATTGATAGGAAAATTTTAAAGCTCATTGTTCATAACCCTGAAGTACAGGTTCTTATTCAAATGTCTAGACCTGTCTAGAATCTGAACAGAACTGGCTCTCCTAAGGTTCCAGAACTACTTGCTTTTACTTAGGCTGGACAGATTGCAAGAGGTGGCCTCTCTAGTACTTTACTTCTGCCTGGGAACAGGAAGTACAGAGGCACAAAATAATTTTTAAAAAATCAAACCAAAAATCAAAATAATTTTTAAAAAATCAAACCAAAAATAATAAAAAAAAACCACTTGAAGTTTCAAGTGTTTGTCACTAGTGATAGGCCTATGGCCCTGGGCCCTAAGTAATAGGTTCTATTGATTTAGGTTTCTAAATGCCTAAATCACTTTTGAAAATGCCACTTAAGCTGTAATGTAACCTAAGCACTATTGAAAATGTTACCCCTGTTCTTCCAGTATTTTCAAAAATGCATGGCAAATTTTGTTAACTGTTACATTTGCTTGTTTCCTTGCTTTATAAAATATTTATAAACCGAATGAGATCATTAGTAGTTGCTATATTATTTCATCTACTCTTGCCCACTTTTTTTCCCATTCAGTTAAAATGCAGGTGAGGTGTGTTTTTGTGTGTTGTCTTTGTCTTTTTGGTTTTTGTAATTCTCCTCTCCTTGTATTATATTCTTTTGGAAGCAAATGAGGAGTGGGAAGTGTCATTAAGAGCTGTCGCCCATAGTCGGTGTGATTTAGGATATTATAAGTTTCTGGCACTGCTGTGCCAAAATGGACTTGCTTTGCCTTTCAGTCATCAGAAATTGTTTCTTCAGGTTGACCTCTAATTTAAAAACAACAACAACAACAAAACCTTAAAAATAAGTGGTCAGATACTCAGCTGGTGAAATCTGACATAGCTCCATTGAGGTCAGATCTGTGCTGATTTACACCACCTGAGGTTCTTTTAGGGTGACCAGATGTCCCGATTTTATAGGGACAGTCCCGATTTTTGGGTCTTTTTCTTATATAGGCTCCCATTACCCTCCACCCCCATCCCGATTTTTCACATTTGCTGTCTGGTCACCCTAGGTTCTTTCCCTGTATGTTTAAAAATAACATTTTTTTTAAACTGGACATTCATCACTTTTGGTTACTGGAATACAAGAAATATTGTACCACTGAGAAGCTCACATGCATTTCATGTGTTCATGTTTAGATTTAGCAATTATTTGTGTCCACAGTTGCTTTATCTGTTGCCTTATTAGAGAATGATCCTCTTGTGTATCCTGCTGATCTTTGAGAGCCTTAAAGTTTGAATACTTGAGGAAAATGGTAAAGCAACTGAATTGATGATGATACTTGTGATTCATCTGCCACTTTACTTTTTGGGCCAGGTCTTCAGTGCACAAAATGTTTTTTCCAGTGAAATGTCTCTCTTGATGTAAAAGCCTAGTGGGGCCAAGGCACTGTAGTTTTACCTCAGTGTAGCTAGTTAAACGCCAGATGGAGGGTAGGTTTGCTATCTTGATTAGAGGGGCAAGAGGATCAGACCCAAAAACCTATTGTGGTCACTGAGCCTTTGTCCTCATTACACAACTCAGCAAAGCACTTAAGTATGTGTTTAAGTCCATCTATATTCAGTCAACACTTAAGTCTCATTAAAATCTATGGGAATTAGGCATTTGCTTAAGTGCTTTGCAGTACAGGGGTAGCTTGCTGAACTGAGGCAAATATGTCTTCTTTCTCAGTGCAGTTTTTCCTTTGCTGTCATTATGGCAGGGTGAAATCTCACCAGCATAGAAAATGCACACTTCACCCCAAGCTTGTGAATCAGGACCTAAGACAGGCCTAGGTAAGCAATGTGTAGTGCTTAGTGAGGGCCTTGATGGATTTTACCCTATGTATGAAACGTATCCTGGCCCCCTTTAAGTGAAAAGTTTTTTGCAACAATTTCAGTAGTCAAGACTTTATTCATAGCATTTAAAAGATCATACGTGGTTCTTAAGAACGAGCTTGTGTATTTCAATTATTAGAACATTTCAGAAAGGATTCACTTATTGCCCTTTCTTTCCATGGTGTTTGTGCTATTGAATATTTTATTTTAATATAAAATCTTTTTCAGTGAAATTTCATAGTATGCTATACTAAATTTGACTGTTTCATGATTGTGAACTTTGAACCACTGTCCATTTCCACCATCTCATAAGTTAATGAGGTGATATATGATGTAAGGAATGGAACAGCCAGCCAAATTGTTAGGATATAGATATTCAGGCCTGTCTGTAAAGGCCTATACTCTAAGAATTTAGGTGTATTCTTATCACTTAGCTAGTTCTAGAGGTATAAAAGAGAGAATCAAAATCACTGTCTGCTGCAGTAAGGGCCTTCTCTTACTATGACAATCTGAAGCCAGTGGTGAGCTGGAGCTGGTTCGAACCGGTTCGCTAGAACCGGTTGTTAAATTTAGAATTTAATTTAATTTAGAATCGCGGAACAACTGGTTCTAAAAGGGCTTCTAAATTTAACCAACCAAAAGTGGCGCTTTAGACGCCGACTCCACGGGTGCTCCAGCCCTGAAACACCCAAGGGGAAAATTTGGTGAGTGCAGAGCACCCACCGGCAGCTCCCCACCTCACCCCGAGCCCCAGCCCATCTCACCTCTGCTCCACCTCCTCCCCTGAATGCGCCGCCCCCCCCTTCTCTGCGCCCTCCCCAGCCCCAGCTCACCTCCGCCTCCTCCCCGAATGCACTGCCCCATTCTGATTCTCTGCCCCCCCCTGTCCCCCCACTCACTTCCCGGGAATTGGCTGTTTGTGTGGGAAGCCGGGGCGGGCTGAGAAGCAAGCCGCAGCTTCCTGCTCAGGCCCAGGGAGGCAAAGCGGAGGTGAGCTCAGGCGGGGGCGGGGGGGGGGGAGGGCGCGAGGAGGGCTGCCCGTGCTGCAGCAGGTAACCTGGGGTGGGAGGGTGCAGGGGAAACGCTCCCTGCCCCAGCTCACCTCCGCCACCCTCAGCCTGAGCGGGAAGCTGCGGCCCGCTTCTCAGTCCTCCCCGGCTTCCCGCCGAACAGCTGATTCGCAGGAAGGCGGAGGGTGGGGGGGGCGGAGAAGCAGAGCGGGGCGGTGGGTTCAGGGGAGGAGGTGGAGTGGAGGTGAGGTGAGCTGGGGCCGGGCGTGGGGTGGAGAGCTGCACCCACCAAATTTTCCCCGTGGCTGCTCCAGCCCCAGAGCACCCAGGGAGTCGGCGCCTAAGGCACCACTTTTGATGTGATCAGTGGGGGGAGCAGCCACTCCCCCTGTTCCCCCCCCCCCCAGCTACACTCCCCCGCCCCTAGGAGCCAGGACCTGCTGGATGCTTCCTGGGAGCTGCCCCAGGTAAGCACCACCGGAACTCCCCACCTCGCCCCCTGGCAGGTGCCTCTGGCTCTTAGGGATGGGGTGGGCACCCACTACAGTGGCCCACGAGACCCTCCTGCCCGGTTCTGGGGGCAGTCAGGGGACAGGGGAGGAGGGGTGGATGGGGCAGGGGTCCTCATGGGGTGAGGAGGGAACCCGTTAAGATTTTGGTAGCTCATCACTGTCTGAGGCCCTGTTCTTAGGCTAAGGCCTTTGGCTAAGCAGCAGAGGCAGCCATAAGCTGGGAAGTGACTGGTCACATCCTCACATTCCAAACTAGTCACATTGAAATAAGGCAATCTGGGGCTGTTAGAAAGGTGATCTGATCTATCACCTCCAGAGAAAGGGAAGAGCCTAGAAGATGTAAAAGGAAATTTAGTTTGATAGCATCCTCTCTGGCAAGAACTCACTTATCAATAGCTGGGATGCGAAATCCTCATTTCTTTGTTGTTCTATCACTGTAGTCCCCATTTCCCTATTGTTTGTCTGTATAATCTGTCTGGTTCTGTGATTATCTGTCTGCTGTATAATTAATTTTGCTGGGTGTAAACGAATTAAGGTGGTGGGATATAATTGGTTAAATAATCATGTTACAATATGTTAGGATTGGTTAGTTAAATTTCAGTAAAATGATTGGTTAAGGTATAGCTAAGCAGAACTCAAGTTTTACTATATAGTCAGCAGTCAATCAAGAAGAAGGAATGGGGGGTGGGGAAATTGGAAATCATGTTTTGCTAAGGGTGGGAATGGGAACAGGGACACAGGCAAGGTTCTGTGGTGTCAGAGCTGGGAAGGGGGACACTAAGGAAGGAAATTGGAATCATTGCTTGCTGGAAGGTCACCCCCAATAAACATCGAATTGTTTGCACCTTTGGACTTCGGGTATTGTTGTTCTCTGTTCATGCGAGAAGGACCAGGGAAGTGAGCGGGTGAAGGAATAAGCCCCTAACACAAATGATTGAGTAAAGCCTGCAGGATTTTAAAATAAAGTCTGAAAAAGAATCAGAGGCCTTATCCCTAAAGATCCCTTATCCCTAAAGAGGATGAACCAAAAACTGCTAATGAGAAAAAAACCCAGAGTCAAAGGTTCTGTTCTGTTAAGATGAACATAAAAAGATTGACTTTTTTTCCCAAACACATGTCCAAGCCTGGACTTTGAGTTAGGACTATCCTAAACAGGATTTCTTGAAAGTTTTGGGGTTTTTTGCCCCCAATAATCTCTGCAGTTAAGCTAGATATAGCACTTGTCCAGGCATCAAACCTTTCCTCCTCCAAGTCCAGAGCACCTGCTCAAAATCTTCCCCAGAGTGAAGTCTAAACTCCACACCTCTTCTCCCATTACAAGCTCACTGAACATTGGTCTAAAGATGTCAAAAGATTCCAAGTAGTCCAAAGGAATGGAGTCGTGCTGCCTGTTTCTCTTCAGGGGAGATAGCGACTTTTAAAAAAGTTACCTTGGGGAGATGCTGGCTGTCATCCTGCCTCATGTGCCTGATAGGGGCCGGGAAGGACTCTGGCATCTTGGTGATCTAAAGTTCGGAGTCGAGGGGAACCCATGTGGCTCACATGCTGCTGCTCCTCCATTCTCCTTATCATTGCCTCTCCCTTAGAGTGACCAGATGTCCCGATTTTATAGGGACAGTCCCAATTTATGGGTCTTTTTCTTATATAGGCTCCCATTATCCCCCCCCCCCATCCCAATTTTTCATACTTGTTGTCTGGTCACCCTACTCTCCCTCCTGAAGGGAACTGGGGACTTTACAAATGACCATCTACTGAGAAAGGCTAGAGGCCTTCTGTTGATGGAAGGAGAGGAGAGAAAAAGAAGACATCCCTTAAATCCTTTAACTCTATGTAACTTGCTATAAACATCTTTTGGGGACTACTTCATGAAAAATGTGGTGGTGCTCATGGAAAAAAAAGGCTCTCATGTGGTTTTAATGCCACAGCTTGCAGCCGATGGGCAAGAAGTGGCTCTAACACAACAACAGTATTTAGAGCCATTACTGAGCCAACAGTCTCAATATCACTGCCTCTTTTGGAGGCCAAATAGATAGGGAGTTATGGAATGTAGCAACAGTTGAGAGAGGATCAAAGGTGGCTGAGAGTGAGTGGAGGCAGAAGAAGGGATGTTTCAAAAGCAGAATGCGGAGGATGTGAAAGTGAGTGTGCATATGAAATCACATTATAGCTTTTGGCCTGCACAATACAGAAGGCAGGGTTTCCTTAGTAGGGAAAGCCAATTAATAAGAAATTGGAGGGGGTTGTGGGATGAATCACAATTTGCAGTAAGTTTCTGCTAAGGTTTCTTGCTCTGCTCTTTCCTCTGCTTCTATTAGACTTGCAAGCTATTCCCTTGTGGCACATCTAATCATGTCTCCATCTATCAGTTAAATGTCTCTGATGAAAATACTACTTTGAGTCAAATCCTATGGTTCAATCAGCCAAAATCCCCAAATGCTTCCAATGGGAATTTTGCCTACAGAATTGATGTAGGCCCCTGGCTTGGAGTCCAGGTTCACATTTGATCTTTTACCTGACATCATCCTAGTTTTATTTCACTACTTGTGATTGATTAATTTGGTTTAAGCCAACTTGGCTTTGATTAACATCTCAACAAACCTAAATCCTTAAAAGCATATGCCTGTCCCTAACAATTAAGACCATGTTTGTAGAAGACCATAGAGAAATTTCCATTTTGATGCATCTGTTTTTATTTCCTGATCTTTTGTTTCCTGATCTCTTTTGAAGTGTGTTTTCTTCTTTCATTAATAAAAAGCCTGTTTTAATTTGCCTCAAGCAAACTGAACTACATGAAGCAGTAATGATCTGACCCAATATTGAATGCCTAATAAGATTTATTCAGCTAAGCCTGAAATCAGCCCTAAGTAAAGCAAGTACTTGAATGCAGTAATTAACACACCTCAGTGGGAACTTGATTTCCTTTAAGGCTTCTGTGTTCAACCTTTATTGATCATCGAAGCAGCTTTAATTATTTTTTTTACCATATGTACATAGTTTCCAGCTGCTGCTCAGCAATTAAGCAAAGCAATTAACAACTTTCTTTGTTATTTAGAGACTTTGAAAGAAATGGGAAGATGTGACAATGTTTGATTCACTTATTTTCATTGAAAACAAATATGCCATATGGGTGAGACTGACTGACACTGCAACATGCTGTCATGCATGGGATTCAAATTAAGGTCCTGCTCCCCAGGGTTGGCAGGTGATAGAGCTGGGAGAAGTGAAATGGTAACTCCTTAGGGATGGTGAAGGAAAGAATTCCAACCAGCTGCATCCTTGAACCCAACAGTGGTTTGGAGTAAAAGGAGGATCCATATCTGAGCATTGGATGATTGAAGGGGTGAACTAAGCCTTCTTCTATTCCTTGACATATACCAAAAAGGCAAAGATATAAATTCCATAGTAATAAATATTAACACAATATTTGAAAAGTTTGAACCAAACTTCTTCTGTTTGGGTTCCCCAACCCTCTTAGAGTGTTTCCTTGTAGCATCCACCTCATTACTAGACACTCACAAAAATGACCAGGTAAGCTGTCCCTAAAGAGATCATATATAGCTGGAAGATTACAACTCAGGATCAGGTCCTTTATAACACAGCACTGTAATCTGTTTTTAGTAAAAACAAATAGAAGTTTATTAACAAAGAACAGAGATTCACAGATTCAAGTAAGAATAATGGAAACAAAAATGGTTGCAAATAAAACAAAAGTATAATAATCTTTCTAGAGACTAAAACTAAATTAAATAGACTACAACTCATGTCTAAAGCACTTTCTCACTCTCTGCAGTTTGCTGGTTTTCAGTCAATCCAGGATCCCTTCCTTCATGAATCACCCTACTCCACCCAAGGGTGTTCCTCAGTGAAATGGATGACAGAGTTTCTTTTCCCTTCTTCTTACAGTCCAGTAAACTTTAGAAACATATCCTTTTTGAAGGGTACCCCCAAATAAGATGCTTCTCTCCAATTGCTTGTTCTCCTGTGTGCTGGCACAGTGTTGAGTTCACATCCCCATCCTCCCCTGTTTCCCCCTCAACTTGTTTTCCTGTTTATCTTATATACAAATAGGGTTTCATTTGTTGGCTTTACCATGTTTAATATACATTTGTTAGAGAGAAAACTACATGCTTATTGTTGGGTGAAATACCTGTTTCTCTTTGGTTACAGCCTTTAAGCATAATATCAGTAACAATACATATCTACTCATACAGATCTCATATATACACTCAATGATATTCATGACCAGTTTTCATTTGGTACCTCACCAGACACTTTTTAGTTACACACTGTGAAAGTATGTGCTAGGTGTAATGAGTGTGTCAGGCCTGATGGGAGTTGCTGGCAGAACAGTGGAACTTTGCCAGTTGGCACTGGGGCATTCTTAGGGTCACAGGGAGCAAATTAAGGTTGCAAGAACAACCTTAATTCTGGCATTTCCTAAGTATTTGACTTTCCAACCTTTTAATGCAGCAGTGTGTAAGACTTTCTATGCAAACTGGGGAAAAAAATATCTGTAGAGTCATATGACACCCGCGTGACCATTAGCTTGTCCTAGAATCATGAATGGTATAGAGCAGGTAGGTCAGGAACTTTTGTTCTCCCTGTCTGAAAACACAGGAACAAGGGAACAGTCAATGAAATGTAAAGGAGGCATATTCAAAACTGATAGAGATACTTTTTTGTGCCCACAGTTAAACCTTGGAACTTATTGCTGCAGGATGGCAATGAGGCCAAAAGGAAGGGCAGTGCAGTGGTTCAGGTGCTAGCCTAGGAGTTGGAAGATACAAGTTCAGTTCCCTCCTCTACCGCTGCACTGTCCTTGGGCAAGTCACTTAGTGTGTCTGTCTGGGACATTAGTTCCCCATACATAAAACGGTTATTATACCTGCTTCACAGGGATGCAGCAAAGCTAAATATATTAAAGATTGTGAGATGCTCAAATACTATGGTGATAGGGACTGTATATGTACTACAAATACAATTTAGCAACATTCAGAAAGGGATTTGACACTTATGGGGTAACGAGTTGTTATAGTTAAAACTAACACATTTGGGAGGAGATACTAAATCTTATGCTTCAGGTTTAAACTAATCTCTACATTCTAGTGATCAGGGAAGAGACTTAATGTGAGAATCAGATGAATCCATATCTGCCTAATGTGATGGTTTTATACCCTTTTTTTTTCCCCCCTGGCCACTGTTGGAGACCGAATACTGGACGAGATGGTTCTGATTCAATATGGCAATCCCTACATTCCCTAAACAGAACATATAGAAAGACCCAAAGAAGAGGTCTCTGGAGCTTGAAAGCTTGTTCCTTTCACCAGCTGAAGTTGGTCCAATAAAAGATGTTACCTCACCCAACTTGTCTCCCTAATATAAAAAGATATATTTTTTTATATTTTTATTTTCCCAGAGAAATATTTCCTTATTTAAAAATAAAATGTAAGTACATTCCTGATCCTTAGAATGCTGCCTTTTCATTATTTAGATCAGGAGAACCCTTTCTACTGATGTTTATTTTTACTTAATATCATGCAGGCACATTCATATTGCATAACTAATGAATAAAATATGACCCATCACATGAATGTGCATTTCAAGCACCATTTGCTCTCAGGGCACTGGCATATTAAAATGTTTTAAAGTCTGCTCTAGCACCAGACTGTTGCACAAGCTGAAACACACTAATTCTCCAAAAGATCAGCTATAAATTAACATTTTATAGACTTCCTCATTTTTCCCCTCTGATTGTGAAGGAATTGGCTTTCATGATGCAAACTGCGTGCTACAATCTGACGTGTGGTTCAACATCACTAACAAATTTTCATCAATCATTTATATACAAGCCTACATAGCATATGTCCAACTTTCTTCTTGTGAATGAAACCATAGTTTCATTCATACAAATTATATCAACATTGTAACCACTGAATATGGTTCACCCCTAAATTGTAACCAAGGCTGCACCTATAGTTAAAGCTGCACTTCATTTTCCATTACACGGCCTTTTTCAATTTGTTATAATTTTTCCATAATTCAGCTGTTTGGTCTGAAATTTTCCATGCTTGCTGACTGACTCAGACTCAATGTTTTTAAAAGGTTCAATGAAAATTATCAAGCCATTTTGGAGAACGAGGTTAAAGGAAAAATAGGTAGTCTTGCTACTGCCAAAACTATTGTCCATCCATTTCTGTGAAGCACTCTAATGCCTCCAAGACCTTGACATTTGGCGTGGAGATGGTCCTGGGATTGGAAAAATGCTGTTTGCTCTCCTCTTGAAAATCCACCCAGGTCTGGTATAGCTATAAGCACTGGAAAACTGCCATTTGTTAGCAATGAGCACTCTCCGGAGAACTACCAACATGCATGCCAACTGCATTAAGCATTCTCCAGCCCTCGCTGAGCTGCCTACATGGTAGGCTTAGGCCTAGAGTTCCAGACAGGGAAATGCTGCAGAACAGGCACCAGTCTTTTAGCCGAGGAAATAGAACCCTGGGTGGGTAGGTAGGAGGAGACTGTTAATTTTACTGAGGCAGTAACTGATGTTGCACAAGGCCACTTTTGGAAAAACTGAGAATATAACCCAGATCTGTAATATGGCAAATTTCATGCACTTAGCCACACGGCTTTATGAATGAATACACTACACTTGTGTGTTAGACTGCCTAGAATAACTAGACCACACTCCACAAACACACACACTCCTCTAGAGCCAGAAATAGAACTAGAACTGACAAACTGTGTTGCCTTCCCTTACAGCATCTGAGCCATCAAAAGAATAACAATCTATTCCTGCTACCACTTACTCCTTGTAATGAATTGGGAGAATCTATCTGTACAATCAGTGTATTCTATGAGAGACTGTGAACTCTCTATATGTATCTTTACCAAGTTGCAGATTCCATTTTGCCTATTGCCTTCTGTTTTGTCTCTTTGCTTCCAGGTTGGGCTGAAATATCAAAGACAGGTGGCAAAAGAATAACGAGTAATTGACACTAGTGTTCTAGTATTGAAATGGAATAGCTCTAAACAACAGACTGGCTCCCAACCAGGAGAACTGGTTTAGCAATGGAGAGGTCACTGTGACATTATTCACATGAAGTGTGACTGTATATATCATTGTTACAACCAGGGTCCTATGGCTGCACCAGGTCTTGTACAGAAGTCAAGTGGGGTGTCTATGTAAAGGTTATAGTTCGCTGCTTATGATTATGCCCTCTGTATGTATGTATCATTTTTGTATTTGAAGTTATGAATGTTGGCTATGTACTTGTATCTCCAATGTGGTTGGTTCTAAGTAGCCTCAGTGAAGCATTTGGTCAGCTTCTTGAGAAAGGACTATTCTCAGTAAGTGCCCAATCAAGAAACACTTAACTGACAATGGACTCTGGGAGACGCCAATCAACATCTGAGCTTTCCTGGGAAAGTTCAAACTAACATGTAAACAATGGTGTCTGCCTGCAAAAAGCTGAATCATTCATGGACATGTGACTTGCCCAGGTGGCTACATACTCCATCTTGTTGCTGTGGCTTTGCACAGAAGAGCAAAGGGGTTTCTGCTCACAAGAGAGCAAATATAAAAGGCCCTGGAAGCCTCTCCATTTTGTCTTCAGCTGGCTCAAGAGATGGCCTCTCCACCCCCAAGAGATGCCTGAAAGAAACTGGAACAAAGGACAGTAACTATGGGGATGTGAGTGATTGCTGGACCCAGACTAGGAAGGAGTCCAGTCTGTGAAAGAAGCCTATTAGAACATCTCTGGGGGTGAGATTTCATCTTTAATCTGTTTCTAAATGTATTAGCCTTTGACTTGTGTCTTTTGTTTTATTTTGCTTGGTAACTTACTTTGTTCTGTCTGTTCTTACTTGGAACCACTTAAATCCTACTTTTTATACTTAATAAAAGCACTTTTGCTTATTAATTAACCCAGAGTAAGTAAGTAATACCTGGGGGAGCAAACAGCTGTGCATGTCTCTCTATCAGTGTTATAGAGGGTGAACAATTTGAGTTTACCCTGCATAAGCTTTACACAGAGTAAAACAGATTTATTTGGGGTTTGTATCCCATTGGGAACTGGGTATCTGGGTGCTGGAGACAGGAGCACTTCTTAAGCTGTTTTCAGTTAAGTCTGCAGCTTTGGGGACGTGGTTCAGACCTGGATCTGTGTTTGCAGCAGGCTCAATGATGCATGGTTTTGAAGTCCCAAGCTGACAGGAAAAATGGGCTCAAAGGTAGTCTCAGCACATCAGGTGGCAGTCCCAAGGGGGTCTCTGTGACTCAGCCCTTCAGTCACCTTGGCAAAAAGTCACCTGGCAGGCTCTGTGATCATTTAGGGAAGCTGATCAGGGAGTCACCTGACAGAGGACAATGGAAGGTTATAAAATGGAGGAACTGATCTCTTTTGGGATCTCTGGCCATTTCCCCCCAAACTCAGGATTAGGGAGAAGCAACCTAACATATAGGGGCCTGAAAGAGGAAAGGAACCCTGCTTACCTTCCTAAATACAGTCCTCCAGGGGAAGGGTAAATTAGTGATGCACATTGTAGCAAGGATGTTTATGACCTGTACTCTCCTGTGCTTTACATGAATAAGTAAAAAAACATTAAGGTGTTAGATTCTGTGCAAAGTGCATTAAGTGCTTCACAAACACCTCATGTCTCTGGAGAGAGTTAAACCAGAAGCTTCACACCTTTGGGGTGGAGTTCTGAGAGAGGGTGTGTTTAAGCTATGAGGGTATCGTGTGGGGAGAGAGGTCCTGGGGGCCTAAGAGAGATGGTCGAAGGAGTTCCATTTCCACAAAGGGGCAGCAAACTGAGTCAGTGCCCAGGAAATGTGCCAGAGAGGTCAAGGGAGGAACCAGTGCTGCTGCCTACTGGAACTCCAGAAGCTTAAGCTATTCAGGGACATAGAGACTTGGATCCCCTCCCCAAGTAGTCCAGTGGCTGGCTGGAAGGGTGCACCCACCTGGATCTGTGACAGAGGGTCTGTACTCAGCCTATGGACCTATGGACCCCAAAGATCTATGCTCCATTTATACACTCAAATACTATTTGGAGGGCTTAAGTTAAAAGTAAGTATTGCACAGGCTTGTGCTGGCTGCGTACATGGGCTTATTTCTCCCCAGATATTTATAAAGTGCTTTAAGTGTCTCTCATGGAAGGCACTACATAAATGCAAAGTATTTTGTTTATAACATTGTAAAAATGCTTCAGAGTTAGTGGTTCCCCTTCAGAACAAGCCAAATTAGGACATTATGGTCCCAGTCCTGCAAAGGTTTACGTAGATGGTCAACTTTATGCACTTTGAGCAGTCCCATTCAAAGAGTAGTCTAGTCTCATTTAGGCACCTAATGTCTATTGACTTTTTAATGGGAGTTAGGTGCCTAAATACACTTTGGCCTGATCCTCAAATGTATGAAATAGGCATGCACATAAGACTTTACAGGAATGGAACCCATGTCAATGGTGGTAAAGTTATGAATATTTAAAATCAGCCTATTAACTTTGTTGTTCAATTATCATTTTAAAAAATCCTCTCTCAAATAACTTCTCTAAAAGGTCACAAACATGGTGGCATGCAGTGGTTTATAGATTTTACTGGCATTCGTGTGGGATGACCCACACAGATCCATTAATTAGAATTTTCTAGGTCATTCTAAATAACAGACAAAAGAATGTGCATAGTTTAGTGTGGCAGATATGCTGGACAAACCTTATTCAGTTAAATTTGAGAATTTGAGGAGTTCATTGTATTAAAAATAAAAATGTTTATGTACAATTGGGGGTTTGTATGTAGTTCCATAGGGGAGGGGAACCACAGCCCTCCACAAATTAAAACCTGGGGAAGCGGGATAAACAAAATCACTTAGAAAGAACAGGAGTACTTCTGGCACCTTAGAAACTAACAAATTTTTATTTGAGCATAAGCTTTCATGGGCTACAGCCCACTGTATCAGATGCATGCAGTGGAAAATACAGTAGGACGATTTTAGATACACAGAGAACGTGAAACAATGGGTGTTACCATGCACACTGTAACAAGAGTGATCAGTTAAGGTGAGCTATTACCAGCAGGAGATGCGGGAGCAGGGGGACAACCTTTTGTAGTGATAATCAAGATGGGCCATTTCCAGCAGTTGACAAGAACGTGTGAGGAACAGAAGGGGGGAAAAATAACCAGACAATCTCTACATAAAAGAATAAATGGACACACATCAGACGTCAAGAATTATAAGATTCAAAAACCAGTCAGAAAACACTTCAATCTCTCTGGTCACTCGATTACAGACCTAAAAGTCACAATATTACAACAAAAAAAACTTCAAAAACAGACTCCAGGGAGAGACTGCTGAATTGGAATTAATTTGCAAACTGGACACCATTAAATTAGGCTTGAATAAAGACTGGGAGTGGATGTGTCATTTCACAAAGTAAAACTAGTCTCCCATGTTTCTTTTTCCCCCCTACTCTTCCTCACACTTCTTTTCAACTGCTGGAAATAGCCCATCTTGATTATCATTACAAAAGGTGTTTGTTGTTTTTTTCTCTCCTGCTGGTAATAGCTCACCTTAACTGATCACTCTCGTTATAGTGTGCATGGTAACACCCATTGTTTCATGTTCTCTGTGTATATAAAATCATCCTACTGTATTTTCCACTGCATGCATCCGATGAAGTGGGCTGTAGCCCATGGAAAGCGTATGCTCAAATAAATTTGTTAGTCTATAAGGTGCCACAAGTACTCCTGTTCTTTTTGCAGATACAGACTAACACGGCTGCTACTCTGAAAAAAATCACTTCAGAGAGCAACCACCGCTTGGAGAGAGGCTCATATATACTGGTTCACACTGGATTCTTCAGGGACCAACAGACAAAGGGTTTTTGGTTAAATAGCCTGAGTTAAAATTGACTCAGGTCCTTCTTTATGATTGAGCAAACGGATAGGACGTCGTGGTGACCTCAATCCTTAGGGAAAGGTTGGCAGGAACTTTGGCCTGCTGAGGCCTCACAAGACTGAGGGACTTGTTTTGAGCTGAAGTTGTGATGAATTTGGGACAACAGGGTTTGAAGGACTAATTAAGTTCCTGCAAAAAAGAGATGAACCACAGTGAGATGCTTGCTACTAGCGACTACTGGTACTAATACCATGAATAAGAGAAGCCCTGATTTCACTGCCACCACTAACACTTAAATTTGGGGGGAAAATGGATAAACGCCGTGTGATGGGGTGGATAACCCCTGCACTGTTAGAGCCCCTAAAGGGTTAATGAACAGAGCAACTTCCCCACCTGCCACTAATCATCTGACCAGCAACACTTAGGAGAAAAGGTTGATGATCAGGCAGAGGGTAGTGGCTGCCAGTTTCTGACTATCATTTTGAAATGTTTTCAATTAAGCAGCTCTACCCTATAAGTGATGTATTTACTGTGACCATTATCAGTTTATTACAAGCAAGGGTGCCGGGGGGGGGTGGGGAAGCACCTGCATTCCCAGAGGTAGTGAATTGCAGGATATCCACACGAGGCAAGAGCCAGCTGCATGGCAGCCCTCTGTCTCCATGCTTGCTTGGGGCTTTCTGTCAATCCCCTCCAATGGATCCATAGTATCACAGCATCCCCAGCCACCATGGTCTTTGGGGGTTTTCCCAAGTATAAGTTTTGCAGAAGAATCAGTGCAGCCTTATACAATTAGCTTTCCATGAGCCAAGAAAACCTGTGTGTTCCCCTAGCCTCCTCCCGCACAATCCCAGCCATCAGCCTGTTAGTCCTATTCTTCACTTGCTGATCATAGAATATCAGGGTTGGAAGGGACCTCAGGAGGTCATCTAGTCCAACTCCCTGCTCAAAGCAAGACCAATCCCCAACTAAATCATCCCAGCCAGGGCTTTGTCAAGCCTGACCTTAAAAACTTCTCAGGAAGGAGATTCCACCACCTCCCTAGGTAACGCATTCTAGTGTTTCACCACCCTCCTAGTGAAAAAGTTTTTCCTAATATCCAACCTAAACCTCCCCCACTGCAACGTGAGACCATTACTCCGTGTTCTGTCATCAGCTACCACTGAGAACAGTCTAGATCCATCCTCTTTGGAACCCCGTTTCAGGTAGTTGAAAGCTGCTATCAAATCCCCCCTCATTCTTCTCTTCCGCAGACTAAACAATCCCAGTTCCCTCAGCCTCTCCTCATAAGTCATGTGTTCCAGTCCCCTAATCATTCTTGTTGCCCTCCACTGGATGCTTTCCAATTTTTCCACATCCTTCTTGCAATGTGGGGCCCAAAACTGGACACAGTACTCCAGATGAGGCCTCACCAATGTCAAATAGAGGGGAACGATCACATCCCTCGATCTGCTGGCAATGCCCCTACTTATACATCCCAAAATGCCATTGGCCTTCTTGGCAACAAGGGCACACTGTTGATTCATATCCAGCTTCTCGTCCACTGTAACCCCTAGGTCCTTCTCTGCAGAACTGCTGCCTAGCCATTCGGTCCCTAGTCTGTAGCGGTGCATTGGATTCTTCCGTCCTAAGTGCAGGACTCTGCACTTATCCTTGTTGAACCTCATCAGATTTCTTTTGGCCCAATCCTCCAATTTCTCTAGGTCCCTCTGTATCCCTATCCCTATCCCTAGCCCTACCCTCCAGCGTATCTACCTCTCCTCCCAGTTTAGTGTCATCTGCAAACTTGCTGAGGGTGCAATCCACACCATCCTCCAGATCATTTATGAAGATATTGAACAAAACTGGTCCGAGGACCGACCCTTGGGGCACTCCACTTGATATCGGCTGCCAACTAGACATGGAGCAATTGATCACTACCCGTTGAGCCTGACAATCTAGCCAACTTTCTATCCACCTTATAGTCCATTCATCCAGCCCATACTTCTTTAACTTGCTGGCAAGAATACTCTGGGAGATCGTGTCAAAAGCTTTGTTAAAGTCAAGGAACAACACGTCCACGGCTTTCCCCTCATCTACAGAGCCAGTTATCTCGTCATAGAAGGCAATTAGATTAGTCAGGCATGACTTGCCCTTGGTGAATCCATGCTGACTGTTCCTGATCACTTTCCTCTCCTCTAAGTGCTTCAGAATTGATTCCTTGAGGACCTGCTCCATGATTTTTCCAGGGACTGAGGTAAGGCTGACTGGCCTGTAGTTCCCAGGATCCTCCTCCTTCCCTTTTTTAAAGATGGGCACTACATTAGCCTTTTTCCAGTCATCCGGGACTTCCCCCGATTGCCATGAGTTTTCAAAGATAATGTCCAATGGCTCTGCAATTGGCTCTGCAATCACATCCACCAACTCCTGATCTCCAACCAGGGCTCTCTCAACAGTGTATGGAGCATGTGGGGGGGTGATACTAGTGTAAGCAGAGTCAGGATGGGCTCCACCCTGACATCTGGTGGTGAGGTGTGGAAGTTGTGGAAAAGAACTTCAGGGGCTGATCTCAATTTGCATAGGCACACCCACCCCGCCTAGAATGAGGCCATAAGTGCCCAAATGGTCACTTTGGCTGTTGTGGGATCCCCAGTGTCTTTGTTATTGGGGCGGGAAGAGTAAATTGTTATTACCCTGATTATGGGAACTGTGCTTGGAACTGGTACTTGGCCTTTTGTTATGATGGAGGGACTTACCATCAACTGAGTAGCACTCGCTAGGCAAGGGACATGGGTTCCAAAACTCTGTGAAGGGAGAGAGACTTGAGACAGGTATTAGTACCTGGTGGTGTGGGCCCCTTTGTGAGGGCCTGAAGCACCAATTGCACCTCTGTCTCTCTCCACTGTGGAATGTCAGAGCTAATTTTGGGTCTATTAAGAGTCTTGCTACAGGTACTGTGCTGCATTCACTTTGGCCTTATGGTGCACCAGTACTAAGGCTCCCACTACTATGAGCTGAAATCACTGAGCACTGTGTCAAGTAGTGGGGAGCCAGAAGATCTAGAGTGCAGTGGTGCTGTTCGTGGCTAGGCTGGCAGAGTGTTCGTGAGACGGCGAGGTGAGCTGTGCAGAGCGGAGCCGTTCGTGAGACGGCGAGGTGAGCTGTGCAGAGCGGAGCCGGTCGTGGTGGAGCGGAGCCGTTCGTGAGACAGCGGCGTGTTCGTGAGACGGCCGAGCTGAGCAGAGCTGTTCGTGAGACGGCGAGCTGTGCAGAGTGGAGCCGGTCGTGGTGGAGCGGAGCCGTTCGTGAGACAGCGGTGTGTTCGTGAGACGGCGAGCTGTGCAGAGCTGTTTGTGAGACGGCGAGCTGTGCAGAGCGGAGCCATTCGTGAGACGACGAGCTGAGCAGGGCTGTTCGTGAGACAGCGAGCTGTGCAGAGCGGAGCCGGTCATGGTGGAGCGGAGCCGTTCGTGAGACAGCGTAGCAGAGCAGAGCCCTGTGGGGCAGTCAGCTTCAGGACACGTAAGGTGCCCCTTACCCCTTTCCCCCCCACACAGGCACATTTTAGCCAGACTGGGGAGTAACACTATGCAGATGAACTTTTGAACTCTGCGGCTGGACTTTTTGGACTTTGGGTGATTTGTGGATTGCTGGACTCAAGAGACGTTTGGGTTCTGGGACTCAAGAACCCGAGGGAAAGGATGTGGCCCAATTTTCTGGGGTGGGTCTTTGCTCATGGTTTGGTTAATGAACACTAGTTGTGGTGTTTCCCCAATTTAATGCTGATGTCGTTTACCTCAAGTTATTAAAGATTCTCTACTACACCGAGACTCTGTGCTTGCGACAGGGGAAGTATTGCCTCTTTGAGGCGCCCAGTTTTGTATTTGCTTTGATGAGAGGGAACCCCTGTGTACTGAACCCGGCCCTTGCTGCTATCAACTTGGCCTGGCAGAAGGGTTACACTAGGAAGGTATATGTTCCCCTCTCCGCTAAGTTAGAACAGGTGAGATCTATGTTGAGAATCCTCTGTGTGCTGGAAATTGTGGAGAGGTGATCAGTTGGCAGGCAACTTAGATTTTGTCCCTTGATTCTAACATTTGTGAGAACCATAAGCTTATTAGGAGGAGTGGCTCAGGCTTTTAGACTAATCAGTTCATTTCAGCCCCAGGCCATCAAAGAGGTTCTGGACCAATGTTGCTTATTAAAAGAAATGTCACTCAGAATCCATTTGCTTTGTAACTTTTTTAAACGCAAACTAAAATAAAAATAAATATCCCCAGACTAAGCTATTAACACTAACTAGAAACATGATGCTGTTAAATCAAGGTCAAATCAAACAAGTTAGTCTCACTAATGGAGTGGAGTTAAACCATCAAGGTACACGTTCCAAGGAAGGTGGCTGATCATCTAGTTATAAATCCCAACTAGAAAATTTTTACCAAAATCAGTCAAATCTCTAATTTGGTTAAACACTTTCATCTCCCCCTCCCCCCTGTATTATCTAATGTCTGAACCACAACCTCAGCACCAATTATAAAGCTTCCATCTTCTATTCCAGATTTCAGTATGGTGAGTAACCCTTTTCTTCCTCCCCTGTCCCCCAACAGAAATATTATAATACAGACGTTCAGTATGGTGACTAACCTTTTTCTTCCTCCCCTGTCCCCAACAGAGATATTATAATACAGATGTTAAGAGAACATTCTGGTTAAGGAGAAGTTTAACAAGTC
The DNA here is from genome assembly GCF_965152275.1 of Natator depressus. Classification (NCBI taxonomy): domain Eukaryota; kingdom Metazoa; phylum Chordata; order Testudines; family Cheloniidae; genus Natator; species Natator depressus. Next base: position 81,460,463 of record NC_134237.1, read on the forward strand.
TTATTTGCCAGAAATTACAGATGACAAACTCAGGCCCTTTAAACACAGAGCACATTTTAATGTGTCCCTTTTGAGAGAACTTTGAGGGCTCTTTAAGCCAGGGTGACTTTTCTTTCTGGCACCTTTTCCCTGTATGGATTTTCATGGGTGCTCATAAACACATGCATGCACACAGCCACACTTTCACATCCTGAAAATGAAAAGGTGGGGACATCTCCCAGTTAGTAAAAACTAAAGACAGGAAAAATAAGATACTCAAGATAATGGGGGATCCCTAATTCTTTAGTTCTCTCTTCTGGACTCTCCTAGGATAGCAACAGGAATTGCAAGGATGGTGATGTTCTGCTACGACAGTACTTCTAGCACTAGCAGATCAACCTTCAAGGGCACGGAGAGACTGGTCAAAAGCATGAGTGTCATGTCTGTTGCTGTTTTGAATTCCTCTCCCCCCAAATGATCAGTCTTGGAGATTCTGGAATGTCAGTCTTCCCTCAGGTGCTCCAAAAGGTGAGGCTTCCCAGCCTTGGCCTTGATTCTTATGGTTTGAGTTTTGCATGCTTCACCTTGCAGCACTTTCCTCAAAGGTCATTGGACAAGTCAGGCAGAAGGCCTACATTGAAGCCATGCAACTCAGTCCAATCAAGTTTTGATTAGGTCATAATTGGCAAGTATCAACTTGAGGGGGAAAGTACCAGTTAAGCCAGCAATAATAAAAATATCCAGTCTTTTTCACATTAAAAACCGCTTGCCCCTGAGGGGGAAAAAAAAATACTCGTAAGGCCACTTCTGAGAAAGATGATGTCTTATCTGGGTGGAGTGTCTTTAAACAACATCAGTGACTTATAGAAAATTCAGCTATAAAATAAAATAAGTTAAAAATAATGAATGAGCAATTCCCTTGCACAACAAAGCCACCTTATCTTCTGAAGACTGACTTTCAGTAGATACCGTGAAAGATATTGTGAAATGTCTTTCATCTTGAAAAGCTTTAAACATTAAATTGTACAGGTCTGAATACCATACAAGCCATTCTTCTTACATTAATCTTATGTAATTAGTCAAGTCCTAAAAATACATATTTTAAAAGAAATAGTAGGGCTTTTTTCTTTTTATTTTTTTGGCATATTACATTTGGAAAATGTGCTGACATTGCACAGGTTATCTGAGGACAAAATTTGGCCCTTAGAATGAACTCAAAGTGTATGTCTACACTGCAATAAAAACACCCACTAGCTGACTTGGGCTGCAGGGCTATGAAATTGTGATATAGATATTTGGACTCAGGTTGGAGCCTGGGCTCTGGGACCCTCCCCACTCATGGGATCCCAGAGCTTGGGCTGCAGCCCGAGCCCAAACATCTACACTGTAATTTTATAGTCCTGTGAGCTCCAGTCAGCTGACACAGGTCCGCTGCAGATGTATTATTCTAGTGAAGACATACCATAAACTGTCCAAAATCTTAATGGCTAATGTTTGTATGCAGATGTAAATGTTTCAAAGCTTAACTTAAAGGTATGAGAGAAATTGCAAGTAGTCATATGTATAATTTGGGGAGGGTGGGCAGGGGGAAGAGTTGGTTTCCTTAACTCACCCATGTACAAACTATAAATTAAAAACCATTAAATTGCTCTAACCTATTCCTACTGAAAACAGAAAGCCTTTTGCCAAAGAGGTCTATAGGACCAGGTTAGAATCCAAGATTAAGACCAGCACTTCTAATTGAGAGTCCCCACAGAACAAGTCATTTTGGAATACATTTTTTTAAAATGATTGTAGAATATGCCTATGCATATCTGCTTTTGCAAGATTTTTGGCCCTGATTTCAGCTCACTCAGGCAGTCATAACCTTGGTGTGATGGTAGGGCGTCAGCTTTCTTCTTCTTGAAGATGTCACTATAGTGGCTATACTTGCAGGACAGTGCCAAAGTCAATTCTGGTGGTAATCCCACCTGACTCATGGCCAGGGTCCAGGAAGATGGGGAGAGCGTCAGGCAGTGACCATAAGCAGATGTGCTGGAAGAACTTGGAGTGGCAGCTAACCTGGTACTCACACTAAAGGATGTGTAGATCATGAGCTACCAGTCACAAAATTATGGGGAAGTGTGGCAAGCAGATCATCCCGAACTGAAGGACTTCCCAATGGTCCCAAATAGCAACTTCCAGAAGCACCGTCTTCTGTGTCACGGCCCCAACAACAGGAATGAGCCATCTATAGTTTCCATTAGGTCAGGGGCCGTCTTTGGTTGACCCAGGATACACAGGGCTTAGGCTGTATTGGCATCTATAAAGTTGTCTGCTGCCACAGAATCCACCAGTGCCCACTGTGGGGGAATTCAATAAGGCTCCCCTGGAACTCAGAGGTAGACACAGATTTTAAAGTGTGGGGATCACTTACCATTCCTGGGGTGTGCCTTGGTGAGGGGTAGGAGGCTGTTATCTCAAGGCTTGCTTAGGCCAACTCCCTACCAGGTCTGGGCATGGTCATTTCCCAAACTGGCTCATGCTAGAGCTTGAGATGGGCAGTCGGAAAGAGTGTGCCCAGATGTCCCACAATAGAAACACAGCCTGTGGTGGCAACAGTGTTCTTTTTCCTCTGGGGTCACTTAGCAGTGGGCATTAGCCAGCTACATGGGGCTGAGAGTAGCAGGAGAGTTCATGGTCAAGTTCCAGGCCAGGGTCTATACCTAGGGTCAGAGTCAGGTTTCAAGGTTTGAGTCAGGAGGTAAGGTACAAATTAAGCCAAGGTCAAAGCCAGGAGTTCAGGAGCAGGATTGGTCATGGCAACTACAAGAGATCCACACTCTTGCCTGGACACTTTCTGGAATGCCTCTTGGGTTTATACAGGGTGGGGAGCCAATCAGGAGCTACGAGGCTGCTGCCTGTCAGACCTTTTGAGGTGGAATTTCCCATGGTCTGTGTCCACAGTGGGTCATGAGTAGTGGAGTGCAAACTGGTTCTAGCTGCTGTTGGTATCTGATGCTTGGCAGCACTGCAGGCCCAGGTTCTGAGACCTACTGGGCCTCACAGTATGTGCCATATACACATTCATTAATACTAGCTAATAACTGTAGTAAGGAGTATTGATACACTTTGGATGCAGCTGGATATTGCCTTAAAGGAACATAATTTTTCATTCTTGAGCTGACCTTATTTCTCTACATCTGCTGACAGAGAGCATAGACCAGTATCAGATTCACCTTTCTTTTACCTGTTCAGACTTCTCTGCTAAGCTTGCTATTGGGTAAGCATGTGGGTTTTTTCCATAAACAAAATAGTGTAAGCAGGGTCTAAATGAGCTTTCCCCTGCCATCTTGTGATGAACTGATCAAAGACTTCAGGAGCAGTGTGTCTGTTTGCATAAACACACTTACTCTGCCTAGCCATTCAGCAGACAGAGATGCTTTGTCAAGTGATCAAATCTGGCTGTTGTGGGATAAAATTCACTTTTGTATTGAATGCCAGAGTAATGAAATGTTAATCTTATTGTAGCAGGGCAGCACAACTGTATTTACCTTAAAAAGAACAGGAGTACTTGTGGCACCTTAGAGACTAACAAATTAATTAGAGCATAAGCTTTCGTGGGCTACAGCCCACTTCACTGGATGCATAGAATGGAACATATAGTAAGAAGATAGACATATATACATACAGAGAAGGTGGAAGTTGCCATACAAACTGTAAGAGGCTAATTAATTAAGATGAGCTATCAGCAGAAGAAAAAAACTTTTGTAGTGATAATCAAGATGGCCCATTTAGACAGTTGACAAGAAGGTATGAGGATACTTAACACGGGGAAATAGATTCAATATGAGTAATGATCCAGCCACTCCCAGTCTCTTTTCAAACTCAAGTTAATGGTATCTAGTTTGCATATTAATTCAAGCTCAGCAGTTTCTCGTTGGAATCTGTTTTTGAAGCTTTTCTGTTGTAAAATTGCCACCCTTACCTTGATCCCCTCTGTCATAAGTATAAAGGGAAGGGTGACAGCCTTCCTGTATACAGTACTATAAAATCCCTCCTGGCCAGAGGCACAAAATCCTTTTACCTGTAAAGGGTTAAGTAGCTCAGGTAACCTGGCTGGCACCTGACCAAAAGGACCAGTAAGGGACAAGATACTTTCCAATCTGGGGGTGGGGAGGTTTTGGCCTGTCTGTTCCGTGTGCTTGCCCGGCACAGATCAAGGAAGCAAGCAAGCAATCCAACTCCATTAGAATTAGTAAGTACTAGCAAGGGAATGCGTTAGCTTATTTTTGTTTTGGCTTGTGATTTTCTCTGCGCTGAGAGGAAGGTGTATTCCTGGTTTTCTTTTTGTAACTTTAAAGTTTGGCCCAGAGGGAAATCCTCTGTGTTTTTGAATCTTTCATTACCCTGTAAAGTTATTTTCCATCCTGATTTTTACAGACGTGATTTTTATCTTTTTTTAAAAAAAATAAAATCCTTCTTTTAAGAACCTGACTGATGTTCCTTGTTTCCATTCAGTGATTTACCAGAGCTAAAATCACTAAGCAGGTCTAGGAACTGAGCCTAGATCTGGTGTATGGACAGTGTTGTAGTGAAAGACATTGTCGAGACTGTAGTAGCAATGAGGTTCCCTGCTTACCCAGTGACATCACTAAGAGCTGACGACATGAAGAACCATGCTATGTGGCGGAACCTCATAACATGGCATGGCAAAGGAGGCGGTGAGCGGCCTACAGAGTCAGAGAAAATAGTGGCAGTAGTAAGCAGTCACAGAGATGACCTCCCCCTCCACTTTCAAGGCGGGGAGATGAACCCATGTGAATGCACCCCTGAATTCTAGGACTTCACTGACCTTGGACAACCAACTATGAGTGGGGTGCAGTGGAGGGAAAGGGAAGTGACATGTTAAAGGGCCATTCATCCATCAGACTTTCACACTGAGGTGGGACACTGAGGCAAAGGGCACTGCCAAATACACTGTAGGATGGGTATTTATTTTTGGTTAACATGCTTTGGATTGTTGTTGCAGTGTTTTCCCAAATTAATGCTGGATTCCCTTTCCCTTTTATTAAGTTTTCTTTTGTTAGACGCAGACTCAGTGTTTGTGAGTGGGGAAGTATTGCCTCTAGAGCAGGGATGGGCAAACTTTTTGGCCCGAGGGCCACATCGGGATTACGAAACAGTATGGAGGGCTGGGTAAGGAAGGCTGTGCCTCCCCAAACAACCTGGCCCCTGCCCCCTAACTGCCCTGTGACTGCCCCCCTCAGAACCCTCAACCCATCCAACCCCCCCAGCTCCTTGTCCCCTGACTGCCCCGACCCCTATCCACACCCCCGCCCCCTGACCACCACTTCCCAGGACCCCCAGCCCTAACTGTCCCCCCCAGGACCCCAACTCCATCCCCCCCCCCCGAACCTCTGCCCCATCCAACCACCCCCTGTCCCCTGACTGCCCCCCAGGACCTCCTGCCCCTTATCCGACCCCCCCCCTTACCAGGCCGCTCAGAGCGACAGGACAGGCTTACTGGAAAGCCTGGGAGGTGGGCGGGCGCAAGCTGCGCTGCCCATGCAGCGGCATTGCTGTGGGGGAGGGGGTACAGTTCGGGAGGGGCCGGGGGCGAGCCTCCCCAGCTGGGAGCTAAAGGGCCGGGTAGGACGGTCCCGCGGGCCGTAGTTTGCCCACCTCTGCTCTAGAGGCACCTCAGGCCTGATGTTTAGTTTTCCCAGATTACTGGGTGGGGGCTCAAATCAGTTCTATTTTGCAATGTTAAGCATAAACTCTAGATATTGAACCTGGTCTTTACTGCGGCAACACCACCTAGCAATTGTAACATGACACTTTTAGGAAGTCAATGAGCAATGATTTGATTTTTTGTTGCAACTCTTGTACAGTAACAATAAATAGCAAGTCTTGCAAACATTTAGTAAAATCCAAGTGTGCAAGAGGGTGAACCTTTGTGTTATATTGTGCCATTTGTTATTAACCAGAACTCCACATTCCAACAACTTGCACTACAGTATGCCCCCTTGTAAATAGTCAACTTTTTACTGCATTTTAGAATAAAATTGTTTTAACACTTGTGATTTCCTCCACAATACAGAAGTGTTATTGATTAAACCTCCACAGAACAGACAATTTCTCTCATTTCTTCTTTCATGCTGAGTCAGTCTGCCTGACTCTACTGAGCACACAGTAATGGCTGTGTCAAACTGCATTTGGTGTCTTATGTTGTAGCAGTCTATTAAAGATTGGGATTAAATTAATCCTACTTGCAAGCATAGGTTTCACTTAAAATAAAACAAACGCCAGTAGTGTGTGCACAGGCACAGTCATGAGCAAGGGGGACAATAGGCCAGAGGAGGCTAAAGCTGCCGCCGACCCACCGCCAGATGCCATGGCTGTGGTGGTCCCGCCTCTTCTCCTCCCTGCTCCGCTCCTTCCCCAAAGCCCCCACCGCCCGCTGCTGCCTGACTGAGTCCCTCCTCTTCTCTATTCCACTCCATCCCACCACTGCCCGCAGGGACACAGTGAGCAGCAGGCAGGGGGGCCTTGCGGGGAGAGGGAGGTGGAGGAGAGGAGGGATGTGGTGAGCAGCAGCCAGGCGGCGGGGAGGCAGAGCAGAGAGGGGACCTTGTGGGAGTGGGGGCAGGGCCTGGGGTGGAGTCTGTGTGAGGCAGGGCCCATTGGCGGAAGAGGCAGGACAGGGAGCTAGCCTTCCCCAGGGGAAGCTTCACTCACCACCTATGGGCACAGTGTAATCTTGTCCTCTGTATTTTCCCCTTCTTATTACAGATAGTTAAAGGATTAAAATTACATTTGTACCCTATAATTTGAAGATAAGATTTCATAAATGTTCTTGACAGGCTGCACTGGTTCAAAAGTAGGGAGACATCTCAACTTGTGTATATCGCCATAGCTCAAATGAAGTGAATAGAATTGTGGCATTTTACACCAGTTGTAGATCTGCTCCTAGTGTCGGCTGCAGCAACAAGTCTATTATGTAAGGTAGGCACTCCTATTTCTGACTTGGGGGGGGTAAAGTCTTAAGAAGGAGGATTTAGAATAAAAACAACTGAACCCCTATTATATAGGGAGGGATTAAACTATTGTAAATTTGAAATATGTACAAAAGAAAATGAAAACTGTTTAGCATGTCTGAAATTTACTGGATATTTTTGTCTAATAAATTAGAGTTTCATTAAACACATATGCCTACTTCTGAAGATTATCCTGTATATTTTAGTTTACAAGGTGTTTATTCAAAAGATTCATGTATCAACTGAAAGCTCAGTTTTGCCTTGCTTCGATCTGAGTGTCAGAGATAAGAAACTTAAATGTCATTGCAATCTGACCCAAATTCTTTTTTTGATGTAAAAACCATGTGCACTACAAAAAAAAAAAGCATGCCAAACTGCAACAATTCATTAATTAATAATATGATAAGAATATTTTTATCCTAATCAAGGACGATCTTAACTTGCTGTAGCTGATAAGCAAAATATTCCAGAAAGTCAATATTTCCTTTTGATGTACTGTAAAATTACTGACTATAAAAGGTAAGAGAAAAGCTTTTTAAAACTCAATGCTGCTAAAAACAAAAGTAGAGCAGAGCAACTTGATATCAGCGGTATAATTCTAAAGTTCATCCCCCAATTTAAAGTCTCTCCAACTTCATGAATATTACTATCAACTACAGTACAAGGGAATGGAAGTACCATGTCATATTTGCTTTTCATGGGCAACTCGGTCCACCACCAATTAACCTCAAAGCTTCAGTTGAGTTGTTTGGTTTGAAGAACGCTCTTCTTCCATTCCAAAAAAACAGGAAGGAAAGAAAACTATACAGTTCACAATTTCAAGTTAGAAGGTAGATGCTTGGTGTGAAAGTTGCAAGCCATGGTTTAGGAGACTGGGGAAGCACAGAGTCTAAAATAGTAGCAATTTATCCAAACAAAATTAAAATGTCATTAACTATGAATACTAGGAGTCCAAGTAGTAAATCAGTAACTGACCAATGAAGTGGTGGGGAATGGGACTTTAGCTGGCATTGGTGGAGGGGTCCAGTAGAGGAGCAGATTCCTCTTGGCAATGAGGCAGGATAAATGAAAAGCTGGGATTCCTTTTTGGTAGGGAGATGGCCAGGGGGAGGCTGTGGGTCCCTTCTGGCAGTGAGGGCAGGCTTTTCTCTCCCTGTAGCAGCTGCTCCTCCAGCAAGGAGGTGGCAGGGGAGGGGAAGAGACTGACATCTTTTCCTTACTACATCCAGATCATGAGATGCCTAGAGGAGCAGTAGGGAGGTTTTGCAGCAGCTGCTGCTTGTGTGACAATAGCTGATGTGTGGCTGTTCCCACGGCGATGTCTCCAGGCTCATCTGGGCTCTGGCCCAAAATGACTTAATTCTCCAGTGGACAGATGGTAAAGTGAAATGATGAACCCTGATAGTGATTAAAATAAAGAATGTTAATGGGTAGGGCAATAGAATAATTCCTCCTTTAGCTCAACTGTAACAGGTTCCCCTGAGGCTACGTCTACACTGAAGTGTACAGCTACATGTGGCAATGACAGGCTCTGTCAGGGAGGAGACAGTTGGGAAAAGCTTCAGCAGCTTCCCACTGCCGGAGCCTTTCACTTCAGCGAGGAAAGGCTCTGGCAGTGGGGAGGCAGCTGACAAAGGCTGAGCCTTTCCTCACTGCCGGAGTCTTTCCCTTGTCAGGGAAGGCTCCATGAGCCTGCTCCTCTGTCACCTATTCACCTATATTAGCATCCTGCTTGTCCTACCTTTGATCTTTCCCATTACTATACACTCCCATGGATGAGAATTAGGCACCTTCTCTAATTCACTCTTTGGTTTACCATGTCCCTTGAGCTCTTCCTTCATTGTAGACTTTTCACTTTGGCCTTCGAGTTACCCATGTCATAATCTGTGAAAACACAGTTCATCTTAAACAGGTGGTAATTAAGAACACAAGATGAATACAACTTACATTCTACCTTTTGCCTCCTTTATTTACCAGGGACTGTGCCAGAGCTTGAATTCTGCACAGCCCAGAGGCACCTAATGGCTGACTAGTATACTGCAAATTAAAAAAAAAATCATTACAATCCCCACATACCCTTCCTGTTCCACTCAACCCTCACTCTACTCTCCAAGCATGCTTCCCACTCAACCTTCCTCCAAATCTTCATTGTTTACAGCCTGGTATTCTGGCTGCTCACCTCCCATTTCAAGGTGGCTGAGACCTCCCCCTTTGCCTCTTCCTACTGCTCTTGCTGATACAGCCCTCCTGCATAGTGTTCCTACTATCTCTCCCTGTGCTTTAACTGTCTTCCAACTTTTCTGGTCCAATCTATAGAAAGATGGAATCCCAGATGAAATGCCATCTTACGAAAATAAATTCAGGAATGAGGGAAATTAGGGTATTCAGTCCCCTGCAGCATTTCTGACCTCTGTTGCTAAATTAACCTCTTTTTATATTAATCCAAATTGGATGTGGGCATCTAAGAGAAAAGTTTTAAGAGTGCTGCTATGCTGTAAATCCTCTGAAAAGACAAGAACAGAGGGGAAAGGCAGAAGGAAGTGTCAGGCTTTGGGTTCTGGGTCAGGCCTGGTGGTTGGAATCTTGGTTGAACAGGTACCAAGGGTCAAAGCTTGACCCGTAGAATCAGGACCAGGCCAAGGGCAGCGCTGAAACCAGGGTGTGGGGGCAGGCTGCAGGTCAGAACCAAGGTCAGAGTCTGTACACTAGCCAGATCAGGATCATCGTCAGAGTCCAGATGCAAGTGAAAAGTTGAAGCCAGGTTGGAGTCAGTCTGACGGTCAGTAGGCAGGTACAGGGCTGGAGCAAGGTCAGAGTTGGGAACAGACAAGGCTGAAGTGAGCTGGAACAAGGATTAGGCAAGGCTGGGGGCAGGAACTGGATCAAGGGAAGGCTGAAAGCCTAGGGAGTCAGTAACCCTACAAGGCAGCAGCAGAGTTCCTAGCCAAGTGGTGCTGTTGTACAGACTAATTTGCAGCTCTGGCAGGGTCAGTGAAATACCTGTGCCTGGGTGGGGTGGGGCAGGACGGGGGTCATCTGAGCTGTGCCCTGCCCAGGGATAGGCTGCTACGGCATGCCTGAGGGCTGAGTCGGTGCAGGCTTTGTTGGGGAGTGAGTCATGGCACCTATTGAAGGTCTGGTCTGGCTATGGGTTTGTCTCAGAGGAAGTTCAGGACACACTTTATCTGTGATATCAACAAAGTCTTGCGGATGAGGCTGAAAAGAGATTCTCTTAACATGTGGATTTCCCTCAAACTGGTTCGGCCAGAGGTAGCAGAGAGAGAATTGTGCAGTGAGAAACAGTGTCAGCCGGTAAAAACAATTGCCTTCAATCTGCTAAAAGAGACCATAAATAGAGCAAAACAACTAAGTTGCAGATACATCTGTTTTCAAACAATACATGTAATCTTTTCAAACAAATTTGGAACAATAAATTTGATGCTCATGGAAAGTGTTGGACTGAATCAGTTCTTAACAATAAGTAGAAATCTGGGAATGGCAACATAATCTTCCCACCTAACAGTCTGCCCCACACACTGCCTGAAGGGACCTCTTCTAGGGCTGAGAAAGTAGTCAGTCCCCATATTCCATACTTACTAGCAATCTCAGCAGAGGTCAGGGATGCTGATTGAAACCAGTTATGATGATGTGATGTGGTTTATGAAGTTGACACCTACCCAGTATTACACTACACCATTTCAATTCTCCTGCAGTAAGGCACCAAACAGGCATCAGGTGAAGTTTGATGTCTATTGGCCTATGCTGGATGTGGACCTCTGATTTAAAGGTAACTGTGTTACCCGCACACTCTAGGGCAACCCACCTTTAACCTATTAGCCTGGTTAATATAGGCATTCCCACCCTTTCCCAGTTCCTAAGGCTCAGGGTGTAATCTTTTGGGGGGTTGCAGGCCCTGTCATAAATATAAAGGGAAGAGTACCCATCCTTGTGTATACAGTGCTATAAAATCCCTCCTGGCCAGAGGCAAAACCCTTTCACCTGTAAAGGGTTAAGATGCTAAGATAACCTCCCTGGCACCTGACCAAAATGACCAATGAGGAGACAAGATAATTACAAAGCTGGAGGAGGGGGAAACAAAGGGTTTGTGTGATGCTTTTGCCGGGAACAGATCAGGAACGCAGCCTTACAACTCCAGTTAAGTTAGTAAGTAATCTAGCTAGAAATGTGTTAGATTTCCTTTTGTTTAATGGCTGGTAAAATAGGCTGTGCTGGAGGGAATGTATATTCCTGTTTTTGTGTCTTTTTGTAACTTAAAGTTTTGCTGAGAGGGAATCTCTATGTTTTGAATCTGATTACCCTGTAAGGTGTTTGCCATCCTGATTTTACAGAGGTCATTCTTTTACCTTTTCTTCAATTAAAATTCTTCTTTTAAGAACCTGATTGTTTTTTCATTGTTCTTAAGATCCAAGGGTTTGGGTCTGTGTTCACCTATGCAAATTGGTGAGGATTATTATCAAACCTTCCCCAGGAAAGGGGGTGTAGAGCTTGGGGGGATATTTTGGGGGGAAGATGTCTCCAAGTGGGCTCTTTCCCTGTTCTTTGTTTAAAACGCTTGGTGGTGGCAGCATAGGATCCAAGGACAAGGCAAAGTTTGTACCTTGGGGAAGTTTTTAACCTAAGCTGGTAAGAAAAAGCTTAGGGAGTCTTTCATGCAGGTCCCCACATCTGTACCCTAGAGTTCAGAGTGGGGAAGGAACCTTGACAGGCCCTTTTACCAGTGATATCAGTAATATCCTTAACCTCTATTTATTAACAGTTGCCAAACCACAATACACACACTAAGCATACAATACTCACCACTCACAATAAGACAGGAGAACATTTCCTGGTGGCCAGGGAGGATTAGATCATATGGGGTTCCGGCTTCTGCATGGTATGATTGGCAGAGGTCCTGCAGCTCTGATCTTGAACTGTGTTCTGGAGTTAGGTTCCAAAGAACTTCCTTTTGGACCCCCAGTTTATATAGCTAACACTTGGGTCCTACTTTGGTGAAGGTATAGCTATCATTTTAAACTAAAGTACTACAAGACTGTATTTTTCACCAATCCTAGCCCATTATGAAACACTTCTTTAACCAATCAGACCCCACCGCCTTAGTTGATTTAAATCTTGCAAAATTAGTTATGCAACAGACAGAAACAATTAAAGAATCTGAGACCATACAGATAAACCATCAAGACAAAGCAATAGAAATATAGATTTCACAATCACAACTGTTAAGTAGTTTCTTGCCAGGAAGAATGATATCAAACGAAGTGTTCTTTAAACATCTTGAGATCTGTGTCTTTAACCAGTGATGGTGGGTACTATTAGGAGAGGTGCTCCTTCTTAACAGCCTGATACTATATTGTTTTGATGCAATTTTAGATGGAATGTGAGGATGTGACTCTGCTTTTTAGCTTATGGCTGCTGCTGTCCTACTATGGCTGCTGCTGCTTTATGCAGAAAAGGGCCTCAAACCTTACAACTGTAAGCCCTTTGGGTCCAAGGACTGTCATTTTTACTATGTGCATGTGTGTTTAAAGTAATGGGGCCCTGATCAAGGCCTCTGGATATCACTGTACTAGAAATAATAAATAACAAACTATTTTTGTAAGAGGTGTATTTTCTGAGTTATACTTTACACAATACATATCTTTACAGCAATGTATTGTAATTCATCCTTATTTCCTACGCACTCTTATGAGCAGTGATCATTAGAATGACAACTTCATTGACATGTTTCTGTCTCTAGGAATGCACACCAATTAAGCAGATTCAACTATATTTAATCTTCCTTGCTGTTCTGTATCACCTGGAAAGGTTGCTGTGGAGCAGAAATAGATCATTTCTTCTGGATAAGTTTAAGGTCTTTTTTTTTATAGATGTTGACCCAGCCATACAGCTTCCCTTTGCAAGGATTCATAGTGTTCCATTGTAACAGTGGAGTTATTTAAGTTGCCTACATTGCTAGAATTAACAGCTGCGTGCGATGTTTCCAGTAGCCTGAGCTCCTTATCGATTTCTGGCTTTGTAGTGCATTATGAGGACGGGGTTTAACTTCTTGTAAAGCATCATTAATTTATTTGTGGCATTAGTCATGATCAGGCAGGGTGACCAGATGTCCTGATTTTATAGGAACAGTCCCGACTTTGGGGTCTTTTTCTTATATAGGCTCCTATTACCTCCCCATCCTTGTCCCGATTTTTCACATTTGCTGTCTGGTCACCCTATGATCAGGTCCTCATTGTACTATGTGCTGTGCAAACACATGGGAAGATATGATCCTTCTAGCCCCAAAGAGCTTAGAGTGCGTCAGGCATCAACCACTGCTGAAGGCAAGATACCAGAGTTGATGGATCAATGATCCCATGAGGTACCATTATAACAGTGCCTATGTATAAACAGATTCAGTAGGTAATGACACTGAAGAGAAATGTCATCCATGAGAGGAGCAAGTCCACAATGAAGCCAATATGTCTTTGGATGGTGGAGAGCATAGCAGAGAAACATAAGAGAATAGGACAAAGATGCAGAGAGTTGTGATATGGAGAGCAGCCAGAATACAGACTACATTCAGATTGGAAGGGCAAAGGGAGTTAGCCAGGGGCAAGACTAGAGAAGGGATAGATAGGGTTGAGGGGGAGAAAGAACAGGGTACAGATGAATGGTCAGGGGATGGTGACAATTTCTAAAAAGGTTCAAGAAACTTATAAGGGCTCATCCAAACCAACCCTGCAAATCTTCTGAGGTTCATACAGCAGAAGTGAATCATGAACGAAAAGGAATGTTAAAGAGGGAAAGAGAGGCTGCACTTTCAGGCTTATAGTGTTGGCTCAGAGTAGAGTACTTCACTGTCGTAACTGGTTTTATTGTTGTTGTTGTTTTTAGGCTGCTGGACAATAACTAAACCCTTCTTTATTGCTCTCCCATGCCCAGACTAATTTAAAATACCTGTGGAGTTTGTCATATACAGGTGTCGTCGTGTGGCATAAGCAACCAGTTCTCAGTGTCCAATTTATGGATAATGGGTCTGAATGCATTAAAATTGAGCTCACGTAGGTCACGTATGTTCAAATTCCTCATTTTATATTGACCAGAGCATGAGTATAACTCCCTTTATGCTTAGACATGTAGTAATGGAGGAAAAGATCCTTTTGATGGCATCATCCAACTGGCAGACAAGAGAAACAGTGACCATGTCTTTGGCCTTTAAGAGAGCATTTGAACCTGCACGTACTACAGTTTGTTATTCATTGCTAAATATACTGGCATAGTAACTTAACATGTGTTATCAGAGAAGTGATGAGTATTTATTGATTTGCTGTATAGGTTAATTTAAATTGAACAATGTATGTGATAATCCATGTGACACGGCACGCTTAAATGATATCATGAATCAGTCATTGTACTCTTGCACTCTTAAAATAAAGGGCAAAGAGGGTGGGGCTGAAAAAGAGAGAGAGTTTAAAAAAGATTTACACTCTTTAGAATAAAAAGTTTGGTTAGAGATTCTAAATCATGTGTAAAGGGAGTACTATCTGGTAACAGATTTAACCAACATAGGCTATCTTAAAGAAGGAGATAGCAGTGAGTTCTATTTGTGACTCAGTCTTATGCTTCTGTCAAAGATATTTTTTTAACTGGAAGCCATTCATTATGTAGGTGGACTGATATCTTTCTCGTGTCTTGGTATGACTTAGTTACTATCAAGGTTTAAGAGATCTGTGTGTTTGTGTTTGCTTAAATACACAAGCTTTGTACCTGCCATATGAATATTCTGAGCTACATAATTAAAGTGAAGACAATGCTAAAATGAAAAAATGACTCTCTTAGGAAAACTAGTGCCATTAGAAGGGTAAGAGAAACTCACTGCAAGGGCCAGTTTAACATGATTATTTCTTACTTAGCATATAAATTTATTTGTGGAGAAATTTGTATTCTCTAACTGAGCTTCTATAATCCTCACTGGTTACCCAGAAGCCAACAACACAGTTCCCTTAAAGCAACCCAGCCTCAGGCCTCCACCCAGACACCCAAGTTGAATATGATGATGAGGATTACTGAAAATCTTATTTATCATATAAAAAAGTTCTACCAATCCCAAAGGATCAGACACATTACCTCCCAGGTTAATGAATATTTCACTTACCTAAATACACGCTTACAGCCAATTCTTATTAACTACATTAAAATTTATTTAAAAAGATAGAGCGCATTGGTTAAAAGATCAGTATGCATACAGACATGAGTATAATTCTTCAGATTCATAGCAGTGATGGTAAGCTTTGTAGTTGTGAAGAGTTCTTTCAGAAATAGTTCATAGGTTATAGTCCAGTGCATATATTCAGGGTGGTCCAGTCAGGACTGGAATCTCAGTCCTTTTAACTTAGGCTTCCCCTGCATGAAGCCTCAAGAAGATCTGAGATAAAAAGGATGGGGACCCAAACATCTTTATACAGTTTCAGGCCTTCTTGTAATAGCTCAGAATTCTTTGGCGAACAATAGGCACTCGTGAGGACTTTGAAGTGGACCCATTTCGTAAGCATCGCTGGTAATTATCCACACAGATTAACATAAGGCAATTGCTATTGTGATACATGGGGGGGAGTAGCTCCTTTGATGGACACCCAGCCAGCCAGTTAGCTGTAAAATCCCTCTTGGTCTGTTATATGCTTGCTTTACCTGTAAAGGGTTAACAAGCCTACAGGTAAAAGAAAAGGAGTGGGCACCGGACCAAAAGAGCCAATGGGAAGGCAGGACTTTTTAAAATTGGGAAAGAAACTTTCCTTTGTCTGTTGTTCTATGGGCTGCAGGGATGGAGCAGCAATGCTGTAAGCAGCTTTAAGCCAGGTATGATTATAGATTATCAATTCATATCTTGAACCTACTTATCTGAAGCCTCAGATATGTAAGTAAAATTAGGGAATGTCTAAAAAGGCGCAATTAGGGTTATTTCTTTTATTTTTTTATTGGCTTGTGGACTCCTCTGTGCTAACCCCAGATGCTTTTGTTTCCTACAACCTTTAAGCTGAACCCCCAAGAAAGCTATTTTGAGTGCTTAATTTTTGGAATTGCTCTTTTAAAATCTAGCAAAAGCCTAAATTCCAGATGTATTTTCTTCCTTTTTGTTTTTAACCAAATTTACCTTTAAGAACAGGATTGGATTTTTGGTGTCCTAAGAGGTTTGTGCATATGTTGTTTGATTAGCTGGTGACACAGCTAATTTCCTTTGTTTTCTTTATCAGCTCTTCCCCACAGGGGGTGAAAGGGCTTGAGGGTATCCCACAGGGAGGAATTCCCAAGTGCTTCTTCCTGGGTTCAAAGGGGGCTTTTTGCATTTGGGTACTGGCAGCATTTACCAAGCCAAGGTCAGAGAAAAGCTGTAACCTTGGGAGTTTAATACAAGCCTGGAGTGGCAAGTATTAATTTTTAGAATCCTTGCAGGGCCCCACTTTCTGCACTCAGCATGACGGAGTGGGGATTCAGCCTTGAGAGCTATACATTTCAAAGAGAGATGAATACAGCAATATCCTATGTTTACAGTTCATTTAAATGTTAAGATGTCCTTTTGATCTCTGAATTAACAGAATACAGCATAGAATGTTTGATTACATTGTTGATCTCTACCAATATATATATAAACACACAAACATTATCTAACACTCTGCCTTTAAGGGTTGAATTTGAGTAATTTATCTTGCAGGATGCTTAACCCTTCCTGGTCATGTGTCACATAGACCAACACACTTATCTGGATTATGTTGCTGGGTTCCCAAACTTCACTGATCACTAGTTGGCTAATTACACTTGAATTACACTTGAATCACTTTCTTATGGGGAAAGCAAGGTATTCTCACGTGAAACAAGATCAGATGAAAAAACAGTGGAGTCCTTGCACACTGCAATAGTGAGCAAGGGAGCCACACGTTCATTAGACTAACTTCCCGGCAACCTCAATCTCGGATCCAGAATGAATTGAGCAGTGATTTTTTTAATTTGATTTGGGGTTCAGTTTCTTTGATGCCTTTTATATCATTTCTACATATTTATGATACTTTTCACAGCATCTTATTTTAATAGACACTATTAATGTGCAGTGGATCCAATTAAATTTTGGTGGGGTAGATCCTCAGTTAATCTAAATGGATGTCGTTCTATTGGTGTCAGTGCAGTTATACCAATTTCCAGCAGCTATAGATCTGTCCCTTGCTGTTTACTGCAATATTTGAGGCATTCCTCATTTCAAGTAAAAAGTGCAAACACTGTGGATAAGATATTGTGACCCTAGGTACCCCTGTATTCACTCCCTACACACTACTGCAATGATATTTGCACAGATTATGCCTTGTGAGATATCATATGAAAGCTAACAACATGCTGGTTATAAATATCATTGTAAAGTGCATGTTAACCTTATATGTGAAGTTACGAATTCCCTCTGTATGATATTACTAGAATAGTTTAAGATAAGACAGGCTGGGTAAAGGAGATAAACAGCCTAGGTAAAGGAGATAAACAGGTCTGCACTAGACAAAGGAATGTGGGTTTCCCTCAATTTACATATTAGCAGTAAACAAAGCTCTCAAGATCAACCAGCAGGGGTTACCCTGTTTTTGAACTCAGGAGACAGAATTAACCTGGTTCCTGTACCCCAGAGAGACACAGGAGACTGATTCCCCAAAAGGCCTTCCTGACTTGTAAGACTAAGAGATCCCTTTTGAGATATATAATTATCCACCTTGATCCTTCACCTTAGGAAACAAAGAAACTAAGGGATTTGATCTCTGTGATGAGTCCTGGCCAGACCGGCTACTAAAAGTTTGGAAAGGAGACTGGGTAAAAGGAACCATATAGAATATATGTCTCTATATGTCTAGAATATATACATCTCTTTCTATACCGAGTTTTGAACTTTTAGATGCATGTTTTCCCTTTTATTTGCTTGTAACCATCTCTGCCTTTATATCTTTGTATTACTTAATCCCTGATCTTTTGTTAATAAACATATTTTACTTTTACTATAAACCAACACAGTGCTGTGTTTGAAGTGAAGGGTGTATTTACCCCAGTTAAATTAATAAGCTGTGATGTAGTGACTGTCTAACAGAGCAGAAAATTTAATATCTTCTGTGAATGTATAGGATTAGGTGCTGTGGATTACAGAGAAAATATCTCTTAGGAGCTCAGAAGTGGAGTTCACTGATTGTTATCTGCGAGGCAAGATTTGGGCCAGCAGACCCTTGAGAAGTTTGCTGGTGAGGAAGACAGATTGATGTAGTAAGGAGTTGACATAGTCTAATCACCAGCAAAACTCTCTCTTGCTGAGGCAGAGAGGTATCTATAGCTCTGAATCACTGTGTATCTCTAGCAGCATGTTACAGGTATATACCATGTACAGTAATGTCAGTTACAACCTCTGCAAATGCCATGATTAAAGATGCCTATTGTAAAGTAAACATGATCTACCCTTGAGATGTAATGCACTTGGATTCCACTTGTGCATGTGTTTCTCTAAACATGTGCTAAGATCTGATATAGCTCTGCGCATGTGAACCAGTAGATCAAGAACCCAACATCTGCCCTTTCCAAAACAGCAAGATACAAATAAGAAAAAACCCTGTTGACAATGATGATCCATTGCAGCCAGAATCTGTTCACCCTCTTAATAATCAATTTACACAGATACCAAAGGAACCCCATATCTGTGGCATACTACTGGAGTTGGCATACACAGCACTGGTGAATAGTACAAAAAGTACAAATATTTTGTCAACAAATGTGGCTAGTTTGCAGGGAATTATATTATAGACTAATTTTAGCATGTTATAATTTATCTGAAAATTCATACCACAAGGTAATTATTTTTATATATTTTTGCCACTTGTACTATCTTAAAGTTTTAAATCACTTATTCAGGGTACAGAAACAATACTGTGTGAAGAAAGTGGTGGATTACACACCATAAAAAAAAGAGAAAGTCAAAGACATGGTCTGAAGAAGTATTTTGTGAACAGCTCCTTGCTTTGTTTTTGTTCACATGAATTATTCTGTGACTAGATGACCTTCTGGGGTCCCTTCCAACCCTGATATTCTATGATTCTATGATACTTGGGAATACTTGGGAACAACACATTTAAGAAATCAGGATTAGTTTATGACTAGAAAGAAGGACTAAAAACATCGGAATAGTTCTTATTAAAAATGTTGTGGTGTTGACCTATTTAACTGGTGAGTAGGGATCTTAGTTTTAATAGATTAGATGTGAACATAATATGGTGCTGTTGTCACAATTACACCAGTATATATCTGTATCATTACCACCAAAATCCAACATCAACTTTGTCTAATCCTTACTGATTTTTTAAGCAGAAATACCAAAAGAAGTTCAACATACTGATCAAATTGTTAGTGTATATAGAATGGCATAGAGACTGGGGGATGAGAGGAGAAGCAGAGCAATAGCTCCATCACACACTACAAAGTTTCTAACTGTCAATGGAGCGAGTCCTAGCACTAGGGACAGTGGAGATAGTGAAATCAAAGCCTTAATAAACATTTATGCAATGCTTACTTTTTGGAGTCCTCAATAGCACTTCTTGAGGCTTCAGGAACCCAAACTCCAGCTCCCATCCCCAAGTTCATCTTGTGAAATTTGTTTCTAACACAAAATTTAAGGTTCCATATTCTGCCATCCTCAAGATTAGAGCTGAGTGTCACAGTTCAGGGCAACTGCATCTGTGTTTCCACCTTATGGTCTACCAAGGGCTTCTACTCTTGGCTTCCAGTTCCTCAGCCATCACTTCTCTTGAATAGAGACCCATGTCTCTCTCCCTGTGGCCAGGGCTGATCTGGGCTGCACAGTTTCCCAACCTGTGTTGTGATATTGCCAGCCAGCCTGCCTAAACAGACCACTGTATGTACTTTGGTTTCCTTTCTAAGGCCATGAAGAACATAGGTACCAGCAATTATAAGTTACCATGCAGCTCTTTATAAGAAGCACATTTATTCTTAAGGTGAAATCATTACAGAGAAAACATTAAAATAAAGATCTACATGTGTGCTAATAAGCTTACCAGAGATCACCCCCAACATGGACTCTGGTACGAGTCAGTCCTTGAAACCCCATGTCATAAATATAAAGGGAAGGGTAACCACCTTTCTGTATACAGTGCTATAAAATCCCTCCTAGCCAGAGGCAAAACCCTTTCACCTGTAAAGGGTTAAGAAGCTAAGATAACCTCCCTGGCACCTGACCAAAATGACCAATGAGGGGACAAGATACTTTAAAATCTGGAGGTGGGGGAACAAAGGGTTTGTGTGATGCTTTTGCCGGGAACAGATCAGGAACGCAGCCTTACAACTCCAGTTAAGTTAGTAAGTAATCTAGCTAGAAATGTGTTAGATTTCCTTTTGTTTAATGGCTGGTAAAATAAGCTGTGCTGGAGGGAATGTATATTCCTGTTTTTGTGTCTTTTTGTAACGTAAGATTTTGCCGAGAGGAAATCTCTATGTTTTGAATCTGATTACCATGTAAGGTATTTGCCATCCTGATTTTACAGAGGTGATTCTTTTACCTTTTCTTTAATTAAAATTCTTCTTTTAAGAACCTGATTGTTTTTTCATTGTTCTTAAGATCCAAGGGTTTGGGTCTGTGTTCACCTGTGCAAATTGGTGAGGATTATTATCAAGCCTTCCCCAGGAAAGGGGGTGTAGGGCTTGGGGGGATATTTTGTGGGAAGAAATCACCAAGTGGGCTCTTTCCCTGTTCTTTGTTTAAAACACTTGGTGGTGGCAGCCTAGGGTTCAAAGACAAGGCAAAGTTTGTACCTTGGGGAAGTTTTTAACCTAAGCTGGTAAGAATAAGCTTAGCGAGTCTTTCATGCAGGTCCCCACATCTGTACCCTAGAGTTCAGAGTGGGGAAGGAACCTTGACACCCCACAAAGGATTTTTTCCGTGATTACAAGTTCTCAATAGCCTTAGCGCAGGACCAGCACACCCATGTAAAGTTCTGCCTTTCCTTTATACAGCTTGGGCCTTTGACCTTCAATTCCAGGAACAAGTGACCAGTGGTCCTCTCTTCCATGTGTAGCTTCAAAAGCCTTTGTGTAACTAAAGATGCAAAACTTGCATTCACCTCCCCCTCAAGATATTATATATAATCCTGGCCCATAATAATTCATAAGCCATTCATTTAATAGTATGGTCCATACTAAAGCTACTTAAACTTAATTCAATAAGGTTTCTAAAGGATATGGGAGGAAACTGCCCTGTCTGTCATACTGGGCAAAGAACTGAGTTTTCAGTTCCCTGAAATTGGAAAAATACATGCACACCCAAATCCACTTCAGTGTAATCCAAAACTGCAGATCCGTCCCCCCACACCCTCAAAAATCAGCTAAATCAAAAAAAGTCAGCAATTTTGTTTCAGGTCACAATATTTCATTTGACCTGAAACTAGATGTTTCATTTCCTGGTATTTTCAACTTTTTCTTAAAATAAAAGCAAGAGGAATAAAGGGCTACATCCTTAATTTTTAACCTAGTGGTTAGGGCACTTAGAATGTGTAAACCGCAGGTTCAGTTCCCCCTTCTGCCTCATGTTGGACAATGATTTAAACCCAATTCTCCAGAGAGTGGCCTAATCACAGGGCTACAGTGTATTCTGGGGGTGGAGTAGAGTGCTCTCAATCTCACCTGTAGAAGCTGTTACAGTGTATAAATTAGTCATTAGAGAATGGACTTAAATTTGGCTCTCCCGTTTATGTGTCTTAACCTCTAGGCTATAGAGTCATTTTCTCACATGACAGAGAGTCACCTTAGAATAACTCAGTGTTTAGGGCACTCTTCTGTGAGGTGAGAGATCCAAGTTCCAATCCCTGTTCCATATGATGCACGGCAGGAAATTGAACCTGGATCCACATCCCATGTGAGTACCCTAACCACTGGGCTAAAGGTTACGGGGAGGGGGCATGGATCAGTGTTCATGTCATGCTCCCCATCAGTATCCAGCTAGTGATCCAAATAGTGGACTAAATTCGGTGATAAATCCTGGCCACATGCCATTTGAGGCATGTTGCATATATACTAAGAAGAAGGTTATGGGGGGCACCACATCCTCCTCTGGCCATTCTGTGAATGGTCCTTAAATCTCCTTGTGAATGTAGCCTAAGATTTTTGGGGAGGACCAAAGGTATTTGACAAATTTATATCAAATTTGCAAATAGTTTTGGGTTGAATGAAACTATTTTTTTGGTGAATAAATCATATGTCTGAAAAATTTCACCTAGCTCAACTTAACAAACTTACAGTACATAACAAAAATGCTGCAAAGCAATCTCAGCAGCATGCAAATCTTTTGATGGGGTGACATCAAAAGGTTCTGAGTTTGGATACTTAATTGAACTGTCCAGATCTATGGAAGCAAAGCTGCCCTCTGTCCCCACTCAATCCAGCTAGCCTTACTTGTTGTGTAGAAAAATTGGTAGCCTGCTTCCCCTCTGGTCAATTTGAAAGATAGACCACTCATTCTTTTCTGTGAGCCATCAGCCTCCTAAAATCCTGGCTAGACTTGTAAGGGGGAAGAAGAGTCTGAAAAGCAAATCTCTTCCTCCACCATGCTGCATTAGGGAGCAGCATGAAGCTGTCCACTGATGCCAACCTTATCTTTCTGCATCACATTGCTTCCAGATGAGGTAATGTTGTAAATCATGTGGAAAATAATTGCAGGACATTTGAGCAAGTGAAAGAAAGCAGTGCTAGTCATAGGGAAGTTATTGTTGTCTCTTCAAGAATTCAGCAAGGTCTCATAAGGGACTCAGGAACTCCCATATACACCTTTGTGAGCTGCCATCTTGATTTTTTGTTTTAGAGGAAGTAATTTTGTGGTTTTATTAATGCCTATGGTTAAACTAAAATAGCATTTAAAAAAGACTTCTAAAGCAGCTATAAGAGCTGGCAGCTGCTATTCTGGCTTCCTTCCATCTAAGGAAGCAGTCATTGCTGTAGAAGCTAAAAGCTTTGTTTTAGTTTTAAAATAGCTCCTGGATCACTAGCAAAATTTAAGGCATTTGAAAAACAAAAGAAAACTTGGGAAGATTATGAAGTAGCTATTAGAGCTGGATGGAAAACAGAATTTCTGTTCCATGGAAAGTTCTGACATTTAAAAAAAAATATCCAAATTTGGAATGCAAAGCTGAAATTTGAAATTTCCTGCCCAATTAAATTGGGGGGGGGATTATTTGGGACCATCAAAACATTTCTTTTTTATATGGGATGGTTTTGTTTTAATAATGTTCATACATACTATCAAATACTAGATGAAATATTTACATATATAAACATATCAAACCTAATATTTTAATACAAGTCAAAAGAAAGTTAATTGAAATAAAATAAAAATACTTATCAAAACAAAAAAATCAAAGTGATTTCTTCTGACTCCCCCCCCCCGCCGCATCAAAAATTTCATCAGAAGTGACTTGTTCCCACAAAGTGTTTCAATTTTGACAAAACTGCATTTTCCAGTTGAAACCTACCCAGTCAAAAAACATTTTACTAGCTCTAGTGCTTTCTTTAGAATGAGGGAATCTACAAGAGTTTCTGCAACATGCTATAATCTAATGCTGTAAGTATGTTGAGTGCTCAGCTAAGGGTTAAAAACACTGGACCTGATCCTTGCAGTCCATGCTAAATTGTCTTTGTGCTGCTCCAGCAGAGCCAAGGGGTGATGAAAGCTGTCCTAAATGGGCAGCTGAGAATTCAGCATAGGAAAACTGGAGTAGAACTGATCTTCCATGTTGCTGTATAGTTTGATATCCTATATTTTTTCACTGTCGGAGTTCTGCTGTATGTGGTTGACTCCTGGGAATATCTGTGTATATGTTACTGTGTCTTCATATATAAGTAATGCCTGTCAAGTTACTGGCTGCTGTAGCAAAATTTTTCACATGAATAGTTTTTTTTTTTTACTGAAAAATACAGATTCAGGGTAACAAACTGTTGGCAAATGCAGGTTGATTTTGGTGACTACTTTTGGTCAAAAAGGAAACTTTCAGAAATGTGAAAAATGGTTCATTCTGGTATTTCTAAAATGAAACTTTGATTTTGATTTGGAAAGATGTTTCATTTCTGAATGTCCCTACATTTTATTTTAAAATATTAAATGTTTTTAAAAAACCCAAATTAATAAAATGTTGAGAAAATTTCATTTTGGATCAAACAAAATATTTTGACATGAAATTAACACTGTGACCCCCTAGCAAGGGAATATGGATTGTTTATAAGAAATCATATAGGTGGCAAGGGTTTGCTGGCGATCAAAGGTGGTGTCTGAAAAATTATCTATAGTCTTTGGTGAGGTTTTCTTCAGGTTAGCTGTCCAGAATGTCCTAGAATGCACTCTTTAAATATGACCAGGCAGAATGCTACACTCAAGTCACTCTTGTGATGGCAGAAATGCTGAGCCAAGTCACATGTAAACTGGTAACCAGTGGCCAGGAAACTCCCACTGAATGACTTTCTGATTGAAATTGCAGTTTCTACAAAACCAGTGTTGCTGACTTTTGAATTTTCAGTCAGCAACCCAAATCAAATTATTTCAATTTGTTGAACCCAAAATATTTTTCTAAGGTCAGTTCATGGGAATTGTAGTTCAGACGCCATTGTCTCTTATGGCTTGTGCTCCCTAGTTAGACTACATCTCCTATCAGGCAGTCTTTCCTCTGAGTGTCATGGTGCATCATGGAAGTCTATGGCTGTAGGTGCATCATGGGAGGTGTAGTCCAGCCCCGTCAGGCTCCAGAACTATGATCCCAGGGATCAATGCAACACCATAGGAGAGTATAACTTAATGTTGAACAGACTCAAAATGCTTAGCTTCAAGTCAGTTTAATAACCCAAAATGAAATGTTTGGATTTGGGAATATCAAAATATTTCATTTCAATTGAAAATGCCTAAACGAAATCAAACAATTACAACCCATCCTTGATGGAGACCACATCCTGAAAGAAATATTTCCCAAACCTCCTCTTTTGGCCTTCAGACAACCCAGCAACCTCACCAAGCTCATCAAAAGCAAGCTTTCTACAAACCAGGATACACCAACTCTAAGCAGCACCAGATTCTGCCAGAAAAACAGATGCAGAACCTGCAGACATATCTCCATTGCTATGATGATCAATACCCCTCACAATACACCTTTCAAGATCTCTGGGCGTAACACATGCCTATCACAACAGGTTGTGTACCTCATCCAATGCATCAAATGCCCCACACCAACTCTGTGAGTGAAGCCAATCACTACACTCTCAAATGAACTTGCACAGAAAAACAATAAGATAAAATCACCCTATCACCAATGGGTGAATACTTTTTACAGAGCGATTGCTCCATATCTGACCTATCAGTCCTCGTCCTCAAAGGAAACCTCCACAACACCTTCAAAAGATGATCACAGGAACTTAAATTCATAACTGTGCTAGACACTAAGAAAAATGGTCTCAGACACTGGTTTCATGGCTCTGTGATGGGACTTAACCCCCATCACTTGCAAGGCTAGTGAATGCACCAAATTAATCAAGCCTCTGTTTGCCAGAAGCTGGGAATGAGCGACAGAGGATGGATCACTTGATAATTACCTGTTCTATTCATTCCATCTGGGGCACCTGGCACTGGCCACTGGCGGAAGACAGGATATTGGGCTAGATGGACCTTTGGTCTGACCCAGTAGGGCCATTCTTATGTTCTGATGCTCTGTACCTGGGGAGGTGAGTAGCTAATTGGCTCCTGGCCTGGGCAAGGGGGAGAATTGGGGTGGAGCTAAGCCACAGTAAGTAGACTGATGGAGCTCAGTTTGGGAGGGGATGGACAGAATGAGATGAGACAGGTCTCTCTGGCTGAGACCCTAACCCTGGGTTTCTAACAGACCAATATAACAGGGGCAGCTTAGGCTTCTGCCAGGGATGCCCTGAGAAAGGGTTTTGCAAATAGAAGAACATGACTTCAGTAGCTCAAGGTGGTAGAAGTATGATTCAGATTCATGATACTCTGGAAGGGGTTTGAACTTTGTGACTTGGCTGGATGGCTGAGCCACAAAAGAACTGGAGCTAGAGGCAGACTGGAGGAGCTCAGGATCCCTGTGACATATGCCCAGATAGAAGGGGGCATTCCAAGCTTGAGTGTGCTCTCCCACAGGCTCATGACAATTTGTAACCTGCTAGCTCTCCTTTGTCCTATGAGTATAGAGGTGTTAATTGACCACTTCATTTTAAGTGGTTTCTTGCAATGTGTTAACTCTTTATGCTTATCAATCTGTCGCACCTTGTATTTAGCTGTGACACTTCTCTGGTTACCTTTTCTAAACCTAAAGAATAGCTCTGTGAAGCTCAAAACCTTGTCTTCCACTAACAGAAGTTTGTCCAATAATTACCTCACATACCTTGTCTCTCTAGATGAAATGTTTCATTTCTGAACAGCTTTGTTTCAATATATGATGCTGATAAACAAGATGCCAGCTCTTGTCAGGTCTGTAGGCATCAGTGGAGCACTGACAAATTCAACCAGACCAGTTCACCTCTAGGTTAATGTTGTTCAAGATAGGTGTTAGACTTGTAAGAATGTGTTTAGACTCTATGAAATGCTTGTAAATTGCTGCATGCTTTAATCTTGCTTGTAATGTCTGTATCCTGTGCTATAAGATAATATGTAAGTTTTGCTTCATAATTATAAAAATGCCTGCACCGAACTTGTGTATCTAGGCAGGAAAATTGGTTCCCCTGCCCATCCAGAAGAACTAAGTGGGCCATTGTGGAATATCACTACATAAAGCAGGGGTGGGCAAACTTTTTGGCCTGAGGGCCACATCTGGGTATGAAAATTGTATGGCGGGCCATGAATGCTCACAAAATTGGGAGTTGGGGTGTGGGAGGGGTTGAGGGCTCCAGTTGGGGTTGCGGGCTCTGGGGTAGGGCCAGAAATGAGGAGTTCGGAGTGACGGGTGGGGCTCTGGGCTGGGGCAAGGGGTTGGGGTGTGTGTGTGGGGTGCAGGCTCCGGTTGGGGGTGAAGGCTCTGGGGTGGGGTTGTGGATGAGGGGTTGGGGGTGCAGGAGGGTTCTCCGGGCTGGAAACGAGGGGTTCGGAGGGCAGGAGGGGGATCAGGGCTGCGGTAAGGGGTTGGGGCACGGAAGGGGTCAGGGGAGCAGGCTCTGGATGGCACTTAGCTCAAGCAGCTCCTGGAAGCAACATCATATCCTCCCTCCAGCTCCTACATGGAGGCATGGCCAGACAGCTCTGCGCACTGCCCCATCCGCAAGCGCCGCCCCTGCAGCTCCCATTGGCCATGGTTCCCAGCCAATGGGAGCTGCAGAGACAACGCTTGGGGCAGGGGCAGCGTGCGGAGCCCCCTGGCTGCCCCTTCATGTAGGAGCCAGAGGGGGGACATTCCGCTGCTTCCAGGAGCTGCGTGGAGTCACAGCACGTGCGGAATGGGGCAAGCCCCCGACCGTGCTCCCCAGCTGGAGCTCAAGGGCCGGAATAAATATCTGAAGGGCCGGATGTGGCATCCAGGCCATAGTTTGCCCACCCCTGACATAAAGGCTGGTTTAATGGCCCTCTTACACCTATTAACATGCTATGTGACAGAAAACATGTCCCATCAGCTTGAATTCTGGAAGAGGGAAATAAAGATAGCTGACATGAAGATTTTCCATCTCTTTGCTGTTTGGACTCTTAAACTGCTGGAGCTAAGAGACAAAAAAAGCAGAGATCCCCAGGGTCAACCTAGGTTAGCCCTAAAAAAAAGATTCAGTGCCGACCGATTATTGCATCTCTACCTTTTATAACCATAAACTGAACTCATTAGTGTATATATGTTGCCTGCTTTAACCTGTACATGACTCTCTCATTGTCCTTCGTTTCAGGAAATTCTAATCTAAATCTCTGCTACTGAAAGTAATATATTAATTTATGTTTAAAAAAAATAGCAAAGGAACTAACAAGCTATATAAAGGAACTGATGATTTCTTGTAAGTCTTCTCCATACCCTCCTATCCTAACATTTTTTTCTTTCCAACCCTTGTTCTGTTAGGCCTTATTTAGGCCCTGTAATATGGTGCCCACCACCCCAGGCTCACTTGTGGCCAAAGGTCACTCTGCAGCATCCTGCCTCTGTTTCCCCCCTTTTCACTGGGCAAAGATTCCCCTCATTCTTCCCTTTGAATAGGGGAAATGGAAATGCCTGCATTCTTCACCGTATATACACTGCAGCTTCTCCCCATCTTAACAAGCACTCACTGGGACTTCTAGTTTCCTTTAAGTAGGTTAATTTGTCCAAACATAAGCACATTATGAAAAAAACCAATTCCTCAGCTCACCTTTTGTCATTGGGTTTCACAGCCTCCCCTCTGAGGGGTCTGTGGTAATCCTATTTCTTGCAGCTTCCCTGTCCCAGCCAGTTTCCCTTCTTATAACCAGCTCTGCTCCCTTTCTGGGGCATCAGCTACCTCCCTGAGCACCTGGCCCCTTCCCCCAAGGACATACCACCAGAGTTATCTTCACTCCTCGGTGCTTCTGTTCCCCAGACACTGCCTGTGCCAACACTCCTCCCCTTCTTCTTTCTGTGTTTTTTGGTGAAGCAGACTCACTTGCTGAGTCTATGAGTGCTAAGTACTGGGCACCATGCCTAATTCAGGAATTAAAGTCTTTCCCCTTTCCCAGTATCCTTAAAGAACTGCAATATTGCTTTTTTATAGGTCCCCGTTTGCCTGATGCTCTTACTAGGTGTTGCTGTGAAAATTTTGATGCTTTAAGGCCTCCAAGTTTTTCATATACAAATCCCCTTTTGATGGTACACTGCTTGAACTTGCAAAGGAGATGAGCAACTGTTTCCTGGACCTTGCACATCCCATGTAATCTATTTTTATGTTTGTTTGTTAGAAACAAGTTACTGTTTAACCAGACGATCATTGGGTTGATTTTTTGATGTTTTCTTTTTCTTTGCATTATTCTGCTTGTTTCTTTAGTTTGATCAATCCTGATAAGAGAAACATGGCTCACTGGAGCTGAGCAAGAAGCTTCCCTCTGTTTCCTATAATTATATCGCTGCTTTCCCATGGCTTAGTCATAGTGCCATATGCTGCTAGTCAGAAATCCATTTCCTGTGCAGAACATGAGTCTTCTCTTCTAATCTAGCAATCGTGAGCCTAGCGTACTCATCTGTGACTCCTACTCATTGGAAGCCTCATGGTCAGGGCAGTATAAGGAGCTTTCCAACTTTTGTTTTGTGGTAAAGTGAAGCCACATGAAGTCTGTATATTGAAAGAAGAGAAATGGTTAAAACAGACAAAAACAGACTCTCATGGGAATGCGTAGGCCCAACCCAAACAAACGAAAACCTAAACACCATCACATTGCCTAGACTCAACTTCCATGCCCTATAGAGGGCCCAATTTTACTCATTACGTTCACACAAGAAAGCACAGGGAAGTAAATAGCCTGATTCTGCTCTCAGTTACAATGGTGTAGCTAAGAAAAGAATTGGACCCATTAGGACATAAGAACATAAGAATGGCCCTACTGGATCAGACCAAAGGTCCATCTAGCCCAGTGTCCTGTCTTCCGACAATGGCCAGTGCCAGGTGCCCCAGAGGGAATGAACAGAACAGGTAATCATCAAGTAATCCATCCCCTGTCGCTCATTCCCAGCTTCTGGCAAACAGAGGCTAGGGACACCATTCCTGCCCATCCTAGCTAATAGCTATTGATGGACCTATCCTCCATGAATTTATCTAGTTCTTTTTTGAACCCCGTTATGGTCTTAGCCTTCACAACATCCTCTGGCAAGGAGTTCCATAGGTTGACAACTCATGTAAGGCAAACAGACTTTTGTCTCATGTCTGCTTCTTTGTGAAAAATCTGCACCCTTGCAGCAAACTATAGGAGGGTTTATCCAGATGGAGTTTAGTGGTGTTGGGAAGGGCTTGCATGGAGGAGAAAGACAAAAATAGAAATGTATTCCATAAAGGGAAGAGATATTATTATTTATTATTGTCATAGTATGAGGCACCATAAAGTCACATAACAGTGAGCAGTAAACGCAGCACATAGGCGTCATAGGCCTAGGTGCTGCAAATATAATTTTTAATAAAGTGTCACAAGTTTGTGTACTGACTGCCCCAAATTACCAAGTTAATGGGGCATTGTAAGTCATTGTTTGTGTTTACAAACATTAGTAATTTTGTTTCCAGCTTTGTGAAGTGCAAAATCCACATGGAACCAGCAGCTCCCAAGCAGTGACATACTCTTTATAACTGATGTCACACTCAGATGTACAAACATCCTAGGTGTTTTTTCCTCAATAGCCAGTGTGCTCAGATGGGGGATTAGAGGAGTTCATTTTGGATAAAAATGGTCATGGCAGGAAGAGCATAATTATATACTTAGTTAAGGCCACAGGCCTAGAAGCTAGAACTGCTGCAAGAGACAGGGAACAGCAACGCTCCTGTGGCATTTTTCTCCAGGGTAGTTCAAGGCCACGCGTTTCAAGCTTCTTAATTAACCATAGCACACTAACAGTACTTGAGCGGAAGTTCCTAAAAATAACAGTCACCTTTGCTGTATGCAGTATTATTTGCTGTCATGTAGAAAGATCATTCAAACTAAGCAGCTGGTTTTAAATGTTTCTTCTGTATTGTTCATTGGTAATACAGATTTCACAGTAGAGATTTCCTCTGCATAAAAGAAGTACAGGAGCAAATGTAGAAAATGCATTAATTTCTCCACCAGAAAACTGTTTATATCTTGTCATCAGACCCTGTTTTGATCTAGGGAAAGTAAAAAAAGGTGAGCGTGATGCCATACAATAGCAAAAATGGAGTTGAAGTAGGTCATGAGGTTAAAAGAAAAAAATGAAAACAGCGGTGAAGGATAATATTTTCTTATGCAAAGGATTTTTCAAGCACTCTGATCTTTAAACAAAGTCAAGAAAAAAAAAATAAAGTGTTTGAAAAGAAAATTTTCCTTTCAAAGCTGCTTATTTTCCACATTGAAAACCCCTCACAAGCTAGTCAAAAAACAATTCAAGGTCTTCAGGGTTTAAATCCCTACTAAGGCTGGGCCAATATACATATAAACATCTTGAGGGGAGAGAAGAGGAAAACTCACCTTTTTCTGCTCAGGTTCACCCTTGTGTTTTCACTGACACTTGACTCGCTAGTGCAGGGGTGGGCAAACTAGGGCCCGGGGGCCACATCCGGCTTTTCAGATGTTTTATTCCAACCCTCAAGCTCCAGCTGGGGAGCAGGGTCGGGGGCTTGCCCCACTCCGTGCGTGACTCCGTACAGCTCCCGGAAGCAGTGGCATGTCCACACTCCGGTTCCTACATGTAGGGGCAACCAGGGGACTCCGCATGGTGTCCCTGCCCCAAGCACTGTCTCTGCAGCTACCATTAGCCAGGAACCGAGGCCAATGGAAGCTGCAGGGGCGGCGCTTGCGGACGGGGCAGCGTGCAGAGCTGCCTGGCCATGCCTCCGCGTAAGAGCCAGAGGGGGGACATGCTGCTGCTTCCGGGAGCTGCTTGAGGTAAGTGCCATCCAGAGCCTGCTCCCCAACCCCCTCCCATGCCCCAACTTCCTGTCCCCACCCTGATCCCCCTCCTGCCCTCTGAACCCCTTTGTCTCAGCCCGGAGAACCCTTCTGCACCCCCAACCCCTCATCCACAACCCCACCCCAGAGCCCACACCCCAAGCAGGAGCCCGCACCCCCCAACCCACACCCTAACCCCCTGTCCCAGTCCAGAGCCCACTCCCGGACCTTGAACTCCTCATTTCTGGCCCCACCCCAGAGCCCGCACCACCAGCCAGAGCCCTCACCCCCTCCCACACCACAACCCCCAATTTCATGAGCATTCATGGCCCACCATACAATTTCCATACCCAGATGTGGCCCTCAGGCCAAAAAGTTTGCCCACCCCTGCGCTAGTGGGTGTCAAAAGCATTCTCTCTGGTGGTGGCCTTTTCAAGGACGAATGGAAATATAGATCCCAGCAACAACCAACAACCTACCACCTTAATGAATATTACTGTAGAAGGCTGCAGTGGGGATGTTCTAGACCAGTGGTTCTCAACCTATTTACCATTGTGGGCCACATATGCAGATCTCTGTGTTATGTGGGCTGCATCCACACTATATATATTCTACCTGTATGACCCTGAGGATATCACATGGGCTGTAGCTTTGTGCTGTTTGGGCCGCAAGTGGGCCACGGGTTGAGAACCACTGTTCTAGACCAATGGAAAGGAACCCATGAAAGTAGGCTTCTATGTCACCTGGGGAGTCTCTGTATGTGAAGGGAATCCCTAGGTAGCCAGATACACCAGGCTTACACCAGGCTGTTTACGGTAATGCTGAGACTATATACACGCAGCTGGTTTCAGGTCAGCTCTGTCTTACTACTATAATTGCATTGTTCATGCACTGTTGCTTTCATAACCCCCTAAAGCTCTGGGGTTCCAAAGGATAATGTATGACACGGTCTCACAATTTTAGCAAGTGTCTCACAGTATTTAGTGTATTTTTTTTAAAAGCCCCAGCTCCTGGAAAACTGTGATTAAGTGAGAATCTCAGCTTTCTTTTCTTTTCTTTTCTTTTCTTTTCTTTTCTGTAAAGTGTTCCAGCTTTTTTCCACATCTGGAAGGGCCAGAAACATATATCATCCAAGTGCACTCTAGAGGCTCATTAACCCAAAAGGCAAATAAAAGGAACCCTCAATTTATTTTATTAAAATCTCATGGTTATGAAGCCAATCTTCTCATTGTTTGGGGGGCTGACTCATGATTCTTGAACACTTAGGGCTGGCAGTACTGGAGACCTGAGGGGAGTTAGCCATCTACTCCAAACATTTTGAAGGATTGGTTGTTATCATGTAAAAATTCAAAAATATGTGTAAGATTTTAGAATGTCCAGAGAGAAAAGACTGACTAAGGTCTTTTATGTGCTCTGCACTTTTTCCACTCCTGCAATATGAAGAGTCTTCCATTAAGTCCTCAGGCTGTGAGCAATCCTAATCAGCTGTGCATGTCTAAAATGATAACATGTAAAATCTATGAAATATAGCGCTGGATACAGAGTTTCTACCTGTCCCCACTTCTTACAGGCAATACATCCTTATATGCTGAAGGATCAGAGAATCTCTCTAGTCAAACACAAATAAATGCGTGAAGCTGGATCTAGGTTTGAACTCAGAAAGCACAAGCAGCCGCTCTGTGATTTCTTCTTGTGCAGGTGCACTGCAGGAAAGGGAGAAGAAGGCTACTTTCACTCTTCCTCCTCAAAGCACACTAGTGTTGATGTTGGCATAATTTGGCTTTTTATATGGCATAACTTTCCGAGTAAGTTGCAAGCACATATGGTTTTTGTGAATCTCCATTAAGGAAATAGGCCTAAAATTGCTACCATACAGTGGATCATCGTCTTTGTAAATGAACCTGATGGAAGCTTGTTTGTTGCAAACTCCTCACATGGTTTGTGATTCTACTTGTTCAATACAAACTCATCATATATAACTTGCAATTTATGGGCTATAGTATCTATCAAAGCTCTGTGTTAGAAAACCAGGAAACCATTTGCACCTGAACTGTTTTTGGAGCTTTGAAATATTGATGCTTTCATAGGCTCAATCTTGCAAGGTCATGAGTACCCTCCGTTCTTAGATACAATTTGCCCTGTGTAAGAGGCAATGCCTCAGGAGCACAACAGAGACAGAACTGTGCCTCAGAGACTTGAATCCTTCCCTGACTAGTATAAGATTACTGCCACCCACCATGCTACTGATTCTCAGCTGTGCTGGCTGGTGTGTTATGCAGCAGAATCAAGGTCTTACCCACCCTGCATAGGCAGTGTGGGAGACAAGTGAATACCTAGGCCCAGATCCTCAAAAGTATTTAGGCTTTTAACTTCCATTGATTTCAGTGGAATACCTTTGAAGATATGGGCCATATATCTCACTTACCTTACCACACACAAGCCAAAGGTCTCTGAGTAGACTGTGCAGGGAATAAAAATGAGTGAGTGCAGCTTACTTCCCCTGTGCGTCTGCATAGGTGCACAGTGCCTGTTTGATACATAGCTGGAGGAGTGGTTTCCATCAGTTGTTTTTGTGACAAGTACAAGATTACTTCCCTCTCTGCAATAGCTCGGTAGAAATATTTCTTTGCACCTGAGAAGATATTGATCCATGTACACCATGAATCTTATGTGAAGAACTCTGGCGTGTTTTTGGATATTGCCAGATCATGAGACATTTCTTCTTCTACATAAACAGGAATTCACACCACCTAATTTGATTAACACAATCTGACTATTTCCTTCCCTTCCCTTCAATCGTAAATCATGTTGGATTAGAGATCTTTTGCAACTAGCGGGAGGCCATTGTTTGTCATAATGGCCTACATTAATTCTTAACAATCAATTGAGAGGGGTGCATTGTACTGCTTTCTGTGCACTTTTTGTAACTAACAAGTTTGGCATTTCATGCTTTTTTGTATTAACACCGATTCTTTTTATTACAACACAAAGGGCTAGATTGGGCCACAGAGAGAGACTAAGCTGGGCAATAGCGGATGTCAAGATGCAGGTGTGTTTTAAGCCCTGCTCCTCTCAGGGAGTTAGGTGCCAAAGTTTGGGTGGAGGGAGGTAACTATTTCTGTTTGGGATCCACAGCTGGGAAGCCTATCGTGTAGTCAAGTGCCTAAACCATTTCTTGCCCTCTTAGACTACTGGTCTATAGAGTAAGTGTACATCAAGCTGGGGTGTAAATCTACAGCACGCTAGCATACCACACACTAGAAGTTCTCTACTGTGCTTTAATCTACTCTGAATGGAAGGTCAGGAACATCCAGTGCACAGTAGCAGGATCCATGTGGACAGTTAGGGTGCATCATGCTAGTGTACTCCAGCTTGCCCTCGGCACTCACCATTCATCTAGACTATCCCAATTCTCACTCTTTCGGGCACAATGTGTATTTAATTATGTATATACAATAGAACAGCTTCAACAGGGCAGATTCCAATATCGGAATATTGTTAAATTCATGGCATACAGAGAAGTTAGATAAAAACATAAAATGCTGTTTCTGGGAGGTTGCAATGTAACACTAGTTTATTCCTTGAAATCCAGAATCTTAGCACACAAGAGCCAAAACCAGAGTGATAAGCAAAGCAGGCAGAGAGAAATAACCTTGTTAGGCTGGCTATTTGCAGACTGACTGCTGAAAGACCCAGATTGTGCATTTTCCTACAGCGCCCTTAGCCTGTAAACAGCACCAGGAAAAACCTGTGAGAATTTAAAGTGATAGCTTATAATTTTAACAACAGTTTTCAATACACTACCAATATCCCCATATTCAGGGCAGGCATTCTTCTAGGAAGTGGGAGATCCATATTCAAACCCCTTCTTCTCATCAGGCAGAGAGCATTGAACTGAGGTCTCCCACAGCCTGGGGGATTACCCTAGCCTTCAGAGCCCCACCTCCAGCCTAAGACAAAACATCTACATAGCTACTTTTAGCACAAAGTGCACTTCACATTGGCCTACAGTTTGTAGTGTATGGTATCTCTTGCTTAAATAGAAAGTATGAAATGACAGTCATGTTTATTTGAATAAACTGTGTTGAGTCTCCAGCATTTTTAACAGCGTCATTAAGTAGTTCTAAAATTTGGCTTTGACAATGACTGGCTTATAAGGCTTTCTGCATGTCGATGCAGTCCAGAGGATTGGTGTTTTGTAATCTTTTCACATAATATGTCAGCATTGGCTTTGCTGATCAGTTTGGTGAACAAAGCTCCTAATTTTTACTATATAAATTCATGGTATGCTCCTGTCTTGAATACTGTGCGCAGTTCTGGTCACCCCCCTCAAAAATAATATATGGAGTTGGAAAAGCTACAGAGAAGGGCAACTAAAATGATTAGGGGTATGGAACAGCTTCTGTATGAGGAGTGATTAAAAAGACTGGGACTTTTCAGCTTGGAAAAGAGAGGACTAAGAGGGGATATGATAGAGGTCTATAAACTCATGACTGGTGTGGAGAAAGTGAATAAGCTCCTTCACATAACACAAGAACTAGGGGTCACACAATAAAATTAATAGGCAGCAGGTTTAAAACAAACAACAGGAAGTGTTTCTTCACACAACGCACAGTCAACCTCTGGAACTTTTTGCCAGGGGATGTTGTGAAGGCCAAGATTATAACAGGGTTCAAAAAAAGAACTCGTTAAATTCATGGAGGATATTTTCCTCAGTGGCTATTAGCCTGCCCATCCAGTGCAACACCATGCTCTGAGAGCCTCTGCTTGCCAGAAGCTGGGAGTGGATGACAGGGGATGGATCTCTTAATAACTGCCCTGTTCTGTTCATTCCCAGTGAAGCACCTGGCATTGGCCACTGTCAGAAGACAGGGTACTGGGCTAGATGGACCAGTGGTCTGACCCAATATGGCCATTCTTCTGTAAAAATTAATTATAATATAATAAAAATGTTTAGTACAGAAATTCCCCAAGATAACAACCTCTCGAGATAGCAACAATGTGAGATAATGACTTTGACAAATAATTCATTTTAAAATTCTTGGCCTACTAGAAAATGTATATTTATATAAGTCTCGGTGTCACAAATCTAGCCTTCTGGAGCAAAGTCACTAAAACATAGTCCAACAAACAAATGTTCCTTTAACGTGTCCCTTCTTTCTCCCTCCACCACATTCTACTCATAGTTGTCCTTGGTCAGTGAAGACCTAGAGTTCAGAGGTGCTTTCACATGAGTTCATTTCCTACCTGTTGAGGTGCGAGGGAGAAGTCACCTTGCTCGTGCCTCTAACTGCTCGCTACTTACTCTGGCTGCTGTTGTTTGTCATGGCATCATTCACTCCAGCACTCCATCACCGACGGCCCTGAGCCATCACCTTCTGCTGCCTGCTGCCACCTGCCACTGTGACCTCTGCGGGTCAGTCTCTTGAGGTTCCACTCAGGTCTCAGTGAATTCAGCTCTCAGTGGGGGAACCTCACAGCGAGTGCAGTCTGGGCTGTTGTCAAGGTTCCTCCCCCACTCTGAACTCTAGGGTACAGATGTGGGGACCTGCATGAAAACCCTCCTAAGCTTATCTTTACCAGCTTAGGTCAAAACTTCCCCAAGGTACAAAATATTCCACCCTTTTGTCCTTGGATTGGCCGCTACCACCACCAAACAAATACTGGTTACTGGGGAAGAGCTGTTTGGACACGTCTTTCCCCCCAAAATACTTCCCAAAAACCTTGCACCCTACTTCCTGGACAAGGTTTGGTAAAAAGCCTCACCAATTTGCCTAGGTGACTACAGACCCAAACCCCTGGATCTGAGAACAATGAAAAAGCATTCAGTTTTCTTATAAGAAGACTTTTAATAAAAATAGAATTAGAAATAAGAAATCCCCCCTGTAAAATCAGGATGGTAAATACCTTACAGGGTAATTAGATTCAAAACATAGAGAACCCCTCTAGGCAAAAACCTTAAGTTACAAAAAAGATACACAGACAGAAATAGTTATTCTATTCAGCACAATTCTTTTCTCAGCCATTTAAAGAAATCATAATCTAACACATACCTAGCTAGATTACTTACTAAAAGTTCTAAGGCTTCATTCCTGGTCTATCCCCGGCAAAGACAAAATGTAGACAGACCCACAAACCCTTTGTTTCTCTCCCTCCTACCAGCTTTTGAAAGTATCTTGTCTCCTCATTGGTCATTTTGGTCAGGTGCCAGCGAGGTTACCTTTAGCTTCTTAACCCTTTACAGGTGAGAGGAGATTTCCTCTGGCCAGGAGGGATTTTAAAGGGGTTTACCCTTCCCTTTCTATTTATGACACGCCCCCCAAATCTCAGCTAGGGTGAAACACTGGCTGGGATTTCTTCCTGGAGCTCTAGGAAAACAGAGTTAATAAGACACATGCATCTCTAAATATGCTACCAAATACATAAAGACTAACAATATTTTCCACATCTCAAGGACGATTTTAACCAGTTGAGTCTGGGAAACTTTCACGTGAGAGTGCATCAGCCACTTTGTTAGAAGCTCCTGAGATGTGTTGGATGTCGAAATCAAAATCTTGGAGAGCTAAACTCCACCGAAGAAGTTTTTTGTTATTTTCTTTGATGGTGTGAAGCCACTTCAGTGCAGCATGGTCGGTTTGCAGGTGGAAACGCCGTCCCCAAACATACGGGCGTAGCTTTTCC
This sequence comes from Natator depressus, assembly GCF_965152275.1. Lineage (NCBI taxonomy): Eukaryota > Metazoa > Chordata > Testudines > Cheloniidae > Natator > Natator depressus. The sequence goes on from NC_134237.1 coordinate 81,498,722, forward strand.
AGAGCGTAGACAATGGCGTAACATTCTTTTTCAGTGATTGACCAGTTGCTTTCCCTCTCAGACAGTTTTTTGCTGAGGAACACTACAGGGTGGAATTCTTGATCAGGTCCTTTCTGCATTAAAACTGCTCCCACACCACGCTCGGACGCATCTGTGGTTACTAGGAACGGTTTGTCAAAGTCTGGGGCCCTTAGTACAGGGTCAGACATGAGGGTCGCTTTTAGCTTGTTAAAGGCCTTCTGACACTTTTCGGTCCACTGAACAGCATTTGGCTGTTTCTTTTTGGTTAGGTCTGTCAGTGGGGCGGCGATTTGGCTGTAGGTGCGGTACAAATCATCTGTAATAACCGGCCAAGCCTAAGAAGGATTGAACCTGTTTCTTTGACTTTGGGACAGGCCACCTTTGGATAGCATCCACTTTGGCCTGTAGGGGGCTGATAGTTCCTTGACCCACCTGGTGTCCAAGGTAAGTCACTCTGTTTAGGCCTATTTGACACTTCTTAGCCTTAACAGTTAGTCCTGCCTCCCTTATGCGCTCAAGGACTTTTTGTAGATGTTCCAGGTGGTCTGCCCAGGAATCCGAAAATATGGCCACATCGTCAAGGTAGGCGACTGCATATTCTCCTAATCCCGCTAGGAGACCATCTACAAGTCTTTGGAAGGTGGCGGGTGCATTTCGCAGCCCGAAAGGGAGTACATTAAATTCATACAGCCCGAGATGTGTGGTGAAGGCTGACCTTTCCTTGGCAGATTCATCTAGCGGTACCTGCCAGTACCCCTTGGTTAAGTCCAAGGTAGAGATGAACTGGGCCCGTCCCAGTTTCTCTAATAGTTCATCTGTGCGTGGCATTGGATAGTTGTCTGGGCGAGTTACAGCATTTAGCTTACGGTAGTCCACGCAAAAACGTATTTCCCCATCTGGTTTGGGAACTAGAACCACTGGAGATGCCCATGCACTTTCAGAGGGGTGGATTACACCCATCTGTAACATATCCCGGATCTCCCGTTCTATAGCAGTTCTAGCTTGAGGAGACACCCGGTAAGGTTGGACTCTAATTGGGCGAGCATTACCTGTGTCAATGGAGTGATATGCCCGTTCAGTCAGTCCTGGGGTGGCTGAGAACGTTGGCGCGTAGCTAGTGCACAGCTCCTGGATCTGCTGTCGCTGCATACGCCCAAGGGTCATGGAGAGGTTCACCTCTTCCACACCACCAGCACATTTCCCTTCGTAGTAGACACCTTCAGGCCACTCAGCGTCGTCTCCTCCCTGGGCTGTAAACTGACAACCCTTTAATTCTCTGGAATAAAAGGGCTTTAGAGAATTAATATGGTACACCTTAGGCTTTCGGTTGGAGGTGGGGAATGCTATGAGATAATTAACAGCTCCCAGGCGCTCCTGGACCGTGAACGGCCCTTCCCACGATGCTTCCATTTTATGGGCCTGGAGCGCCTTTAGACCATGACCTGGTCCCCTACTTTGAAGGAACGCTCTCTGGCATGTTTATCATACCAGGCTTTTTGCTCTTTTTGAGCATCCTGTAAGTTTTCTTTAGCAAGGGCTAAAGAGGTTCGGAGGGTGTTTTGTAGGTTGGTTACAAAGTCCAGAATGTTAGTTCCTGGTGAAGGTGTAAATCCCTCCCATTGCTGCTTCACCAACTGCAATGGCCCCTTAACCTCACGGCCATATACAAGTTCAAATGGGGAAAACCCTAAACTGGGGTGTGGTACAGCTCTGTAGGCAAAGAGCAACTGCTGCAACACTAGGTCCCAATCATTGGAGTGCTCATTTACGAATTTATGTATCATGGCCCCCAAAGTTCCATTAAACTTCTCCACCATGCCATTTGTTTGATGGTGGTAAGGAGTGGCAACCCAGTGATTTACCCCATGAGCTTCCCAAAGGTTTTTCATAGTTCCTGCCAGGAAATTAGTCCCTGCATCTGTGAGGATGTCGGAGGGCCAACCTACCCTGGCAAAAATGTCTGCTAGTGCCTGGCACACACTGTTAGCCCTGGTGTTGCTTAGAGCTACTGCTTCCGGCCATCGGGTGGCAAAATCCATGAAAGTCAGTATGTACTGCTTTCCTCTGGGTGTCTTTTTCGGAAAAGGACCCAGAATATCCACAGCTACTCGCTGAAATGGAACTTCAATGGTGGGGAGTGGCTGGAGAGGGGCTTTGACCTGGTCTTGGGGCTTTCCCACTCTTTGGCACACCTCACAAGACTGGACATAGGTAGAAACATCCTTGCCCATTCCCTCCCAGTGGAATGACCCCCCCAAACGGTCTTTGGTCCTGTTCACCCCAGCATGGCCACTAGGGTAATCATGGGCTAAGCTCAAGAGCTTGGCCCGGTATTTAGTTGGAACTACCAACTGTCTCTGAGGATGCCAGTCTTCCTGGTGTCCACCAGAAAGAGTTTCCTTGTATAAAAGTCCTCTTTCTACAACAAACCTGGATCGATTAGAAGAGCTGAGAGGCGGTGAGTTGCTCTGTGCCGCCGTCCAAGCTCTCTGGAGGCTTTCATCTGCTTCCTGTTCGGTCTGGAACTGTTCCCTTGATGCTGGAGACATCAGTTCCTCATTGGATTGTGGACCTAGGCTTGGTCCCTCTGGAAGCGAGATAGGGGATGGAGCTGTTTCTGTTGACTGTGAACCGCTCTCCGCTGGTGCACTATGTTGGGGTTCAGGCTCCGGCTGAGCCTCTTGTGTCGGGTTATCGGCTGCTGCCAGTTCAGGGTCGGTGGGGCCCTCTGGTGTTGAGGTTGCAAGTACTGGATTCAGTGCTGGCAATGGGTCTGGTGTTGGTTGTTCGGCTGGTTCCGGTTCTGGGACTGGTTCCGTCTGGGTCTCTGGGACTGGATCCACTACTGCTGTTGCAGACATTGGTCTGGGGTCCGGGTCCATCACCTCTGACCGGGTCCTGATAGAAGTTTTCGGAACAGAGCTAGGCCTCACGGCTTGTTTAGCCTGGCTGCGGGTGACTGTTCCCACCCTCTTGGCCTGCTTCACATGATTGGCCAAGTCTTCCCCCAACAGCATGGGGATGGGATAATCATCATAGACTGCAAAAGTCCACGTTCCGGACCAGCCCTTGTACTGGACAGGCAACTTGGCTGTAGGCAAATCGAAAGAGTTGGACTTGAAGGGTTGAATCGTCACTTGGATCTCTGGGTTGATTAAATTGGGGTCCACTAAGGAAGCATGGATAGCTGACACTTGTGCTCCGGTGTCCCTCCACGCGGTGACCTTCTTCCCGCCCACACTCACAGTTTCCCTCCGCTCCAAGGGTATCTGGGAGGTATCTGGGCCTGTGGACCTCTGGTGTGATTCCGGTGCAATGAACTGTAATCTGTTGGGGTTCTTGGGGCAGTTGGCCTTTACATGCCCCAGCTCGTTACATTTAAAACATCGTCCAGCTGATGGGTCACTGGGGCGAGGAGGGTTGCTGGAGAACGGGGTGGTGGGACGATAAGGGGTCTGGAGGGTTCTTTGGGAGGTAGGTGGGGCTTTGGGCGGCCCCCGGTAATAGGGTGTGGTCTGGGGTTGTCCCTTCTGGTCTCCGCTCCAACTGCGACCAGTTTTTTTCTTCTCTGCCACCTCCACCCATCTGGCTCCAATCTCTCCTGCCTCGATTACAGTTTTGGGCTTCCCATCTAGGATGTATCTTTCTATTTCCTCAGGAACACCCTCTAAGAACTGTTCCATTTGCATTAGGAAGGGCACATCTACTGGAGATTCAACACTTGCTCCTGATATCCAGGCATCCCAATGTTTCACAATGTGGTAGGCATGTCGGGTAAATGACACGTCTGGTTTCCACCTTAGGGCTCTGAACCTCCGACGAGAATGCTCGGGTGTTATCCCCATTCTGACTCTCACCTTGGATTTAAACAGTTCATACTCATTCATGTGTTCTCTAGGCATTTCAGCCGCCACCTCAGCTAAGGGTCCACTGAGCTGTGGCCTCAGCTCTACCATGTATTGGTCGGTAGAGATACTGTACCCAAGGCAGGCCCTTTCGAAGTTTTCTAAGAAGGCCTCAGTATCATCACCTGCCTTGTAGGTGGGGAACTTTCTGGGATGGGAAGTGGTACCTGGAGAAGGATTGCTAGGGTTTGTTGGTATATTCTGCTGAGCCTTTATCTTCTCTACCTCCTCCACATGCTTCCTCTCTTTTTCCTTCTCCTCCTCCACATGCTTCCTTGCCTCCATTTCCCTCTTGTGGGCAGCCTCCTGTACCTCCTTCTCCAGCCGCATGAGTTCTATCTGTCTTTCATGTTCCCTTTGTTTTTCCTCAGCCTGAAATTTGGCTAATTCCAGCTGTAGTCTAGCCCCAGATTTTGTCATTCTAACCTCTCTGTTTTTAACTAACTTTACACCCGAGGTTTAGAAATAAACAAACAAAACTTGGCTGTAAAATTTTGCTGTGCTGGAATAGAATACCTATTCTCTGATAGTGATTGTCAGCCTACAGAAAAAGACAATTCCCTTGTCTCTGCTCTGGGCCCAAATCAAAGCAAAAACTTCCAACTACTTGGAAACCTGTTTACCCAGCCCAAAGAAAAAACAAGTTTCCTTTTTAAACTTGTGCTCCTTGTAAAAAATCAAAATCCAAAAAAAAACAAACCCTGCCACTTTTGTCTCCAGGCAAATGGGTAGAACACCCCTCCTTCTATTTACTTTTAGGGAAACAAAAAACTCTGGGTTGGAAGACTGTGAATTTCCCTGCAGGAGTTAAGTACCCTGCCTCCAGGCAAAGAAAACCTGCAATTCACAAAGATAATCCCCTTTTGTCTCTGCTTGGCCACAAAGCAGAGAAAAACAAGCTGCTTTCAGTTTCAGCTGCTTCTGGACTTCCTTTTTTTTAAAATCTGTATTTCTAGTTCAAAAAAATCTCAACTGGATCTCAAAATGATTTCAGGTTAATCCCACCACTCTGCCACCATGTCAAGGTTCCTCCCCCACTCTGAACTCTAGGGTACAGATGTGGGGACCTGCATGAAAACCCTCCTAAGCTTATCTTTACCAGCTTAGGTCAAAACTTCCCCAAGGTACAAAATATTCCACCCTTTTGTCCTTGGATTGGCCGCTACCACCACCAAACAAATACTGGTTACTGGGGAAGAGCTGTTTGGACACGTCTTTCCCCCCAAAATACTTCCCAAAAACCTTGCACCCTACTTCCTGGACAAGGTTTGGTAAAAAGCCTCACCAATTTGCCTAGGTGACTACAGACCCAAACCCCTGGATCTGAGAACAATGAAAAAGCATTCAGTTTTCTTACAAGAAGACTTTTAATAAAAATAGAATTAGAAATAAGAAATCCCCCCTGTAAAATCAGGATGGTAAATACCTTACAGGGTAATTAGATTCAAAACATAGAGAACCCCTCTAGGCAAAAACCTTAAGTTACAAAAAAGATACACAGACAGAAATAGTTATTCTATTCAGCACAATTCTTTTCTCAGCCATTTAAAGAAATCATAATCTAACACATACCTAGCTAGATTACTTACTAAAAGTTCTAAGGCTTCATTCCTGGTCTATCCCCGGCAAAGACAAAATGTAGACAGACCCACAAACCCTTTGTTTCTGTCCCTCCTACCAGCTTTTGAAAGTATCTTGTCTCCTCATTGGTCATTTTGGTCAGGTGCCAGCGAGGTTACCTTTAGCTTCTTAACCCTTTACAGGTGAGAGGAGATTTCCTCTGGCCAGGAGGGATTTTAAAGGGGTTTACCCTTCCCTTTCTATTTATGACAGCTGTCTCTTCCACAGAAATGCTGTCCTGCAGCACGTCTAAACACTTAGACCTGATTATTAGTGATTTCAGCTCTAGTGGTCACTTAACAAAACAAAAGACTCTCTATGGAGCCTAATAAGCTCTATCTTTAAATAGGGGAGGGAGCAGGTCAAATAGTGCCTGTGACTCTTAGGCACAGCCAGCACCACCAAGCAAAACCCTTGTCCCATCCCCCCACTCCTCTTGTGGAAGAAAACAGAGTCTTCGCTCTTAGGTTGGAAGCAACAAAATCAGAGACCGCTTTATTCGAGCAATTGCAAGGAAAGAATACAGCTGACAGAGAGCATCTCTGCTTCAGTTTCTCTGAAATACAAGCAATATCACACAAGCACTTATACTCTTTTGTGGCATACATTAATTGAAAACATCTACATTTTGTTTATATTATGTCCTGTCTAATCCAGCATTTTCTCACTTTCACTTCTCAAAACATCGTTATCACAAGGCTAGGTCACACTGACTCTGCGCTGCTGTTTTCCCACCCGCTTCTGACGTGAGCCCTCCTTCTTACAGGTCCCGCGATATTAGGCTAAGACTTAGCATAACAGTTGCTCTGTTTCTAACAAATTAAAATGACTGCACTTAAACCCTCTCTTTCTTTCCTGTTTCCACACTTCCCCCCCTTTTGTGCTTTTTGTAGCACAACTACCGTTCTTACACTTCCAATTTCATTAGACCTTGTATCTTTGTTTCTAGATCAAAAGGATGAGAATCAGCCCCATAACATCTTAGCTGGATATAACGATAATGCATGATTAGTATGAACATGAAAGGTATTTTCATGATTACATTTCTTACAACAAGAATAACATATTACTACACTAAACAAAAGCAATACAAGCATTAATGTCCTCATTATAATCATATGCTGAGGTTGTTTTGTAACCTTAGTTACATAACACAATACATCATAAAATAGACACTCTATAGGCTGTATGGAAAACATATTATTTAATTTGATATATATTTTGAAGCACATGGATTTACCCTTGTAATTCAGAGATATCCTGAACTTCTGGTAGGAGTGAAAGTAAATTTTGGAACCGATCAGGTACTAATATGGTCCAATTAAAGGGTATTTGAAACCTAAGGGCTGATTGTAAAATTTTATCCGCAGACCAATAAACAATATGACTGCCTGCAGCAGTGGTGAGATTAAAGTGTATGTCTTGCAACGTGGTGGCCTTAACATGTACACAGCTGTCATTTGCTTGGAAAAGCAGGTGTCCTGTCAGGGTAGTTCCTTGCCCCATACCTTCCCAACAAACTTTGTCAAACACTGTGACAACTTCCCCTTGCTTCAATTTTCTTACACATTGAAGCTGCGGGGGTTCTAACGGCCGTAATGTCCACTGATTCCCTATTCCAATCCAAATATCAGGTGTTATTCCAGGAGCACTAACAACAAATCGGCTAGGCATACCAGGTGGTCTAATCTCCCAAATGTCTCAGTGAATTATCCAATCGCACATGCATCCATCCCACGGGCCTGGCAGGATTCGGTATGTGGGAGCCCACACCCCTCCGACCAGCCCGTATGCTTGGAAAGAGCACTGTGATTGCCTGCATTTCCACCCTGAAAATCTTCAAGTGTGTCTCCATGGCCACAAATCAGATGGCACCTCTGAGCACTAGTAAGGGCAGTGCTTTCCAATAGCTTTCCTCCCTTCCCAGCCCTCTGGCTAGAGATCTGGGGTAGCCAGGAGGATCCCATGTGCAATATGGGAAGAGGGTTAACTTTTCATGTCTTTGCTTCCAAAGTCTGTAGGTGTGCACTTTAAACAACAATTTTCCCAATTAAAACGTCTGGCCAGTGAATTTTCCGAAAAACAAAAAAAAATACGTCTACCCCTTCTGGCGCGATCGGCCATTGCTTAAAATATTTCCTTTTTATACAAATACCCTTGCTGATTGCAGGAAAAAAAAAAGGAATTATCCCCATATTTTCCTGTGTTTGTTTTACAGGCAGACCAGGTTTCAGTGACTTCTACCTTTATCAGTTAGGTAATTTGCATTAACACAAATGCTTTCTGGCTTCCCTTTGGATCCAAAGCTATCCACAGCTTAAAGATTCTTACTTAAAAAGGGACACAATTAACCTTTACCAGAATTTTGATTGCCTTTTACTTTTAAGTCCTGCTTTCACAACACAAGTCTAAAAAGGAAAACACCACCTATTGTAGCCCCTTAGAGCCTAATAGAATTTTAATTAAGTAGCATTATATATTTACATTCCCTTATACATTTGGGCAGTTAAGTTCCAATAAAAGCCCTTATGTTCTTTTAGCTAATTTGACTAAATTGTTCATAGCCAAATTATTTCAATCAAATAGTCTCTTGCCTGGATTTATTTACAGACATTTCTTTGGGAAAAGGGCCTATTTTTCCTTCAGAATGGCTGCAAAGAAATCAAGAATTATTTTTCTTTAGCGTTTTTACAAAATTCAACTGATAATTTCCTCCAGCAACTACAGAGTTAACTTCTCACTTTCTTTCCTTAAATCACTTGCTTATTTTCCCAACACCATGCCAATCAACTCAGATTTTACAATTCCAATTTGTTCCAGGGATTTAAATTTCCCATGCCTGTGATTACTTACTCCTTTCCTTCCACTATGCCCTCAGAGATTCCAACCTGTTTTCCAGTCTCTCTCTCTGTTGCCTGCCTGCTTGCCTGGGCCCGATCCTGCTTTTCTCACTGAACATAACTTTCCATGGGCACAAGCTTTGTTCCACTACCAATTTAGCAAGGAGTGTGGCCTCCTCAACCAGCCCCCCACCCCTCCTGGTCTCTTTCTTAAACATTCTCACTCACAAGGAGTCTTCCCCCGTGAGACTTGCCACCTGGACAGAATGCACGGCCAACTGGCATTTTAACTGTTCAATTTCCTCTTATGCTGTTTCGGCGTATGCTGAGCACAAATGGTTAAATTTTGACAGGTCTCTGAAGGACTGGTACTTTCTTAGCCAGCGCTTCCGGGCAGGTGCGTTCCGCTTTTTCTGCCTGGAAGTCCTGTCTCAAGGCTTGCAACTTGTCCTGGGCGTAAGTTTGAGTTGCTGCCTGGTTCATAATCTATGCTTTTAATTGCTCAATTCTAGCTGTCAGATACACACATCTCTTTCCTTATCCCCAACTCCTCTTTGTACCCCAGGCATGCTACGACTAAGGTCGTATGCACCAAGGATAATATGCGTGGAGCGAGACTCCCCAAGTCCTCCCCTCCACCATCCTGGACTTCTACAACCAGGAGTACCCCCACTTGCACTTTATCACCAGCGACCGGGGTGGAGAGAGGAATGCTAAACCCCTCTCCGGTTCTCAGACCTACTGCAGCTGAGAGTGGGTCTCACCTTTAATCATGCAATTCTTAACATGTAATACCAACTGTGCCAAACAAAGCAAATGTGAAATATCAAGGGCAAAACAGATAGATGGTGTGCACTCTGCAGGGTTCTCCCCCTCCTCAATTTTCCACTAAAACTGTGACATATTTTCATTGTCAATCTGCCTGTGCCTTAGTTGATCAGGCTAAGACCACAGGATTGTAGGGCGGAGATGAAGAGATAAAATAATAAAATAACAGCAAAGAATATTAGGAACGCTCCCTCATCACTCAGGGGAAGAAAAACATTCATGCTCAAACCCTGACCCCCTTTTATACTCACAAACACACTTCTTAGGCTGGCCAGGCCTGGGGGTAGGAGAGACAGAGAGAGAGAGAGAGAGATGGACGGGAGCTTATCCTGTGCACAGATTGTCCAGAGATACGCTGCAAAAATTTCCAACTTGCTTCCGCTCTTGGGAGGTATTCCAGTCCAGACCAGCTGCCTGTGGCTTCTTCAGCATCCCCAAACCATACCGGCTCCAGGGTTGCAAAGGCAGACTGTTGGGTCTCACCGCGTGGCCAACCTTCACAAATGTAATCTCAGTCCTGCAGCTTATTTGCCTTTGTTTTACCCTTGTCTATATTTTCTTCACAGCCAGCTGGGGCTGAAAGCAGGGGGTTTTTTTGTGCTTGGCATGGTCTGTGTCGATTCTTGACCTTGAACGCAAAGCAGCTTTCTCCTTATCTCTAGGCCAAGCTAACTTTTCAAATTAACCCATTCCTTTCCCTCCTTGACTTCAGCCTTAACTAATTGGGAATATAAAGAAGTCGAGGGGGTTAACAAAATAGTTTGGGTAGGGATGCATCCGAATGCTTTACATTTCTTTTTAAATGCTGCATTTGAGTTTTCATTTTGCCTGGCTGTCCTTCAGACTCCGCACTCGAGATTCATGGAGTCTTTGTGGCTTCCTCTGAGGTGTATGGTTTTATCTAAATTGAAGGTACCTTCTAGTTGGGAAATTTGTTTAGATGGATCATCATGCGTGTAAAAATTCCAATTTTCTAAATACCTACAAATCCTAGAACTATAATACACATATAATATGTGTGTGTCCTTCGGTGGCGCAGGAACAGTTTTAGACTGACCCCCATCCATATTCCAATCACACAGGAGTGCCCTGTCTGCTGAGTAGCGGCTCATAAAGCTAAAATTATCATACCACCTCCTATTTTCCGCTCGGGTCACTCACACAGGAAAGGTTTATCGAGGATGTCCACGACCTTCCTACACCCCCTTCAGCAAAGAGTGTCAGCTAGTCTTGCAGAGAACAATGCCGCTTACTCTGATTGCTTTCGGTGAGCTGGTCAGACAAGTCAGTGGCTCAGGAGCGGAGGAGAGGGGGAGGAAAAAGGTCAAGGAAATGGACCTGGACTGTCCGAGAACGGGAAAACAATGGGGTCACACAATCCTAGACCCAGGCAGGCCCCTCGCCGGTCAGGCCATGCAGAGCCAGCCCACCTTGGGTCGGATCTTTTACCGGTCCACTACGGTGCAGTCACAGGGCTTGCGTTAGAGACATCTCCATTCACCAGCTTGCAAGCTTCGCAGAGAGCTCTGGGCATCTTCCTGCAACCCTCAATTCACACTAACAAACACACACCAGATCCCACTCATTCATTCATACCACGATGCATCTTTTAACAATAACCTTAATGCTTTATGTTCGGACTTAACACAATCTTTTCCTTATATAAAGCAGCAAAAAAACCCTGAGCATCGATTCATTAACCTTACTGGGGGTGGCAAAACTATTCCCCAGTACCGCATATAACTAACCTTGTTGAGGGTGGCAAACTAAGTCCTCAGTACCACTTCAAACTAACCTTATTGAGGGCGGCAAACAGTTCCTCAGTACTGCTTTGTGTCTGATCTTGTTTCAAAAACAATCAGTTCGGATGGTGTGAGTCCAAGAAGGACAGACGGCCCCGCAGGCAGTCCTCCTCTGATACCCCAAAGGTCTCTTACCTCTTGTCTGGTACTTTGGAGTCGAAGGGGAACGGTCCATAGTAGCTGCTGCTGTCTCAGCTGGGTGTTACCATCTGAGTCACGGCACCAAATTGTGGAAGAAAACAGAGTCTTCACTCATAGGTTGGAAGCAACAAAATCAGAGACCGCTTTATTCGAGCAATTGCAAGGAAAGAATACAGCTGACAGAGAGCATCTCTGCCTCAGTTTCTCCGAAATTCAAGCAATATCACACAAGCACTTATACTCTTTTGTGGCATGCATTAATTGAAAACATCTACATTTTGTTTATATTATGTCCTGTCTAATCCAGCATTTTCTCACTTTCACTTCTCAAAACATCGTTATCACAAGGCTAGGTCACACTGTCTCTGCGCTGCTGTTTTCCCACCCGCTTCTGACGTGAGCCCTCCTTCTTACAGGTCCCGCGATATTAGGCTAAGACTTAGCATAACAGTTGCTCTATTTCTAACAAATTAAAATGGCTGCACTTAAACCCTCTTTTTCTTTCCTGTTTCCACTCTCTCCACTGGGATCTGCCATCCAAACTCCTTGCTTAGCGAGTGCAGTTCAGTTGAGGGTGACCGGTGCTTAATTTGTAACGAAAGATGTACGAGGACTCAAGCAAGTTTTTTACTTTCATAACTAACGTGGCAAACCCAGATGTCCCGGGAACTGCCAAGCCTAGAGGTGCCAGGGCTCAGCCCTGGCAAAAATTTAGCATTGAGGGTGACCCTCTCAATCAGGACAGGTTGCCCTTTACTCATATAATAAGGATAACAACAAAAATGATGAGGGGGCTGGAGCACATGTGTTATGAGGAGAGACTGAGGGAACTGGGATTGTTTAGTCTGCAGAAGAGAAGAATGAGGGGGGATTTGATAGCTGCTTTCAACTACCTGAAGGCGGGTTCCAAAGAGGATGGATCTAGACTGTTCTCAGTGGTAGCAGATGACAGAATGAGGAGTAATGGTCTCAAGTTGCAGTGTGGGGGGTTTAGGTTGGATGTTAGGAAAGATTTTTTCACTAGGAGGGTGGTGAAGCACTGGAATGGGTTACCTAGGGAGGTGGTGGAATCTCCTTCCTTAGAGGCTTTTAAGGTCAGGCTTGACAAAGCCCTGGCTGATATGATTTAGTTGGGGATTGGTCCTGCTTTGAGCAGGGAATTGGACTAGATGACCTCCTGAGGTCCCTTCCAACCCTGATATTCTATGATTCTATGATTTCATGACCCCCACATTCAAATTTAAAAATTTTATTAATCTAATGTTAAAAAAATTATATAATACATAGGTTGAGAAAAGAGTATTGGTACATCTGGGTGTAGTTCTTAGATTAAAAACAAACTTTGTATTTATGGATAAAGTCATAACACACATATAGTGCATAATCAGCAATAACCCACATTTAGGTGAATGAATTTAAAAATACAGTTTAGATATTTAGAATCCATGCATTTAGGTACTTTACTCATGGAACAAAAAGGTTTTTTTAAGTGATTTATAACCCAACACCAACCAAAATTGATCACTTGGGCAGCACAGCTTTGTCTGCTGGATAACCAGGCAGAGTAGGTGAGTTCATGTAAATACAGTCTGGTCCTGAAGCCTTTCCCCCCACCCCCACCCCCACCCCCGGCTCATCACAGAGCTCACTCAGACCTTGCTTACAAATCATAATTTGAAATTATAAGGTTCGCTAACATTGCCAAAACGAAGGTGCCACATTGTCAGAAAAAACAACAGCTGTGGGAAGAAACTTGTCTTTGTTCATACTTTTCAAACCTATTGCACTTTTTCAGGTACAAGTATTTTATCATACACTGTATATGCTTTTAAAGTGTGTATTAATATTTCAATTTCAATTCAAATGTCCAAACAATGAGTAAATTGGCAACACTGCATGTAACTAGTTGACCACAGGGAGGGTGTTGGGGAAATTCGGGGGGGGACAGGGAAATCCCTGGCCCTTGCTCCTCCCCCAGCTCCTCTTGCACACCACTGAACAGCTGATCACAGGCAGGCAGGAGGCGCTGGTGGGGAGGTGAAGGAGTTGATCAGCAGGGTCCATTGGTGGGCAGGCAGGAGGCCCTGGGGGAGGAGCTGATTGGGGGGACTGCTGATGGGTGCTGAGCACCAGCTATTTTTTTTTCTGTAGGTGCTCCAGCCCCCGTGCACCCACAGAGTTGGCGCCTATGAAATATACCCAGCCTAGAGCAGTGTTTTTCAAAGTTTGGGCACGACCGAGAACTGGGTCACGGCATGTAAGACACTGGGTCACCTTGCTCAGCGATCCAACGGCTCTGGTCAATGCTGCCGATAGGGACGTTAAAAGTCCTATTGGCGGTGCCACCTGGCTAAGGCAGGCTGGTGCCTACCTGCTCCGACACTGCACTACGCCCTGGAAGTGGCCAGCAGCGAGTCCGGCTTCGAGGCGGGGGGCCACGGGGCAACAACTCCGAGCACTGACTCCGCACTCCCATTGGCCAGGAACCAGCCAATGGGAGCTGGGGGGTAGGGGGAGAGGGTGGTACCTGTGGGCGAGAGCCATGCGGAGCGGCTTGTGCGCCTCCGCCTATAAGCCAAACCTGCTGCTGGCCACTCCCAGGGCACAGTGCAGTCCACATGCCAGGACAGGTGGGAGGCCTGCCTCTGCACCCCGACTGCACCGCTGACTGGGAGCCACCGGAGATAAGTCCATGACCCAACTCCGTGCCCCAATCCCCTGCCCCAGCCCTGAGTCCCCCCAACCCAGAACCCCTTCCTGCACCCCAAACCCCTCATTCCCAGCTGCACCCCAGAGCCTGCACCCCCAGTGCAGAGCCCTGACCCCTTCCTATACCCCAACCCCCTGCCCCAGCCCTGAGCCTCCCCCAAAGCCGGAGCCCCTTAGAATTATAGAATCATAGAATATCGGGGTTGGAAGGGACCTCAGGAGGTCATCTAGTCTAACCCCCTGCTCAAAGCAGGACCAATACCCAACTAAATCATCCCAGCCAGGGCTTTGTCAAGCCTGACCTTAAGAACCTCTAAGGAAGGAGATTCCACCACCTCCCTAGGTAACCCATTCCAGTGCTTCACCACCCTCCTAGTGAAAAAGTCTTTCCTAACATCCAACCTAAACCTCCCGCACTGCAACTTGAGACCATTACTCCTCATTCTGTCATCATCATCTGCTACCACTGAGAACAGCCTAGACCCATCCTCTTTGGAACCCGCCTTCAGGTAGTTGAAAGCAGCTATCAAATCCCCCCTCATTCTTTTCTTCTGCAGACTAAACAATCCCAGTTCCCTCAGCCTCTCCTCATAAGTCATGTGCTCCAGCCCCCTAATCATTTTTGTTGCCCTCCGCTGAATGCTTTCCAATTTTTCCACATCTTTCTTGTAGTGTGGGGCCCAAAACTGGACACAGTACTCCAGATGAGGCCTCACCAATGTCGAATAGAGGGGAACGATCACGTCCCTCTATGTGCTGGCAATGCCCCTACTTACACAGTGCAAAATGCCATTAGCCTTCTTGGCAACAAGGGCACACTGTTGACTCATATCCAGCTTCTCGTCCACTGTCACCCCTAGGTTCTTTTCTGCAGAACTGCAGCCTAGCCATTTGGTCCCTAGTCTGTAGCAGTGCATGGGATTCTTCCTTCCAAAGTGCAGGACTCTGCACTTGTCCTTGTTGAAACTCATCAGATTTCTTTTGGCCCAATCCTCTAATTTGTCTAGGTCCCTCTGTATCCTATCCCTACCCTCCAGAGTATCTGCCACTCCTCCCACTTTAGTGTCATCTGCAAACTTGCTGAGGGCACAGTCCACGCCATCCTCCAGATCATTAATTAAGATATTGAAGACCTTGTGCACCCCTAACTCCTCATCCCACGCACCACCCCAGACCCTGCACCCCCAGCCCAGAGCCCTGACCCCCTCTCTCATGCCAACCCTCTGCCCCAGCCCTGAGCCCCCCCACAGCCCAAACCCCAAATCCCCAGCTCCGTTGGGTCACGGACATCAACAATTTTCTTCAACTGGGTCCCCAGAAAAAAAGTTTGAAAATCACTGGCCTAGAGTACTCCATAGCTCAGTGGTTAGGGCAGTCACCAGGGAGACTTGGGTTTAAGTCGCTTCCCTGAATCAGGTGGAGTTGGAAAATGATACTGGGTCTTCCACAGGCTGCTTGAGTGCTCTAACCACTGGGATATTCGCTATAAGGGGACCACCACTATCTCCTTGATCCTTTGTGAGAAAGGGTTGACCTGGCTTAGGCGCCTAACTCCAGGACAGGGTTCCTGGCTGTGAATCTCAAATGGAGATAGGCACTTAACTCCCTCTGAGGCATAGGTCCTAGCCTCTGCCCCTCTCCTGTGCATTTCTTACTGACTGGTTTAGGCAGCTAAGCAATTGGTTTGCTGGCTTCTGAAAATCCCATTCTTAGGCACCTATCTCTCCCCATGCATTGTATAGGGAGTCTGGGGGTCTATGAAGTGTT
Source organism: Natator depressus (assembly GCF_965152275.1). Taxonomy (NCBI): domain Eukaryota; kingdom Metazoa; phylum Chordata; order Testudines; family Cheloniidae; genus Natator; species Natator depressus. The sequence continues at coordinate 81,514,355 of NC_134237.1, forward strand.
CGGAATTCCATTGGGAAGTTAAGCATTGCAACATTGAGCCTAAGTCCCTTTTGTGGATCTAGCCAATGAGTTTGTTGCATTAGTGAGGCATGTAGCACTTGGTCAGACTGCTCCATTCCATTTCATCCTCTATTCCTGAGTCACTCTTAGTTCACTCCCATCATGTCTAGCCCCCAGCGTCTCACTGAAGCCTCCCTCTCCCCTCCCTCTCTTCTACACTTGGTTCACAGTCTAACTCTGTTCTCCCAGCCCACCAGGGCAACGCTCTACACTTTGTACTACAGATAGGCTGGATTCTGGGATGCTGAGGGACCACACAGACTTTGTGCCCTAGAAGCCAATGGCTGCCAGGGGCATAGAGAAGAGTTTGTGGCTGGAGGCGAGTGGAAAATGGGAGTCAGGATTGATATGCATTCTACCTCACTTGTTCTGTGTGTCTTTCTCTCTCTGAAGTAATACACAATATTCCTGCCCAAAGGGCTTTTTAATAGGGCTGTCAAGCACTTAAAAAAATTAATCATGATTAATTGCAGTTTTAATCGCACTGTTCGATAATTACAGAATAGCATTTATTTAAATATTTCTGAATGTTTTCTATTTTTTCAAATATAGGCTCAGGGCTGGGGGCTCTGGATTTCAGCCCTGCTTGAGGCTCGGGACTTCATCCCCCCTTCAGGACATGGGGCTCCTGGCTCCAGACCACCTCTGGACTTCAGCCCCCACTGTGTGTGGGGCTTCAGCCTGGCACTTCAGGCCCCACCTCCCTCCACCTGCCAAGCTGGATGCTGGGGCTTTGGCTCCCCGCCACCTTAGAAGTTCTATGCTGAGGCCCTCCCGCCCACCGCCAATGCCTCCTTCCCTGCCCAGAGGTATGAAATTAATGCATACATTTTGTTTTCAATTAATCGGAGGCATTAACTGCGATTAATTGACAGCCCTACTTTTTAATGTTTGTGTCTTCATATAAAGGATCAAATAAAACCAACCCCAATCTTTCAATTGCACTAGAACCCATGCATTTGGCATTTTATATTGACCAGAATACTCTACTAATTAGAAAGCATTTGGGAATATTCAGCCAATCAAATCCCATGATTGAAAGAATATTCATATCCTGCTAGATTTAAATAGATGGTGACTCACTGGAACAGTGGCCATAGCAACAGACTGACTGTAGGGGAGGAATGTGCAAAAATGTTGCTCCTCAGATGTGCCTATGCCCATATAAATAAGTGTGCTATGAGAGCTTTATAATACACGTACAAACTGTTCCAAGCTTCATCTCAGTGCACGTTGGGAATGCAGTTGAGAGTACAGACATCAGGAAAGAACCAGCTGTTTTGCTCTATGGTCTTTTATTGTGATGTTTGCCCTGCTCACTAAACACCCTTTAAATCAAATGGAGATTAATTTTGGAACAGTATAAACAAAGTATTATGACAAATGGCTTAATATAGTTTATAAGTATAATTCACAAAAGTGAGATCCAAACATTATCAGAACTCAATTCCAATTAAAAAAAAGAAAAGAACACCGGAAGGGTTAGGGATGTAAAACGTCGCATGCCAACATGATACCCACACAATGATATTTTTAAACACTATCACCACAGAAACCTGATGCTCTCTTCACCTGCTGGTTTCCTGGTGTAAACTGACTCCTGAGGTTTAAATCACAAGTCAAAATATTATTTTTCACATTAAAGTAACAGCAATGAATAATGAAAAGTTCCCCATTTTGGTGAGCATGCCCATGAAAAAGAATGATTAGATCATTTTGTATACCAGTCTTTGAAAACAAAATACATAAATTTAAAAACCAAAATGCTGGAGGGAATGCCATGTCTTTATGGAACAATGTTCATATCTTCTGGGAATGCTCCCAAAATAAATGTTTCTGTTCTCTCTGTCTAAGGTACCTATTTAGCCACCATTCCTGTGCTATCTGAGCACCTCACAATTGTTAACATATTTATTCTCACAACATCCCTTTGAAGTAGGGAAGCATTATTTGCCCCCTTTTTACGGGTGGGAAACTAAGGCACAGTGAACTGTCTGAGATCACAGAGGAAGGTGTGCTAGCGTGAACCTAAGTGGCAAGGGTTCTAGGCTAGCGCCTTAACCATTGGACCATCCTTATTCTCCACTTTAAGTAGAGAACATAGATGCAAGAGTTATTGCAAGAAGCTAGGGCCTGCTCCTGCAAAACCTAACTCCCTTGACTAGTCATGTTTACTTAACTTGACTTACTCATCTACGTGTCTACAGGATCAGGCCCATATTCCACAAATCCTTCTCTTTAAAACAACGATTAATATGACAACAACAAAAAACCTCACCCTGCAACAGCAGTTTCTGCAGCTCCTGTCCACAGACTAGGCTCAGCACCCCACTGCAGCTGACTTCCCCTCCGTCGTCATGACAGAGGGGCATCTGGGCCAAATGGGAGCGAACAGTGCTGCCACCCCATTTGCCAGGTCACAATGCCGCTCACTCAAATTTGGCTCATATAACAGCTAGGTTTCTGGGGACTCAGTTCACAGGCAGTCCAGAACAGTGTGTGTGTAGCCAGTTCATAAGGTGTTCTATTACATGGGAGCAGTATTGTTGTAATAAACTATAAATCCAGTGTCTCTGTTTAGTCCATGATTTTTGGTGTTTAGCAGAATAATGAATTTTAAGCTCCCAGGCTTGTCTTTTAAAAGTGTTGTGCAGGTTTCCTTTGACTGCACACCCCTAGTTGTCATCTACCACCTCACTGGAACCCATCATCAAACAACTACAACTTATACTCCATGGGGTCCTATGACTGCAGCAGTGTTAACGGGCCACTCTATCTGAATGGTTTCAGAGTAACAACCGTGTTAGTCTGTATCCGCAAAAAGAACAGGAGTACTTGTGGCACCTTAGAGACTAACCAATTTATTTGAGCATGAGCTTTCATGAACTACAGCTCACTTCATTGGATGCATACTGTGGAAAATACAGTGAGGAGATTTATATACACACAGACCATGAAAAAATACACATTGTAAGGAGAGTGATCACTTAAGATGAGCTATTACCAGCAGGAGAGTGGGGTGGGGGGAGAGAAAACCTTTTGAAGTGATAATCAAAGTGGGCCATTTCCAGCACATTTCCAGGTGGGCCATTTCCAGCACATTTCTGGGTGTTAACAAGAACGTCTGAGGAACAGTGCGGGGGCGTGTGTGGGGGGGGAATAAACAAGGGGAAATAGTTTTACTTAGTATAATGACTCAACCACTCCCAGTCCCCCCCCGCACTGTTCCTCTAAGGTGCCACAAGTACTCCTTTTCTTTCTATCGTGAATGGTCCCTTACAATATGTGCGAAGTACGTATTCTAAACAATCTGTTCCACCTTGCCTTTTGCTGTGATCCTGGGAGTTCCTTTCCCAGACCTGAAGAAGAATGCTCTGTAGCTTGAAAGCTCGTCTTATTTAATAACTAACTATTTGGCATTTAATTTATTCATTTAATTTCACTCATTGGTGAGATCACAAAACAGCTACTAGTCTTTAAAAATAAGTTTCTTCCTTAAGACATCAAGTCATGCATGGAAAATATATATGTATTGTACCTATTTTGCCCCTCATAAAATTATTATAGCAGTGCTTCTTTAAAACACTAAAATAATCTATGGCCTTGATGGCTGTTGTGCTATTCTTTCCATTGGCTCTGTAATTCATAAGAGAGCAGTTATTGAAATATCTACATGGTACACACTCAGGAAATGTTTAAATTAACAATGCAAATGTTGGAGAGCAACAGGTCAGGGTGTTAAGCAGGTTTAGAATGTGTAGATAAAAATAGGTAGGAAAGAAAATCAATTATGCTAAACAAAAAGATCAAAAGATAAGATGGACTAACTTAAAATCAATAGATCCAAGAAAGCTTTCAAGTGTACTACACTATTCAGCAGGCAAGTTATGCCTCCAGAGCTGAGCTGAACAATAGATATACCGATTTCAGAATAGCAGCCGTGTTAGTCTGTATCTGCAAAAAGAAAAGGAGTACGTGTGGCACCTTAGAGACTAACAAATTTATTTGAGCATAAGCTTTCATGAGCTATGCATCCGATGAAGTGAGCTGTAGCTCACGAAAGCTTATGCTAAATAAATCTGTTAGTCTCTAAGGTGCCACAAGTACTCCTTTTCTTTTTAATAGATATACAGTGGGGCTTGGAAATTCAAATAGCTACTTACAGGTCAACTCACTGATGCCTCCTCTTTCAATTGCTGTTAGCTGTGTGTTTTTTGGTTGGTTGGCTGGTTTTTTTACATTTTATTATCCGAAATGGTTTTCCCTGAAGCTTACATTTTATATTGTTTACTCACATGTTTGTTGCGCTCGTAAATGTGACTTGATGGATCAAATATATCTATGTTCTTCTCATAATTAAAAAAAATCCATTCAAGTATCATAAAATTCTCTCTTTTTTTATGAGGCTACCTCAAACATTCTTTGAGTCTCTATCTTTGGTGTCCGCATTATTGTGGCCTTCTTTTGTGATTGCCAGTCTGCGTTAGTGAGTTGCTCTTTGAGATAGATGTTCATTCTTAAAAAGAAAAGGAGTACTTGTGGCACCTTAGAGACGAACAAATTTATTAGAATATAATAGTCTCTAAGGTGCCACAAGTCCACCTTTTCTTTTTACGGATACAGACTAACACGGCTGCTATTCTGAAAAATGTTCATTCTCATTACCACATGACATCCTTCTTGAATGAAATTTATATCTTGTAATTTAATAACGTAGTCATTTTCATTTCCTGATGTAGCCAAAATGTTTACACCAAAATATCATATTTCTCTTCAATGCATATACTTGCAATCCTTCTATCTTGTTGGTAATGCTCCTTGCTTTTATGAAGGGGAATTCATAATGTACATTTGTGTGCTTTTTTTCTTTTTTTTAAAATAAACTGTTCTAGCCTTCCACATTCTCTTCATTATTCTTTTCTAGTCTAAGAACAGTTATCTACCAGTAACTTCCTTTTAATTTTCACAATCTACTACTATCCTGAACTCATTTAGTCTAGTCCAGTGGTTTTCAACTTATTTACCATTATGGGCCGCATATGCAACTGTCTATATGTTATGTGGGCTGAATCCATACAATATATATACTAGCTGTATAATCCTGAGGATATCACATGGGCCACAGCTGTATGCTGATTGGGCCACAAGCATACCGCCGGTTGAGAATCACTGGTCTAGTCTATTCTTTACACCAATCCTCTATACCAGTAGTTTTCAACCTGTGGTCCTCGGACCCCTGGGGGTCCGTGGACTATGTCCAAGGGGTCCGCGAAAGATTTAGACTGAAAACTGACTAAACAAAATTCAACTATATATACAGACAATGGATTTCCAAACGGGTCTGCACCTCCATTTGAAATTGTTTTAGGGTTTGTAAGTGGAAAAAAGGTTGAGAACCACTGCTCTGTACATCCCAAATACCCCTGAATCCACAAATGTAACAACTGCAGACCTGAAGAATTTAAATAATCAGTCTTTTACTCCCCTTCCTCAGCTTCTCGCTAATGCATGCTTCGTATCTGGTTTTTGTGAATGCTGAAAAATAATGTACATTTCTTTCCTTCACAGTTACAAGTTTTTGTTCTCTACAGACTTGTATAACACAATTGCAATTCCCCTACTCTCTCATTTGGCATATTATCTATCTCGTTTCTCTATTGCCCCTAATTTCGATACACATTTTTCCCCTTTTTCTTTTAATTGGCTCTGATTCTGGTCTCACTGACAACATTTTTATTCTGATGTAACTCCACTTACTTCAATTGAGTTACTTTTGATTTACATCTGGCCCAGTATATGGATCAGCCCCATTTTCTACAAACCATGGCATCAATTGACTTGTGTACAGAACTCTAAAATTTCTCTTGTTTTGTCATCAACAATTATTTTAGCATTTCACATGTATTATATGTTTTGTCCACTCTTTGCTCACTTGTATTTTTTTTTTTACTGCACTTATTTGTTTACATAGACTCGGTTTATTAAGGTGGCTTGTCCTGGACTGGGGAGCCTGAGGCTAAGCCAGCCCTGATTGCAAGATTGCAAGAGGCATCAGGTGATTCCAATATAAAAGGCTGCATGGACGAGGGGTGTAGTTGAGAGAGACTAGCTGAGAGTGTCAGAGGTAGGAAGCGAACTGGGGGAAAGCCTCAGGAAATAGTTGAGAGACTGCTGAGTGTGTGAACGGCTCTTGTAGGGAAGACACCCCCCCCAACCCCCCGACCAAGGGATCTTCTAACAGAAAGGAGCTGCAGTGAGTAGAAGGCTCCTGTTAAAGAACCTCATGGGGGCCTAGAATCCAAAAGGCTGAAGAAGGCTGAGCTGCAGCCACATAAAGCCCCAGAGACTTTGTATTGGGACTTAACCGAGGGAAGAAGGGCTGGGGCTTCTCTACCTTAAGGGTGAGGGTGAGTGAACTGAACTGAGGGTGACAAACCCTGGTGGGCTTGTATGTATGGGCTCAACAAATGGGACCGGATTAACCTTTTGTGGGCCCAGCGCCAAACATGTTTGTGGGCCCCCATGGAGGCAATGGAGCATGGTGCAGGGAGGTCAGTCCCCAGAGCGAGGGGCCAGCCAGAGTCAATGGGGCAGGACATGGCAGGGGTGGCCCCGCTCCATCCAGCCCAGTGCGAGGGCACTATTTACAAACTGGCAGTTGCCAGATGCACAGTGGCCCTCCCGGCCCTGTGCTACCAGCATGCCCCTTCCCCTCAGGGGTGGGCCCATGGCATGCCACACATACACCCTGCCCAACAACTCCCCAACTCCCTATGGCCAGAGCCCCCCTGGACCCTCTATGCCCAGTGCTCCCCCAGACCTCCCCTACAAATGCACAGTGCCCTGCACAAAACCACCCCTGCCCAGAGCCCCCCTGCCAAGCCCCCCACATAAAATCCCCACTCCCTAGTGTGCCAACACACAGCTCTTCCCCACCTCCTCACAGCCCATCACCCCGCTCCGACCACCTGGAGACCCACTCTCCCATGCCCTGCCTCCTGGCCGCACTCACTGGCCCTGCTGGGAGGTGACTGCGCTGCCGGGCTGGTCCTGGGTCTGGGAATTGCTCCAGCCCTTCAGGAGTGGCATGATCAGCCAGGCCATGGTTTACCCCGGCCAGGATCCCTCAAGATGCACTTGCCTGGAGGGGCCCAGCCAAGCCCTCCACACTGTCATCCGCCCTCCCCCTCCCTGGCTGAGACTGGCTAGGCTTCTGCACCAGTCCCAGGTGGCTCAGCTCTGGGGAGACAGGTGTGGCCCCACAGGTGGTGGGAAGCAGAGACTGCTGGGAGCCAGAGGTGCACTGAGGTCTGGCCAGGGGGCAGAGAGAACCAGGGGGCGGAGAGGCCGGGGGCGGAGAGGAGACCTCAGCCAGCCAGTGAGCAGGCCGAGAGGAGCAAGTGGTGGGTGGAGGAAATCAGCAGGGTCTTGGGGCGCAGTGCAAGTGGAGCAGGCAGGGGCCCCTTCTGAGCATGGGCCTGGCTCCATGGAGCCACTGGTGCCATTGTAAACCCTCCACTTCCCCCAGGAGGGGAGTGCTGTAATTACCCGTGGACTGTGAGTTAACGGGGGGAATGTGCAGCAGTGCAGCTCAGAGTGATCTCTAGTTGTGAGGACGTGCCTGGTAGGCAGTAAGCAACTGTGGTGCTACAGACTGGCATTTTCTCCTCTACTTATTTGGTCTCATCTTCTCAAGATTTTTAGGTCCTTGTGTTGTGCCTCAACTATTTAATATTTACAGATTTCTTTCTAGGAGATGCGGCCCCGTTAAGGAATTTTGTGCTTTATTAAGTGACACACACAGATATGCAGTTCCTCTCTGCATCCTGTATCACATCCCACACTATTGAGCATCTGCACTTGGATTAAGTCAGTCTGGAGCCTTTGGGGTCCTTTTGGACACAATGCTATTGGACTCCCATAGAGCGTGGTGGCAAAAAAACATACACTTCCCATGTCAGTGGCCGGAAAATTATATCACATCCTAGCAGACTCAAATCAGGCCACAGTGATCTATGTATTCATGATCTTCATCTCTCACTATTGCAACTCATATCTGGCCATACACAACTAAAAAAGCCGCAGCTGGCAAAAAATGTAGCAGTGCGCCGGCTTAGCAACACAAGTCACTATGGAGAAAAGTCACCACAGTGCTCTACTCTCTAATAGGCTCACCACTGAGTACAGGATCTAGTGTCAGGGACTCTGTCCAGACATTCAAAGCCCTCCATGGAACTAAGCAAGGTTCTAGCCCCATACCTCACTATGACTTCCCAAAGCAACTGTGTTCCACTGAAACAATTAAAGTGTCAACCAATAGGGGAAGGCTCTTGAGTGAGAACAAGCTTTCATAGGAGCAGGACCTAGATTATGGAGCTTAATCCTTCAGGACATGAGTCTCGCCTGCCCTGGAGTTGCCTGAGAGCGTGGCTAAGGAAAATGCTGGTTGGAGTGGCGGGGCAGCTTGCATTCCTTCCTGCCCAGGGAATTTTCCACGCCTGCTGGGAGTCCCTTACCCCACTTGCCATGGGCCCCTGCACACCATGTCCTCAAAGGGGCCGTCCGAGCCAGTGCATTCATGCTGCCATGGGAGAATCATAGAATAATAGAATCATAGGATATCAGGGTTGGAGGGACCTCAGGAGGTCATCTAGTCCAACCCCCTGCTCAAAGCAGGACCAATCCCCAATTAAATCATCCCAGCCAGGGCTTTGTCAAGCCTGACCTTAAAAACTTCTAAGGAAGGAGATTCCACCACCTCCCTAGGTAACGCATTCCAGTGTTTCACCACCCTCCTAGTGAAAAAGTCTTTCCTAATATCCAACCACGGCAACTTGAGACCATTACTCCTTGTCCTGTCATCTTCTACCACTGAGAATAGTCTAGAACCATCCTCTTAGGAACCACCTCTCAGGTAGTTGAAAGCAGCTATCAAATCCCCCCTCATTCTTCTCTTCTGCAGACTAAACAATCCCAGTTCCCTCAGCCTCTCCTCATAAGTCATGTGCTCCAGCCCCCTAATCACTTTTGTTGCCCTCCGCTGGACTCTCTCCAATTTTTCCACATCCTTCTTGTAGTGTGGGGCCCAAAACTGGACACAGTACTCCAGATGAGGCCTCACCAGTGTCGAATAGAGGGGAATGATCACGTCCCTCTATCTGCTGGCTATGCCCCTACTTATACATCCCAAAATGCCATTGGCCTTCTTGGCAACAAGGGCACACTGTTGACTCATATCCAGCTTCTCGTCCACTGTCACCCCTAGGTCCTTTTCCGCAGAACTGCTGCCTAGCCATTCGGTCCCTAGTCTACAGCGGTGCATTGGATTCTTCTGTCCTTAGTGCAGGACCCTGCACTTATCCTTGTTGAACCTCATCAGATTTCTTTTGGCCCAATCCTCCAATTTGTCTAGGTCCCTCTGTATCCTATCCCTACCTGCCACCGTATCTACCACTCCTCCTAGCTTAGTATCATCCGCAAATTTGCTGAGAGTGCAATCCACACCATCCTCCAGATCATTTATGAGCCGCCTCCTCAGGGCCGGGTGACAGACTTTTGGTGTCTGGATACTACCAGATCCCCTTTTTGACCAGACATTCCAATTGAAAACCGGACACCTCACAACACGAATTAAAATTCATATTGTTTGCTTGTGTCCAGGAACCCCACAAATTGTTATGTGTGAAGCAGAAAGGAAATGCCCTGTTTGTTCATTAGAGTGTAAAATGGTGCTCAGTGAAGCAAACTGTCAGCAAGCTGTGGTGGCCCAATCAGAATGTCTGATGTTAGGACTGTGTTCTGATTGGTTCACAATGCTTTCTGAAAATAGAACTAGTCAACAGACCACCAATCAAAACAGAATAAAAGAAGCATAATACTTTCAACAAATGGCTTTCCACAAGGCAAAAACTCTGCATGAGAGATCAAGGAGATCTACAGCAGTTGGCCTACTGACTAGCTGGCTACCAAGGATGACTCCTAGTGGTGGTAACTTCCTTCTTTAGCCCTATAGGAAGACTAGTGTGACAACAGAGCAAGAATACATCAGTAGCACCTACTTGAACTGAAATGAAGTTTCTGCCTATTTGGGGGAAAACCATTAATCTGTCCTACAAAAATACAGATAAACACCTATTTTGCATAAGAAATAAGACTTGATTATTCAAAGTTAAATACATCTCTGGGAGTATGTCATTTAATTATAAAAAGCTTTTAAATTACTAAGTGCATGACGTGTACTTTTTTCAGAGTAGCAGCCGTGTTAGTCTGTATCCGCAAAAAGAACAGGAGTACTTGTGGCACCTTAGACACTAACACATTTATTAGAGCATAAGCTTTCGTGGGCTACAGCCCACTTCATCGGATGCACAGAATGCAACATATAGTAAGAAGATATAAATATACATACAGATAAGTTGGAAGTTGCCATACAAACTGTAAGAGGCTAATTAGTTAAGATGAGCTATTATCAGCAGGAGAAAAAAACATGTTTTTGTGCTTCTCTAGTCAGTCTCACCACTGATGTCTAGAAATAGGCAGTAAGTAAAGATTGTTGAGACTAGAAAATTTATTAGTTCATCATAGCACTATTTTAACAAGAAAGTGTATTTAATGCACTGAAAAGTTGAAAGAAAAGCAGGGCAGTTGCATTCTAGAGATTCTTCAGATAACACAATTTGGGATATCACCTGAAACTGACAGCTTTTAAGAGATGGGAAGCTTGAATTAATGAGGTGTGAACTAAAGATTTATCATTATTTTAACATTTGATTAGAGTTAAGAGTTTATAGTAAACTAAAATTAGGATTACAAATATCTGTGATCACAGCTACTCAAGAATTTCCAGAAGTAGCTTTGAATCAACAAGTACATATCTGTAGGTATTTGTGTTTGAAAGAAAGAGACTCAGCAGTTTATCTGGGAAGTCAATTTTTAATGGAATTGACAGTAATTAAGTAGTTGTTTACATTTCTAAAATGTCTAACTTCAGAATTATTTTTGGTTGAAATGATCAGTAGGAATTGGGATATTGTGTGATTAGAAATTGTGATAAAACTGATTTGTTCTTTTTTTTTAAGCTTTAACATTATGTATTAAACTCATTCATTTGAACTTTGTAAAAACTCATGTATCTATCTTTATGTAATTGTACTAATCAAAATAGAACTGAAACTTAAATGTGTACAGATTTACAAGAATTCTTGAGTCTATACTTTAGCTAAGTATACTTTACCTAGCCTGAATTTAAAAGAATGAGACCTGGTAAGGATAACTTAGTTAAATAAAACCAATATGCATATGGTATTTACCCCGATGTTCTCACAAAATCCAAATAAAAGGAAACTAAATATAGTCTCTTTTCTCATCATCACAGAAATATTAGGACTGATGAGATGAGTCACCCATTAGGTCAACTGCTAAAATATTTCCTTCACCTCTAACTGAAAGAATGTAATGGGATCCATGGACAGCCACTAAAATTACAGCCAATTTCCTTCTGTTTGTTTCGGCATGGTGTCTCCACACTGTGCAGCTGCAAACACTATGTCTCTCACAGCTTAATCCCTTTGAGATCCTGGTGTGCCCCAGAAGTCTCTTCACCCAATGCCATGACATGCCCTTTGGAATATTGCTACAGTTGGCACTAAGACTTCTGACCTATGTGAAAACCAAAGGTGACAGCTGCACATATATGGGCTTAAACGGGGACACTATTTCTGAAATGGTACCAGTATAGCTAAGGGACTAAGTATCCTGCCAAGTTCAGTAGAGGGCAAGAAAATATCAGAAAATATCAAATAAACGGAACCTTGAAAGCCTGATTTATTACAGTTGCAAGACACTTCCAAAAAAATTTTTGGAAGTATGTTTGGGATGCAGCAATGCCTGAACTTCTGAAATGGACAATTGACCACATTCACAATATTGTACAACACACAGCCAATGTCAAAAGCTTAAGCTATAGTCAAGGGTTTTACTTGTCAGAAAAGATCTGGTTGGAATGCGGTAGCTATTTCTGACCTAATAAAGAGTTGCTCTCAGGGAATGTTCTGTAGTGTTAAAACAACAAATCAAAAGTGTGGCTAGGATTTGATGTAGTCTTATTTTGGAATGAGCTCACATGTGAGCTATGAAAGCTATGTGACTTCACTAAGTGGTGTTAGCATCTTTGCTCAGCTACATCAAGAGAGCATTTTTGCATCAAATATTTTGTTTTAATATTTACAGTAGGATTTTCTATAATTTCACAGTGGAATATTTTTAGCTCCTTTAAAAGCCAGTACCTGAAAAGTGAGATGACTTTTACAGAAAATAGAGATGCTACCCAACCCTAATTTGAAATAAATTTTCCTGTGAACAGAAGCCAGCATGACTCAGGGAGTATCTGGAACAATATGTAAAACACATTGATTTAAATGTGGCTCTGCACACATACAGGAATCCACCCAGAAAGAACAACATGCATGATTGCAGCTCTAAACTTTGCAGAGACCAATGGAGCATTGCTTTAAGGCTATATGCCAAACAGTCTAATGCACTTTTGATGAATAGTGTGCAAGAAAGTTTATCAAGAAAGGGGGAATAAGCTAATAAGTAGAGTGAATGGGTTAATCTAAATAACTGATCTAGAGCAGGGGATTTAGAAAGATCGCCTGGGCCCAGGGTGGATTTTATTTGTTTTTACAATATCCACTTTGTTTTAAAGCAAACCTGTTTAAAATGAAATCTGAAGTTAATACAAAATAGGTTAAGGCCTAAAATGATCTCTTAAAACATCTAAATAAAAATATCAATGCTGAGTCCGTAAGCCTCTTTCAAAATGTGTTAGAGGCTATTTTACTATATAAAAGATGTTTTCCCCCTGGTTCTAACTTTTGAGGTCAAGATTTATAAATATGGAACAAGAGGTCTATAATAAGAGCATGATCCTATGGGAATCCTTGATTTGTTGCTTGCTATGGGTACAATAGACTGGCAAAGTCATCATAGGCAGTGGGACCATCCACTGAGCCCATTTGAGTCATCTTGCATTCCTTTCTAGACTTCCTTCATATGTGAGCTCTGATTGGCTCAGATCTCAAATTATGAATATTTGACTCCACCCATCAGAAAACTTACTCTCCAAGTCATGGAAAAATACTGATCTGCCCAATAACTAGCAGTGCTTGCTTCTGGATAGTTCTGGGCACCTTTGTTATACCAATAAAATAAAAACCAGCAGGATCTTATTAAAGGGGATAAGACAAAATGTCACATTTGTTGTGAATACAAAAAGAATCATAGTAGGCAGTCAGTTATAGTTGTAACATTCCATTCACACGTTCATTCGTACACACACACAGGTTCTGCAGCTGCTGTATAGTTACCAGTCCTGAATGTAGCTTGAGTTCGTGGCTTGGGTTCATAGCTTGTGACGGCTAACTGGCCAGGAAAGCTGGGCACAAGGTAAAGAGCTGGGTCTCTGTTGGGCATGCACCGATGCCCTTCTATGTTGGCAGCAGAATGTTACCGTTCGAAGTCTTCCATCTCACCCATCCTTTTTGTAGGCTTTAGTTTGAATCCAGAGTCTATGGGTCTTGCTGTGTCACACTGCCTCTGGGTCCGGTGTGATCGATCACCCGTCAAATGCAGACATGACTTTCAGCCTAGGACCTGGCTTTGATGTTTCTTCAGCTGTACTTTGGTTCTTTTCTTTTGAGGGTGGACTCCTCTTACTTTGTCAGGGCTGTTGTCTGCATCTTCAGCCATTGGGTGTTTACACTTTATTTCATCAGGACAGGCTGGGGCTGGAGGTTGAGTCCATCATCCATCCATACCTCATTCACACATCTAAACTAAACTAATAAGATTACAGCAGGGTTTTGCAAAAATGAAGGTTGCAGCAAGCTTTTACAAAATGAAGTGAGCATTTTAAAATGGAGTTTGGGACAAGGTAAAATGGAGCTTGAGTTACAATATAGACAAGTGTAAGGAATGGCAAACTGTGAACAAAAGTTACAATGTTGAAACAGTGCAAGTTTCAGAGATTTAAGCAGCAATTGGATTGAAAGTGAAACTCAATTAGCCAGTTATTGGGGTAACTGGTTTTATGAATGAATGTTGTTTCATTCATAAAACTTTGCTTATGAAGTTATATTAACAAAGTGAACAATTAAAAACAATTTCATTGATCAGTTCTATATCTTAGGTAAAGGGATTTGCTCTGTCCTCTTACATGTACCCAGAAAGATACACAGATACAGAAATCCATTAATTTCTCAACTGCATCCCTCTGTCTCTAAGCAAATAAAATAGAGCAGTGTGAAAGGTGTGTGGGTTACATGAGCAGAAGCTTTCGATTGTAGTTCATGCTTTTGTTTTTTCTGGGGTTGGGGTTGGAGTGGGGGAATTAAGTAACAAGGGCGAAGTAGTAGTGTGTGCAACCAAGAAGGAGCAAACTGGTGTCAAAGCAGGCCACTGTGGGAAGAATAGACAACATTCTTCAGAGCGCAGCCTCTAGTGTTGATTGCAACACCTGGGAGCTGGAGGAAAAAGACCCGATTTGGGATATTTTCAGGAAATTTTTAGCTCTGGGTAAAAAAGGAACACATGTCAAATGCAAGCAGTGCAACAGAGAGACACAAGGCCTGGATGTCAGAATGAAACAATATTATGAAAAATGCTCCTTAGAAGGCAATGAGTCTGAAGATGATGGTGTAGACATGTCTGAACATTCTGGATCAGCTGACCAGTAAACTTATTTTTGCAGCATTCTTCAGTAGTCCCTACCATGTCTCACTAGTCTATTACATAACTTGTCATAAATTGGTTTTGGATGGATTACTTACAAATTTCAAAATATATTTTGAACACAAACAACTTAAGTTGTGGGAGTATTTATCAATTACATTTTTACTGTTACATAAGAATGGCCATACAGGGTCAGAACAATGGGCCAACTAGCTCAGAATCCTGTCTTTTGACAGTGGCCAGTGCCAGATACTTCAAAGTGAATGAACAGAACAGGGCAAATTATTGAATGATCCACCCCATGTACATCTAGTCCCAGCTTCTGGCTGAAATTTAGGAGTACCAGAGCATGGGGTTGCATCCCTGACCATCTTGACCATAGCCATTGATGGATCTATGGTCCATGAACTTATCTATTGGTTTTTGAACCCAGTTATACATTTTGGTCTTCACAACATCCCCTGGCAATGAGTTCCACAGGTTGACTGTGCTTTATGTTACGGCTGGACTTCTGAAAAAAATACTTTTATTGGTCAATGTAATCAAACATCCTAAGTGAAGATTTCCTGTTTAAGGGTAAATATTTATTTATTAAGCATTTATAAATTGCCACATTTTAATTTTTTTTCCCTAAGCTGTTTTAGTATGTTGCCAAAGATACGGTTTTAAATAGATTTAGATAATCGTTATCAATTACTAATTTTCCTTAAGAACTGGGCTTATAATAAATCATCATTTAAACAGTGGAACAGACAGCAGTAGCAGGAGGAATCTTTCATTTACGATTTTTTTTTAAAGCAGTGCAGTGAGTAATATTCAATGAGCTTTTGTTTTAGGATCCAGCTTAAACATAAGGGGTTATGTGAATGTCCATCAGATAGGAACATGTGGGGGTGCATGCAGGGTCAAGTGCCTCCCCAATTTCTGCTTGGCCTGATGGGGGGATGGAGAGGGACACTGTCCTTCTCCTGCTGCGCCTGACCCCCAGCACGCTTGGCTCCTGTCCCTGGCAACTGGGCCAGGTGGGGAGTGAAAGGGGTCGGACCAGTTACTTTTTCATGCTGGCTGCTCAGGGTCTCTGTTCTGTGCAGCATGGTAGCTGGCTGAGGGAGCCTGACTGGGGTGGTGGGGGCAGGCTGTCCCCTGCCCAGGCCCAGCAGCCAGGGACAGGGGCTGAGCAAGCTGGAGTCCCCTCTCCTCCCTGGCATGTTTCTGGCTCGCTCAGCCCCTGTCCCTGGCCGCTGGGTTTGGGCAGGGAGTGGACCACCTCCGCCACCTCCCTAGCCAACTGCCACCGCCTCTCTCAGGCAGCTGCTGCGCTGCACAGAGCCAGCAATCCGGAGCATCCAGCTTCAGCCACATGAGAAGTGGCTCCGTCCTGCTTGCCGCATGGGCCCCGCTGCCAGGGAGAATGGCTGAATGTGCCAGGGAGAGGCACAGAGGGAGAAGGACAGAGACCCTCCCGCCCCGCAGGTAAGTGGAGTTGGGGAGAGCGCAACAGTGCAGGGTGGAAGGAGGGGGTCGCTGGGCAGAAGAGACACTATGGGCAGTCACATGTCCTCCCCTTTAGATTGTGCCCCCCTGCGGGTATGGGGAGGCACAAGTTGTATATAGTCCATCATCTATAGCTTCAGAATCATCTTCTGGTACCACCAGCAGTGCTGCAACGAAACATATGTCAGAAAGTAAATTACTCATATAAAAAACCAAAACTATCTTCATTATTCAATAAAACCATGGATGAGTTCATAATCGAGACCAGTCAATTCCAGCAAGGCTCCATAGATGAAGGTTGCTCTGTTCATTTATACAATAAATTCTCATTTTCACCTTGTTCAGAACATACACTTCAGTGACACGGTTCAGTCATTATGACCAGGCTACACTCCACCTGACAAAATAGACATTGTTGGAAGGTTGCTGCATATAGTGTATCAGAAGGAAATTGAAGAGGGAGTAAAAAACACTGATGGGACATTTGTTAATCTGCGTTTTGGTGGGTGGAGCAATGTATACAATGATACAGTAATGTGTGTGAGACAACAGAAGATGAGGTTGTCTGTCAATTGAAACAATTGATACATTTGATACAATTGATACATCAGTAAATACACATGCACAGAATACTTAAAAGAAGTAGCAGTAAAAGCTTTAACAAAATTGAACAAAAATTCAAGTCAAGTGCATTGCTTTATCACAGACAATGCTGCAACTGTAGCAAAGATGAGACATAGCATCTAGGTGGGATGGTAATTTGAGATATCTTTTAGCCAAAGACTTAAGTACCACTCCTGGAATAAAGGGTTATAACCTTATTGAAATTGAAAAATACTTCCACAACAACCACTTTGCTTCAGCTTCATTGAAGAGAGCAGGAGGATCCAAACTAATTCTCCCCCAATCCCTCGGAGACAAACACCTACAAGATCTCTATCAACCATTCTTAAAACTACAGCACCCACCTGCTGAAGTGAAAAAACAGATTGACAGAGCCAGGAGAGTACCCAGAAGTCAACAACTACAGGACAGACCCAACAAAGAAAATAACTTAACACCACTAACTGTCACCTTCAGCCCCCAACTAAAACCTCTCCAACGCATCACCAAAGATTTACAACATATCCTGAAGGACGACCCAACACTCTCACAAATCTTGGGAGACAGGCCAGTCCTTGCCTACAGACAGCCCCCCAACCTGAAGCGAATACTCACCAGCAACCACATACCACACAACAGAACCACTAACCCAGGAACCTATCCTTGCAACAAAGCCCGCTGCCAACTGTGCCCACATATGTATTCAGGGGACACCATCACAAGGCCTAATAACATCAGCCACACTATCAGAGGTTTCAGAGTAACAGCCGTGTTAGTCTGTATTCGTAAAAAGAAAAAGAAAAGGAATACTTGTGGCACCTTAGAGACTAACCAGTTTATTTGAGCATGAGCTTTCGTGAGCTACAGCTCACTTCATCGGATGCATAGCATATCGTGGAAACTGCAGAAGACATTATATACACACAGAGACCATGAAACAAAACTTCCTCCCACCCCACTGTCCTGCTGCTAACAGCTTATCTAAAGTGATCATCAAGGAAGGCCATTTCCAGCACAAATCCAGGTTCTCTCACCCTTCCCCCCCCCCCCCCACACAGACACACATACAAACTCACTCTCCTGCTGGTAATAGCCCATCCCTCTTTGAAACCTCTCTTTATAATGCGCATGATAATCAAGGTGGGTCATTTCCAGCACTAATCCAGGTTTTCTCACCACCCTCCCCCCCTACACACACACACCCCCCTCCAAAAACCACACACACAAACTCACTCTCCTGCTGGCAATAGCTCATCTTACAATGTGCACAGCAATAATCCAAGTTTAACCAGAACGTCTTGGGGGGGGGTTTGTAGGAAAAAAACAAGGGGAGATAGGCTACCTTGCATAATGACTTAGCCACTCCCAGTCTCTATTCAAGCCCAAATTAATAGTATCCAATTTGCAAATGAATTCCAATTCAGCAGTTTCTCGCTGGAGTCTGGATTTGAAGTTTTTTTGCTTTAAGATAGCGACCCTCATGTCTGTGATTGCGTGACCAGAGAGATTGAAGTGTTCTCCGACTGGTTTATGAATGTTATAATTCTTAACATCTGATTTGTGTCCATTTATTCTTTTACGTAGAGACTGTCCAGTTTGACCAATGTACATGGCAGAGGGGCATTGCTGGCACATGATGGCATATATCACATTGGTGGATGTGCAGGTGAACGAGCCTCTGATAGTGTGGCTGATGTTGTTAGGCCCTGTGATGGTGTTCCCTGAATAGATATGTGGGCACAGTTGGCTCATTCACCTGCACATCTACCAATGTGATATAAGCCATCATGTGACAGCAATGCCCCTCTGCCATGTACGTTGGTCAAACTGGACAGTCTCTACGTAAAAGAATAAATGGACACAAATCAGATGTCAAGAATTATAACATTCATAAACCAGTCGGAGAACACTTCAATCTCTCTGGTCACTCGATTTCTGATCTCAAAGTGACTATGCTTCAACAAAAAAACTTCGAAAACAGACTCCAACGAGAGACTGCTGAATTGGAATTAATTTGCAAATTGGATACAATTAACTTAGGCTTGAATAGAGACTGGGAATGGTTGATTCATTATAAAAAGTAACCTATTTCCCCTTGTTTATTCCTTCCTCTCCCCCCCCCCCCCCCACTGTTCCTCAGACGTTCTTGTTAAACCCTGGATTTGTGCTGGAAATGGCCCACCTTGATTATCATACACATTGTAAGGAGAGTGATCACTTTAGTTAAGCTATTACCAACAGAAGAGTGGGTTTGTGGGGGGAGGGTGGGGGAGGAGAAAACCTGGATTTGTGCTGGAAATGGCCCACCTTGATTATCATACACATTGTAAGGAGAGTGATCACTTTAGATAAGCTATTACCAGCAGGAGAGTGGGGTGGGGGGAGAGAAAACCTTTTGTAGTGATAAACACCCATTTTTTCATGGTCTGTGTGTATAAAAACATCTTCTGTATTTTCCTCAGAATGCATCCAATGAAGTGAGCTGTAGCTCACGAAAGCTTATGCTCAAATAAATTGGTTAGTCTCTAAGGTGCCACAAGTACTCCTTTTCTTTTTGCAAATACAGACTAACACGGCTGTTACTCTGAAACCTGTCATTTTATCATTGTTGCACAATTGCACTGAAATTGATACAAAATATATTATGTGAGATGTGAATAGAAAAGTTACAGTCTTTCAAGTATGATTATCCTGGTTAAGTCCATGTATCATCAGTGTATCTGAAGTTATGAATATTGGCTATGTATTTGTATTTCCTACACATGTTTGTTCTTGGGGTGACACCCACAAGGTAGTTTACATCCAATCTTGCCAGCCCATTGTCAATGGACTATTGAAGCTTGATGGGCCATTAAGAAGACTCAGCTCTCCAGATAGCTCTTCCTGAGAATGCCACAGACAGCAAGGAGTCAATGACCACCCCTGCAATTCAGCAAAACATGTAAGAGCTTCTGATGTGGACATGCGACTTCAGACTCCCCATCTTTGGCAGTAACTTTCACAGGGGCTGTGGGTTTGTTTGGGACACTACATTTCCATGCACATGGCAGAGGATATAAAAGACACCTGAGACATCCATTTTGCTTCATTCCTGCTCCATTTCTCTGGACATTTTTCTGGACCGCTCTCTTGCTGGTAATAGCTCACCTTTCCTGATCACTCTTGTTACAGTGTTTACGGTAACTCCCATTGTTTCATGTTCTCTGTGTATATAAAATCTCCCCACTATGTTTTCCACTGTATGCATCCGATGAAGTGAGCTGTAGCTCACGAAAGCTTATGCTCTAATAAATTTGTTAGTCTTTAAGGTGCCACAAGTACTCCTTTTCTTTTTGCGGATACAGACTAACACGGCTGCTACTCTGAAACATTTCTCTGGACTGTGGATTTACATCTAAAAGGAGTATTTTGAACAGTGGAATGAGGATCTTCCAATCTTTTGGAAGTTACCAGAGAGACTTTTGCAAGCCAGCAGAGTATTCCATCCCTGCTACAAACCTCATCTAAAGACTTTTTGCAATCCTTTGTATACCTATGATCTTTTAACCATTTATAACTCTATTCTTTTCTTTTATTAATAAATCTTTAGTTAGTTTACTAAGGATTGGCTGATGGTGTGATAATTGGGTAAGATCTGAAATATATATTGACCTGGGGGTAAGTGTCTGATCCCTGGGAACTGGTAAAAACTCATATATGGTTAATTGGATCTGTTTGACTGGATGGGAGCCAAGGGCTGGAATGCCTAAAGGGGACTGCATTTGGCTTCTTGTTAACCAGTGTGGTGCTATAGAATCTCCTTTGTTACTGGTTTGGTGAATCTAGTTATAGACTAAACCAACAATTTGTGGGGATTGTCTGCCTTTTTCTTGCAGTCTGCCCTGAGTGTGGCATTCTCAGTGTGGTCAATTCCCTGCACCCAATCACAGTCACTAGCTAAGCACTTGGAATCAGTGTTTTGAAGTGCTAAACCAGCTTCCGACAGTAATAGCCTCTTCTGCAATCACAGAGAATATTTTTCTTCATTTGGACTAATTCAAGTCGAAGTTGAGACAGCAGTTGGGAGTTGAAAGAGCAGGAAGACAAGTCTCCCTGTCTATTAATAAAAATGAGGTGGTAGGGGTGAGATCTACTACTTTTAAAAGTCTGAAGGGTATCCTAAGTGACTTAGGAGCCTGTCTCATTTTCAAAAGACTTACATGGGTAGGAATTTAAGCTCCAGTACCTCTCACTTAGGTGTATCTGAAAATTTTCTCAGGTGGACCTGAAGTAATCAGTTTAACTTACTGACTACAGTTAATCCCTCTGTTCCTTTAGGGAGTCATTTAGTTGTAAATGTGAAACATGTCTTGATAAGAGAAGTTTATGTATCCAAATACTTAAGGTGGTTTTGTTTAATATAAATGTATATGCTCTTTTATGTGTTTAATTAACCTAACACAGCTTCACACAAATGATGAACAAAAAGTTCATTATCTAATAAATAAGCAAGATATCATTCACCATTTTTCTAACATACTAAAAATGTACAACTAATAAGAATTTGAAAATGTTAAGCTATATAATTGCTTAAATAAATGTGTATGGTTACCCTCCGAGGCACCAAATCTAATGTAAAAGCTCTATTTAGTTGTAAATCAGCTGTTTTTAATGGTTCTATCAACTGTAAGAATACACCTTTGTTTAGAAAATAACTGAAGTACAGTTTTGTTTAGAAAATAACTGAAGTACAGTTTTGTTTAGAAAATAACACAAATGGAAAAGTTGCTTCAAATAGATTATGTATGGGATGCTGGTAAACCATGCACCAGTTCTAGCCAAGGCTGTAGATGTGAGCTAAGAACTGACAAACTCATAGATGGAAACCAAACCAGCTCAGCTGTATGTTAGTTTTCTTCAAAATAGGTATTTAGTGTTTAGATTCTATGAAATGCTTGTACATTGCTGCATGCATTAATCTCACTTCTATTGCCTATATTCAATGTTATAAGGAAATTTATAAGCTTTGCTTTATAACTTTGAAAATGTTTGCTCTGGACTTGTGAGCCCAGGCCCAGGAATCATTGCCTCCCCTCCCCCCCCCTCCATTAAGGAGGCCTACCAAGATGAATGGGCCATTAAGAGACACCACAATACAAAGACTGGTGAATGGCCCTACCACACCTTAGAAATGCTACATGCAAGGGAGCTCCTCTCTTGGACTGGAAGGCCAAATGTAAAAGATATAACAGGGTCGCAAGAAAATTTGTCATCGCTTTGCTGTTTGAACAGGGCTAGAAACATTAAACTAAGGCAGAGATCTTTAGGGGTTACGTCTGGATCTGCCCTGAAAGACACCTTGAACTGACAGATTACTTCATCTGTCATCTTTACGAATCATAGATGGTAACTCATTTGAGTATATATGTTTGCTTGCTTTAACCTGTAAATAACACTCTTACTAGTTTTTCCTAGTTAAATCTTTGGTTTATTACAGAACTGACTACAGGTTTTGATTTTGGTGTGAGATCTGGGGTAAATGACTGGTCTCTTGAAACTGAAAGCAACCTCATTGACTAGTTTGTGATTTTTGGTGTAAGTGACCATTTATCACTAAGTCCAGCTTGCCTGCGTGGCAAGGTAGATTGGAGAGTCTAAGGCAACTGTCTGACTCCATGTTAAGACTGTTATAGTGATCCATGGGTTCATATTTGTTACTGGGTTGGTGAAATTTAATTATAGAAAGTACCACTGGTTTGGGATGTGCCCTGTTTTTGAAAAGTCTGCCCTGAGCTAGATATTCCAGCATAACAATTTAAACTAAAGGTTTCCACTTGGTAATTTAAATCAGTCCACCCTGCTTGGGCCTGCAGATGTGTGCACTATATACAAAGATGTAGGTTGCTGCTGTATAAACCACAGATTGCAAGGCATCTGACAGTGTAAAACCATATGGCTTGGGAAAGCAGCAGCTGAAGACACTAGGCAGGAAAGGGGGTGGGTAGACTAAGTAAGTTACTAAAAGTATCCTTGAACATTATTAGTGGTCCTTTCATTTTATTGTTGTTTTTCATGTTCCGAAGCAGGCACATTTAAAGGGGAAGAAGGATACAGTGAAGGAGGTAACTTAAAATATATCTATCTAAGCAGGGTCTGAATGAGCTCTCCGCTGACATCTAGTGATAAACTGTGGAAGAAGACTTTCAGGAGATGATCTCATTTGCATAGGCACACCCATCTTCCCTAGGTGCTCAGCATGATGGGATTTCTTGCCCAAATGATCACTTTTGGCTGGTGTTGGATCCCCAGTCCCCTTGTTATTGGGACAGGAGTAATAAAGCATTCTTTTCCTTGTAGTGTGAATCAAGGGCAGCAGAACTGTGCTTGGCATACCCTGATGGAGGGACTCACCCTCAACTAAATGAAACTCACTAGGCAGGGGACATGGGTTCCAAATCCCAGTAAGCTGAGAGAGGGTAGGGATAGGTAAGTATGTCAGATATCATATAATCTTTCTTTTTCCTTTTGTGTAATAACAGCTAATTTAGATTTAGTTGAGAATCTTGTTCTTAGGGTTGTTAATTAATTGTAGTTAACTTGTGATTAATTCAAAAATAATTGTGATTGATTAATTACACTGTAAAACAACAGAATACCAAGTGAAATTTATTAAATACTTTTGGAATTTTTTCTATATTTTCAAATATATTGATTTCTATTGTACCATAGAATACAAAGTGTACAATGTTCATTTTATATTTTTATTACAAATATTTGCACTGTAAAAATGATAAAAAGAAATAGTATTTTTCAATTCATCTTATTCAAGTACTGTAGTGCAATTTCTTTATTGTGAAGGTGTAACTTACAAATGCAGAATTTTTTTGTTATATAACTTCACTCAAAAACAAAAAATGTAAAAAGAAACAGGCAGCATTATCTCCTGCAAATTGTAACCAAACTTGTTTGTCTGAGCGATTGGCTGAACCAGAAGTAGGACTGAGTGGACTTTGTTTTATTTTAGAATGCAGTTATTTTTTGTACATAATTCTACATTTGTAAGTTCAACTTGCATATAAAGGGATTGCACTACAGTACTTGTATTGGGTGAATTGAAAAATACTATTTCTTTTTTTTATGGTGCAAAAATTTGTAATAAAAATATGAAGTGAGCACTGTACACTTTGTATTCTGTGTTGTAACTGAAATCAATATATTTAAAAATATAGAAAATATCCAAAATATTTAAATAAATGGTATTCTGTTATTGTTTAAAAAAATTAATTGCAATTAATCACATGATTAATTGCACTGTTAATCACCTGACAGCCTTACTTGTTATAACCACAGAGCTGAAATCACTGATCCCTAGGTCTAAGCATTAAACCTGCTTTGGGGCAGTGTCTCTGATGCAAGAGACTGTCCAGTGTGCACCAGCAGTGAGGCTCCCCCACTAACAGCTGAAATCAGTGAGAGCTGTGAGACCTGAAGATGTCTAGGCAGATTGGTGTTTGGCCGGCAGGGAAGCAGGCAGAGAGGCCTGGTGATTAGCCAGCAGAATGGCTGGTGGAGAGGATTGGATTGGAGCAGAGCCCGGCAGAGAGGCATGGAGCTCAACCAGCAGGGCGGCTGGTAGAGAGGTGCAGCAATCGGCGAGCAGGGCAGACACGAAGAGGAGTGGAGAGGAGCTTTACAGAGAGGTGCGGCGATTGGCCGGCAGAGGATTTTGCCAATTGTCTGGCAGCGCAGCTGGCGGAGAGGAGCAGGGCGGAGAGGAGCCCCACAGAGATTGGCCAGCAGGGCGGCCGGCAAACAGGAAGCGAGCAAGTGCTCGGGCAGCAGACTGAGTGAGGTGCCTTCTTACTTCTCGCCCCCACCCCGGCTGGAAGGTGAACTCTGCAGATGGACCTCTGAACTCTGGGTCTGCTCTGACCAAGGACAACAACTGTGAGTGGGGTGCAGAGAAGGGACAAGCATTTTAAGGGGACTTTTGGGTTGCTGGACTTAAGAACCTGAGGGAAAAGGCCACTGCCCAACTTTTGCTCATGGTTTATGTTTATAAACCCTGTTTGCGGTGTTTTCCCAATTTAATACTGGGGTTACTTCCCTCCTTTTAATAAAAGTTTCTTTGCTGCACTCAGACTCTGTGCTTGCAAGAGGGGAAGTATTGCCTCTTAGAGGTGCCAAGTGGGTGGTGTGTAATTCTCCCAGATCACTGGGTCAGGGCTTGAGCGGTTTAATTTTGTATAGTTGAAAAGGAATGCCTAGATACTGAACCTGGCCCTTATTACTGCCAACTCTGACTGGCAGAAGGGTTACATCGATAATTAGATATATTTTCTGCTCTCAATTTTGCATAATGTTAAGTTTGGGGTTTTTTTGAAATGTTTTCATCTCCACAGTTGTTGCTATGGGCTTTGAAATAAGCCAACTGCATTTCTGAATCTAGCTGAGCTGTGACCTCTTTTTTTTTTTTTTTTCCCTAGTGCCAAAAGCACTGCCTTTTAAAACAAACGATACAAATCAAAGACTCGCTGAAAGGTATTAGGATAAAGTGTTCACTTCTAGTCCATCAGTACAAACACAGCACATTGGATTACAATAACGAATGCGCTGCAGCTCCTGTGAGCCTGATCAATGGGTTCAGTGGAGTTTTGCCCAAGTGATGGATGCATAATCTTGTGCTGTATGAGATCATCACTCTGATGTTTCCTGTTACAGACTCCGTGGCTGCTACACTGAAGCACAACCTCCATGCCCCCAACCCCTCACTTTTGTGAGTAGAGTTCAGAGCTGTAGTATTCCTTAAAACAGTCCTTGTACTTGACTAGTTTTTTCATTTAAAACAGTGGCAACCTATATGGGACTTTCATTTGTAACAAATAACTCCTTTATTTGGCCCTTGCTTTTATGGCTACACAATCTGGTAGTATTTTTGTATTTACCATGCACACAGCCCCATAGATCTCATTGAATATTTAGGAATAGCTTCAGTATGACTTTGGCACACAGATTGAAATAACGTTACCAGTTGAAAAGAACATAGGTAGAGTAATAGGATGGCATTTGGGAGAGCTAGGTTCTATTCTCAGCTTTGCTACAAACTTCTGGACTGAGCTTGGGTAACTCATTTAATCAATTTGTGCCTCAGATCCTCATGTGTAAAACTGGCCTTTAGCGCCCTTTGTCTGTTTATCTATTTAGATTGTAAGTTCTTGGGGCAGGGACTCTTATTATGTATTTGTATAGAACCTAGCAAAATGGGGCCCTGTTCTATGCTGGGGCTTCTGGGTGCAACTGTAATACAAGTTATGAATAAAAAAAAATATTCCCATATTAAAATTTTCCTTTTGGATCCAGTATTGTCAACCATTAAAATGTTTATACAACATGAAAATAGAACTTCAATTTTGCTTCAAATGGTGCTAGTGGCCTTTCAGTTACATAATATCAAGAAAGGGCACTGTACAAGGGAAGGAAGGTGTATTGAGACACTGAGCAGACTGCTCTGAAGTGATTCAATCATTGCATTTCCCACCCTTTGGGACTTAGAGAAAGTGGTAGCAGCTACCTTAATGGTGGCTCTGAATGTCCCTTTCTGAGCATCTGAAGAGCACTTATATCCTTTGCTTTCTTAGCTTATGGATTTCCTCACACACAGGGCTGTGTACAGGTGAGAGGAGTAGACGGGCTCTTCTGCCTATAAGTACTAACAATCTAAGGCAGTGGTTCTCAACATTTTCAGACTACTGTACCCTTGCAGGAGTCTGATTTGTCTTGTGTGCCCCACGTTTCACCTCACTTAAAAACTACTTGCTTACAAAATTAGACATAAAAATACAGAAGTGTCACAACCACATTATTACTGAAAAATTGCTTCCTTTCTCATTTTTACCAAATTTTTACCATTATAAAATTATAAAATAAATCAAATGGAATATAAAAATTGTACTTATAGTTTGGTGTGATACTTGACCATGTTTTTCACTTATGAGCCTTCTCTGAAGCCTGAGCCACAGGTGATGGGGCTGAAGCATGTAACTTAGCTTCACGGGAACCCCTGTGGCATCAGACTTTGGGCAATTGCCCTGCTATTTGCCCTCCTAATGCCAGCCCTGCACCTCCAATTCCCTAACTTTGTCCTGTGATCCTGACGGGGGCTGCAACCCCCAGGTTCAGCAACACTGATCTAGATGAGCTGATGTACACCCTGGAAGACCACTGTGTACCCCTAGGGGTACACATACCCCTGGTTGTGTACCACTGATCTAAGGAACAGGGAGTTAGCACAAGACAAATCAAGCTCAGTCAGTTACTCACAGTTTAAAACCCTTTGGGTTAAATTCTGCTGTCAGTTACATGTATGGAGCCCCAGTGGATTTGGCCACGTCTTTCAGTTCTTCTAACCCCACCCTGTTTCCCCAGGGTATGCTCTATCTGCATCTGTTTGTGTTTTAAAGAACACACATGAGACATGTTTCAGAGTAGCTGCCATGTTAGTCTGTAGCCGCAAAAAGAACAGGAGTACTTGTGGCACCTTAGAGACTAACAAATTTATTTGAGCATAAGCTTTTGTGGGCTACAGCCCACTTCATCAGATGCATAGAATGGAACATAGATATATATACATACAGAGAACATGAAAAGGTGGAAGTTGCCCACGAAAGCTTATGCTCAAATACATTTGTTAGTCTCTAAGGTGCCACAAGTACTCCTGTTCTTTTTACAAATGAGACATGAAATTCTTGTTCATTCTCAGGACTTCACTTAATTTCCCTTTCCCTAGTTTCAAACTGTAACCCAAAATTTCTTTCCCCTGGGAAAGTTTCCATCCATGTGACATCCTTGGGATTAACACTTCAGTCATGATTTCAGCTTATGTTCATAACTTTACACATAATATTGTTATATGCATTTTACCATGATATTATTGATCAGCAAGTTATGAATTTTCAAATGATACCTTACCAGGCATGTCTTGTAAAAAGATTATTACTGTAGGGTGTGAATACAGGGATGCATTCATTCACACTCGGATTCTAATTTTAAATCTCCAATGCACTTTTTCATATGCTCTGATTTGCAATGTAGACACAAGGTTTCTACAGTTAATCAGATAAGTATTTTTAATACAAATTATCACATCAAAAATGGAGCTTGTAATGCACTCTTTAAAGGTAGACTTGTATGTCTAACTACAGTATTAGTGTTTAAAGTGACCACCTTCCCTTTTTCCAGGGACTAAACTGAAGTTTCCTTGATTTTGTTAGCAATTGCTTATCACATTCTTATCTCTTTTAGATTAAATTTATGCTTTAAGAGATGGCTTGGGTGACAGATTCTTTAATTAACTTGCTGATCCAAATTGATCTACTTAACTGTTTCCACTGACTTATATAGATTAAGCACATTTTTTGCATATGCAGAAGCATGTATCTGTTTCCCTCTTACCACAAATCTCTCACAAGCAATGGTAATGATAATTACTTTATTATGGAAACTTTCATATTAATAAAATGAGTATTTGATTTAATATTTGATAGGCAAGGAATTTGTTTGAATTCACAGTCGTGCACAAAAGCAGGTACACTACTGTATTGCACTTCCATGCTTTAACCTCCAGGGCCATCACCCGCCAATCAACTGCAGATGAAGCCTGTTGTATGTCAGTCTAGAGGTTTGACCAATTAACAGACTTTATGGGATTTATTAAAGATCATCTTCTGATGTAGTTTGTCGGAATTCTAGTATCCCATACTAGGCAAAGGTCATACAGGACACAAAGCGTGACAAACAATGTTTGTACCACTACTTGCTCATTAAAGAAACACAGACACACAAATAGGTGTAACAAAGCAGGTATTCAGCCAGAGTGGGAAACAGTTTTTTTACAAAGATATTAGCATAGCAGAGGGTTTATTAAAGGAAGTTCTATATCAAGATTCCAATAACACTGAGCAGTTCTTAAAACAGATCCCTTGGCCCTTTTTGCAATAATTCTACAATAGTTTGAGTGCTTGACTTTGCAACCTTAACATTGTTTTAATGTAGTTTTTTGGCTGTAATATTTACAGAAAACGAGGAAGCTAATATAGTCCAAAGAACTTTTCTGTTTGGATTTTAAGTATTCCTCCTTCATAAAAACTTGAGACAGCTGCTTGGATTTATAACAACACACCTATGAAGGCAATGCTGCTAAACAGCTGTAACTGACAGCAGAATTTGAAGACATTTTGATTGCTCAGGCTTTGAATACAGAATTCTGACGATAGATATTGCCTTGTGAAATTTATATTGGTGGTGACGGTGCAAAAATAGGAAAGATCAGAGCTTGATTTCAAGATTCCAGGTTGAGATTGCACAAATGACAATTAGAAAAACTTTTTTTACTTGTAAAAAGAGTAAATTTTGGCATGCAAATCAGACAGCAGAAATCTGGAATCCCATGATATTGTCACACAGTTATTTCTTATAGCAGACTTACTCTAAGGACTCTATTCTGCTCCAACTGAATCAGTGGGAAGGATCACCCTAAGGACATTATTGTTCCAAAATACTGGGATCCAAGGTCTGATAGGTGGCTCATGGCAGCATGACTGCTGACATGCTAGAGGGCTTTGTATTAACACTGTAATAATTCTGAGATGGATATTTAAAGCCCAGGAACCCATCAACATTCTGGTCTTTCACTTCACTTCATCAAGTGCTTTGGTGGGAGTTAGTCTGAACTGCAATACCATTGTTCTATAATACCTAATAACAAAAACACATTTCAGATGCATTCTTCTGAACACCCATCAAGAACCATCTTGCTCTCTCAGGTTAAATAAGATTGGAGCCAGTCTGTATCCAATTATAGGTATTGTGGAGCCAGCTGTAAGAGTGCCTCCCAAGGCCCCCTTGCAAGCATTGGCATAGGGGGTGAGAGGAAGGCAGGGCTGTGATCAGAGGTTTATGTTGGAGGTGGGGCTTGGGTGAGAAGAGTGTTTCAGGGATGCAGCCACAGCATGCAGTACAAAAGAGATTCTGGGCAGTGCTGCAGGGAAAGGAGGCTGCTATACCATATGAGGTCTCTCCAGTTCTTGGAACAGCCAAGGCTTGCGACCCTGTAAAGGTGACTTAAAGCCTCCTTTGGCTGTGAGTTTTGTGCTGCACTTCACAGAAGCACAGCACAGAATCTCTCCCCATGTGGCTGGAATTCCTTTTGCTGTTAACCTTAGGAGAAACAAGGCAATCACTTAAATTTTTTTTTGAACTAAGATGTTTTTGACATGGAATTTTTATCTGCCTGACTAAATTTTTAAATATATTTAACTGGTAATTTATATGTAGCTTTTTATATTGTTGCCCAAAATGTCAAAAACAGATGGGTGCATTAATATAAAATAAAGATGCAAATCCCTCTAAAACTTCTGCACCTGCTTTGATTTAGGCACATGAATAGTCTCATTGACTTTTTAGTGGGGCTAGTGATATACATGCTTACATCTTTGCAATAGTGAGGCTGCAATTATTCCTCACTGTAATTTGTCTTTTAGAAAAAAAATTTGGTTGCAATTTTATTGTTTCTTATAAGAAGTCAAAATCTGTTTTTCTCAAACGTTCCCTTCTTAATCATGGCTTCTAGATAAAACACTTCCTGGTGTAAATTAACCAACAGGGCATAGACTTTTTCTATTTTTTCCTACACTATACAAAATAACTGTGCCTTCCAAGGTAAGCTTTAGCTGATTCAATGAACAACCTAGGATTTTTCACAGTGCTCCTCATTCATTTCATTTTAAATTCTCCAGCCTTAAATCAAATGTTCTTTATCTATATGACACTGCCAACTTGTGTATGACCCATAACAACTTAACAAGAGGCATTACAATTGTAATCAACAAAAAGAACGAGGAGTACTTGTGGCACCTCTCTAAAGTGCCACAAATACTCCTCGTTCTTTTTGCTGATACAAACTAACATGGCTACCACTCTGAAATTGTAATCAAGACAATTTTCGTATATGTGAATTTCAAAGAGATGAACTAGACTAGAAATCATTAACCCATTCATTTGTAGTAATAGAAATCTAGGGTAGAGGTTAAGTATTTGTTTGTGTTTACCTAAAACTTCTAACAATGTAACCAGATTAGCTTGTAGATACAAATTCCCATTCAGGTCTTAATTGCTTTACATTATGTATAATAATTGTTCAGTTAACTTTAAGCTCAAAGATGCGAGATACTGCAGGAAACTAATAACTTTATCTACATCTTGTCAACTGTTTGAAATGGTGACAGGTTTCAGAGTGGTAGCTGTGTTAGTCTGTATCAGCAAAAAGAACGAGGAGTCCTTGTGGCACCTTAGAGACTAACAAATTTATGCTCAAATAAATTGGTTAGTCTCTAACGTGCAACAAGTACTCCTCATTCTTTTTGTTTGAAATGGACCATCCTGATTATCACTACAAAAGTTTTTTTTTCCTCCTGCTGCTAACAGCCCAATTTAATTGATTGGTCTTGTTAAGAGTTGGTATGGCAATCCCCATTTTTTCATGTTCTCTGTATATTCCACTGCATGCATCTGATGAAGTGGGCTTTAGTCCACGAAAGCTTGTGCTCAGATAAATTTGTTAGTCTCTAAAGTGCCAAGTCCTCCTCGTTCTTTCTGCTGATACAGACTAACATGGCTACCACTCTGAAATTTATCTACATTGTCTTCCGTTTAACTATCTCTGTTATAATGAGCAGCTGTTGTTTTATAGTGTACCTGGATTATCAGTGTATGCTCAGTAAGTAGGATGTTAACTTCAAAGTGATGAATTGTCAGTCATATGCTGTGTTCAAAACAATTAACAGCCCGTTTCAGCTATACAGGTGAAACCTCAGGCCGGACCCTTTCATCTCTGGTCTGCTTAATCCTTAACAGGAAAAATCTAAACCTAAATCTAAATCTAGGACTGTGGTCCCCAGGTAGATACCTGGATTACCTTGTAATTCTCATGGAAAAACTCTATAGCCCTTTGAATGGATTCCGGAAAGACTTTTTTACAAATCAGCAGCCTCACCATCTCTGCTATGAAATTGACCTAAGGATTTTACACAAGTTTGTATGTATATTGATCTCTTAACCATTTATAACTTTCTTCTTTCTTTTTCCTTTTATTAATCTTAAATTTAGTTATTAAGGATTAGCTGACAGCATGATATTTGGGTAAGAGTTGAGATTCATATTAACCTGAGGATAAATGTCTTGTCCTTTGGGATTGGTGAACCTTAATTATGGTGAATCAGGTTTTCAGTAGCTTCTCACTATATTAGACTTGGTTGTCTAAATAGGCTGGAATGCCTAAAGGGGTTCTTGTTAACCAGTGTGGTACAACAGAAGCTCTTTCATTACTGGCTTGGTGAATCTAACTATAGAATAAACCACCAATTTTGGGGATTGTCTGCCACATTTCTTGCAGTCTCCCTTCAATGTGGCATCCTTGGTGTGGCCCATCCGGGCACTTGGTCACAATCTATCTTTAAACAAACAAATGAGTTCATGGTTTTCCAAGCTCTCTCTACTGGTCTCCAGCATCATCATGTGGCTTTTACTTTAACCTTTAAAATCCAATGATAGCCCAAGATATGCTATAGATTTTATATATAGCTGGCAGCATTTAGGATCTTTTTGATAAGAAACAGATCTTTTAGCTAATCTGAGGAAGCCCTGAATATATTAACTTATATTTTGTGTTTTATTAGTTGGTAAGTTAACAAATTCTATGGTACGCATGATGATGTAATAAGTAGAGGGAAAAGGAACTAAAGAATTATTTTCTTGAAAGAAATCTTTCCCTTCTATTTTTATTAATTCTAGGTAAAATTCATCCAAGTGTGGAGTCCTTGCTACTCTCAATAACAAAACGCAATAACATGCTGAACACCCCTCTGCATTGGCGGACTAGAAGGCTGTATTGGCTATACATGGTCTGGGGATTCTCCACACAGGGGGACAGCACAGAAGTAATGTTGAGCTGCAACTCCAGCTCTGTGCTAATTCTACCTGCACTTGGAAGTATCCTCAGGAAGCCACTGATGATAGCTTTATGGGCACTTTTTGTTGTCAGAGTACTACAGCAAGGCCAAGTATTTGCTCCTAAATCTTTAGCTTTGGACCCAAGTTTAAATCTGGAATTATTCTTAAAACCTGTGGTATCATGAATACTATAGTCTGTGTATAATATAATTTAATTTAAGAAGGCATATGAGATGGGGGGGTGTCTAGTATTCCTACTTTTCTATACTCCTCATATTGAATATTTGAACTATTGCCATTAGGTAATATCCAATTTTAATTATCATGTAAATATAACATTTCTACATTCTATATCAATGTATTTTGATACCTGTGAAAGTTATTCTACTGTACATCAGTGATGATCTTCAGCTATGGGGTGAAAGTTGTTGTTGGAAAGTTAACTTAGAGGCAGTACCAATAGGAGATATATATCAAAGTATTCCATCCCATGGTTTTCAGTTAAATTAGTCTCTGCTATATTTCTAATACCTTAGCATGAAATGATTACTTTAAGATATTTGTAAAAAAAAAATATATATCCACATTAATACAAAATATCATACATCTGATCTGAAAAAAGGAAATGGTAATATCCTCTTTTATTGGGAGGATGAATATGTTATTAAAATAAGTATCCCATCTTATTTACTGTACGCTTTTCAGGTTTTTGTAATCTCTCTAGTGTGAAGAGAAGTTAGATCAGATGTACAAATTTTATACTGAGAAGAGAAAAACAATGATTACCCTAGATGAAATGCAATTATCCAAAACAGATGGTGGCCTAGTATTCCCTAGTTGACACACACATAATTCATCATATTCCTTTTGTAATGAATGATAATGGCTCCATTATAATCCATCTGTAAACTTTTATCAAATTCACATGCTGTCAAGAATGATAGCCATATAATTTCCCTATTACTAAAATTGCATCCAAATTGTCACTTACTAAAAAACCAGCCTGTCAGAGTAATTACCAGTCACACAAGGCATAAAAGACAAGAAAACATCTTAAAACAACTGTTTTGTGTTTAAATTTAATAAAGATTTGAGATTGTCAAATAACAGGCTCAAATGGAATTATTTAATCAAAGTTGATCCAATTAATACAGCACTATACATAAATCAGAAAGAATAGACACATTACCACCATTGGTGTAAGGTAAAGAGCTGGTCTCTGTGTCTCTCGTCTGGCTCTGGTGGGATAATGGCAGTTTTCACACCCCAACCTACCTTTCAAGTCCTCTGTCTTTTATAGAGCGTGAGACAAAGGGCTTGTCTTCACTACCGGGGAGATCGATGCTGCTACAATTGATGCAGTGGGTGTTGATTTAGTGGGTCTAGTGAAAACCCGTTAAATCAATGGCAGAGCACTCTTACTCTTCTCAGAGAGGTGGATAAGTTGACCAGAGAGTGTCTCCCGTCCACGCAGTGCAGTGAAGACACCGGGTTAAGTAAGTCAACTCCAGCTACGGAATTCATGTAGCTAGAGTAGCGTAACTTAGGTCGACTTATCCTGGTAGTGAAGACAAGCCCAAAGAAACTCCTTTCTGGAGGGAAAATTGCTTTCCCATGGTTAATTACACTGTGTGTTTTGTTTTTGACATTTTCAAATGACCTAATTACTCATGAAATTTCTTTTATGGTATCTTTAGGGTACATGATTGATAAACTAAAGGGAATTCTACTCTGGTCATTACTACTGACAGCTGTGACTACTGGCAGTTCTTAATGCATTAAAAATCATCTGTCAGGGGATCCTTTTTCTATCCATTACAGAAAACATCCGCAATAACAAGGACTCTTATCAATCATAGAGCATAATTAAATCATAGGTACCTCTTATCAAACACCCAGTCTTGTCAATACCATATGGCTGTAGACACTTTTTGTCAGTTTGAAGGTTTTTTTTCTTAGACATCTATATTGCCACAGATGTGGAGGCACCAGCCGTAATGAAGTACAGCCCAACACTCGCTCACATGAAGTTCCTGAATACAGGCCACTCATATGTTAAGAACTAATAATCCAGCCTTAGAATTCAAACACACTTTTTGCAAATTTCATAAAGATTCTGAAAGAATAGTTAATATGTGAATGAGTTTAATGTACAATAAAAGATGACTAAAAAGGTTCATATTTATTAACAGGTATTAATATAACAGATTACAAGTAATCAGTCTCGCAGCTTCTATAGTGGGTTCAAAACAGTTTTCAACAACAGTACTCAATAACATACATAAATGATGTGTAAACAAAGGGTTAAAGTACATGAAAGATCATCCAAAATGAAAACATAGGCTCATCTGAACAAACACAATTCTGGAATTACTAATAAACAGCTTTACATAAGCCTCCAGATTATGCTCATTCGGTAAAGACCTGCTAGTTGCTGTCAGTTCAGCTGCAGCAAGTATTAGAATGCTTAATCACCCCCCTTGCCCCCCAAAAACCTATCCAGGCAAATTTAGGGCCTGATCCAAGTCCTGTGGAAGCTGGATTGAACCCTGAAAGATGATGGTTTGAAAAGGAAAATAATTTTTAACATTCACACAACAATCTTAATTTTGTGTCTTCTTCCCTCCTGCCCGTTCTCCACATATTGCCCATGGAAACCCCTCCCTGGTTCTACACACAATCTTTCTTTGTCTCTTACACATATTAATTACAATATTGTGTATTTGCTGCATAGTTTAAACTTCACCCACCCTATTGTACTGTATATTTAGAAGGCTGGGCACAGTTATTGCCTCATGTCTAATTTCACATTAAATCCCATCAGTATCAATGCTGGATGCTGAGTAAAACTATATGATTGATATCTGGTGGACTACTTACATAAATATGTGCATATTTCATGAGTCTTCAAAACAAACAAACAAAAAAGGGCATTGGTATAAGAATAGCCAGATGAGAAACTGCACATTTGTGAAATTAAAAGAACTAGTGGGCAAGATCACATGGGTGGAAGTATGAATAAGCAATAGGAAATTCAATTCTTTTTGTGTCCTAAGGGACACTATCACCGAGGCAAAATGGATAACAAGTCTACTACAAAAGAAAGATATAAGTAAAAAGCAGGTTTCAGAGTAGCAGCCTTGTTAGTCTGTATCTGCAAAAAGAAAAGGAGTACTTGTGGCACCTTAGAGACTAACCAACTTATTTGAGCATAAGCTTTCGTGAGCTACAGCTCACTTCATCAGATGCATGCAGTGGAAAATACAGTGGGGAGATTTTATATACTCAGAGAACATGAAACAATGCATGTTACCATACACACTGTAACCAGAGTGATCAGGTAAGGTGAGCTATTACCAGCAGGAGAGGGGGGAAAAAACAACTTTTTGTAGTGATAATCAAGGTGGGCCATTTCCAGCAGTTGACAAGAACGTGAGACAAAACACAACATTTTAATATATTAAATGCAAACTGTAAAATAAAATATAGCCAGTAGAGTGAGTCAATTGAAATGTTTTGTAATTGCATCAAGGGTAAAAGAAAAACTAGGAAGGAGTTTAAATAAGATTCATTGAGAGATTTGCAGGAAATTAATAGCTAATGAGGATTTGAGCAAGACAATGTAGGTATTTGTAGGTTTCTTATCCTTCCTTTTCACAAACTAAAGCGCTGCCAATCAGCAGCATCATTGGATAGTCATTGTAGGTCTTTGAAGAACTGCTTGGTGAAAATGCAGTCAGAAGTAGTCATCTTTAACACCTCACTAAATACAGGAGAAGGGGAATATGGTAACCGTGTTTAGAATGGAAAAGAAGGGAAAGTGAGGAAAATGAAGATCAGCTAGACTAACTCCAATGTCAATTAAAATACAGGAATAAGTAATAAAGAAATTGATCTTCAAGCTCTTCATTGAGCAGCCTGACTAAAACTAAGTAATGATAAGCAGCATGAGCTCAAAAAGAATAAATCAAGCCAGTCAAACCAAATAGTGGTATTATGCTGTTACTGAAATGCAAAATGTGTAGTTTTAAGGCATTGCTGTGTTGGGGTAAGTAGGTGTGCGTGGAGAAAAGACTGTAGCAACTTCCAGGGGCACTGCACCATGGGCAGACGTACCTTCCTCCAGGAAATTCTAGGGAAATGCAGGGTGGAGGAAACTCCTGTTATACCTCAACAGTGAATGTAGAGTGTTTTCCCTCCCATTCCAGCCTAGCCTCACTACGCCCTGCTCTCACCAGCAAGCTGAGCTCCATAGCCTGCACTAAACTTCCCTTCTTGTTGTGAAACAGAAACTAAAGAACTGAGGTTGTCTCTGGCCTCTGTACATGCTCACTATCTAGGTTCCTGGGTATGCACATTTATTAATATGAATACAAGATTTCTCTCCTCTCTCTCTTCTCCTACCCCACTCCACAAGGATTTACTTTTAAGTGTGTGGTTCTGTGGGGTTACTGAGGGAAGGCTATGTGAAAAATTATGGAACAGGTCCTCAAGGAATCCATTTTGAAGCACTTGGAAGAGAGGAAGGTGATCAGGAACAGTCAACATGGATTCACCAAGGGCAACTCATGCCTGACCAACTGATTGCCTTCTATGATTAGATAACTGGTTCTGTGGATATGGGGAAAGCAGTGGACATGGTATACCTTGACTTTAGCAAAGCTTTTGATACAGTCTCCCACAGTATTCTTGCCAGCAAGTTAAAGAAGTATGGATTGGATGAATGGACTATAAGGTGGATAGAAAGCTGGCTAGTTCATCAGGCTTAATGGGTAGTGATCAATGGTTTGATGTCTCGCTGGTAGCTGGTATCAAGCAGAGGGCCCCAGGGATTGGTCCTAGAGCCAGTTTTGTTCAACATCTTCATTCAGGAGCTGGATGATGGGATGAATTGAACCCTCAGCAAGTTTGCAGATGACACTAAACTGGGGGGGAGAGGTAGATATGCTGGAGGTAGGGATAGGGTCCAGAGTGAGCTAGACAAATTGGAGGATTGGGCCAAAAGAAATCTGATGAGGTTCAACAAGGACAAGTGCAGAGTCCTGCACTTAGGATGGTATATTGGGCTGCATTAGTAGGAGCATTGCCAGCAGATTGTGGGAAGTGATTATTCCCCTCTATTCGGCACTGGTGAGGCCACATCTGGAATATTGCATCCAGTTTTGGCCCCCCGACTACAGAAAGGATGTGGACGAATTGGAGAGAGTCCAGTGGAGGGCAACAAAAATGATTAGGGGGCTGGGGCACATGACTTATGAGGAGAGGCTGAGGGAACTGGGCTTATTTAGTCTGCAGAAAAGAAGGGCGAGGGGGCATTTGATAGCAGCCTTCAACTACCTGAAGGGGGGTTCCAAAGAGGATGGTGCTCGGCTGTTCTCAGTGGTGGCACATGACAGAACAAGGAGCAATGGTGTCAAGTTGAAGTGCAGGAGATCTAGGTTGGATATTAGGAAAAAGTTTTTCACTAGGAGGGTGGTGAAGCACTGGAATGGGTTACCTAGGGAGGTGGTGGAATCTCCATCCTTAGAGGTTTTTAAGGCCCAGCTTGACAAAGCCCTGGCTGGGATGATTTTAGCTGGGATTGGTCCTGCTTTGAGCAGGGGCTTGGACTAGATGACCTCCTGAGGTCTCTTCCAACCCTAATCTTCCATGATTCTATGTGAAAGGAGTAGGTTTAAGGTGTGTTCTGAAGAAGCTAAAAATCATTGCCATTCCACTCTTTTCTGACACTGAGTTCCACACTCAGAAGTCAATTACTGAAAAAATCTCTGAATCTCTCTCTCTTGTGCCCGTAAGTCTCACTGTTGAAGTCCCATTGCCGTAGTGGAAAGAGTTGACATTGGAGGTAC
Source organism: Natator depressus (assembly GCF_965152275.1). NCBI lineage: Eukaryota > Metazoa > Chordata > Testudines > Cheloniidae > Natator > Natator depressus. The sequence goes on from NC_134237.1 coordinate 81,553,075, forward strand.
CGTGAAGTGTTGTTGTAGCTGTGTCAGCCCCCGGACATTAGAGAAACGAGGTGGGGGAGGTGATATCTTTTATTGGACCAACTTCTGTTGTTGAGTGAGACAAGCTTTCAAGCTACACAGAGCTCTTCTTCCGATCTGGGAAAGGTACTAAGAGTGTCACAACTACATATAAGATCAAACAGATAGTTTAGCATAAATAGTTAGCATATATTTTAAGGGACCATTAGAGGTTATGATCATGCAGGGTCAGGCAGTCTCCAAGGTATCTTGAGCCAATACCTTAGAGCAGTGGTTCTCAACCTTTCCAGACTACTGCACCCCTTTCAGGAGTCTGATTTGTCTTGCATACCCCAAGTTTCACCTCACTTAAAAACTACTTGCGTACAAAATCTGACATCAAAATACAAAAGTGTCACAGAACACTCTTTCTGAAACATTGCTTACGTTCTCATTTTGTCTCTATGAAATTTTAGTTTGTACTGACTTCACTAGTGCATTTTATGTAACCTGTTGTAAAACTAGGCAAATATCTAGATGAGTTGATGTACCCCCTGGAAGACCTCTGCATACCCCCAGTGGTACATGTACCCCTGCTTGAGAACCACTGCCTTAGAGTGGTGTTTCTCAATGACCAGTCTGTGGACTGGTGCCAGTCCCTGAGTTCTTCCTGACACAGTTTAGAAAGGCAGCAAGCTGATCCCTGGTATCAAAAAGGTTGAGAAACAGTGCTTTAGAGGACTATATATTCAAGATTTCTTTCCGAAATTTCAGCTGATATTAGCCAGGGAACAGTGATGTGCTCCCAGAGGCTTATATTAAAGAGATCTGCTGTTTCAATGGGGGCTGGTTTTTGTTTGTTTGTTTGTTTGTTTGTTTTTGAAGACCAGGGTTTGTATCTTAGGTACAGTGCATTGCAGTAATCAAACCCAGAGTTCATACAGCTGTAATTTCCCCAACTCCTGTCAGCAGTTGCTACTGAGCAACCACAGGGGGACTCAACCACTGGAACTGTACTGTAGACCTAGTCGAATTTTTTTCAGGTTTCACTGAAAAATGAGGTCTCGCAAAGAATATTTTTTTCATTTCTCAAAACAAACAAGTTGAAAGAAAATGTTTAGGAAAAGTTACATATTTTTAGGTTTCAGAGTAGCAGCCATGTTAGTCTGTATCCACAAAAAGGAGGACTTGTGGCACCTTAGAGACTAACAAATTTATCTGAGCATAAGCTTTCAATGAAGTGAGCCGTAGCTCACAAAAGCTTATGCTCAAATAAATTTGTTAGTCTCTAAGGTGCCACAAGTCCTCCTTTTCTTTTTACATATTTTTAATAATTCTCAATTTCAAATTGTAGGGAAAAGCCCTCCTTCTCTCAATTTTTAACTTCCCAGGGGTCCTTTTTCCACTGGAAAGATTCTTTAAAAGTTTTTGTTAAATTTTTCTTTCTGTGATGGAGTGTGTATCTCACCCTGGCTCTGAAAGAGGTAACTGGAGCAGGAGAGATTAATTGGGGCACCTGGTTGTATGTGGAGGGTGGTCCAAGCCCAGCTTAAAATGAGTCCCATGTCGAGGAGGAACTGACTGATTACTATGCAGAGAGGAAAACCAGAACAAGAGGGGGCTGAAGGAGTAGGAGGAAAGAATTCTGCAGTCTCTCTCTTAGCAGTAGAGAGTGGAGAGAGAGAATGGCAGGGTTGAAGCAGTTGCCCAGGGGGAGAGTTGGCCTTGGGACCCTCTCTTGAGTAGAAAACCTGGCAAGAAGCCACAACAGAGACAGAAAAGCCCCCAGGGTAGAGTAAGGTCTAGTGGTGAGCCCTGGCAAAAGGGCAGGATCCAGACTTCTAAAGAAAGAGCCCTGGGAGGTGTTCAAGAGCCCTGGGAGGTGTTCAATACAGGGACGGAGCAGCAGATGTTAAGAGAGAAGCAGTTAGAGCCTGAGGAGGGCAAAAGTGGGTTATTTTCGTTTGGGATTTGTTAGACTGCAGGAAAAAGCTCTTCAAGACCTGGCCCTGAAAGAAGGTTGGATCTAGAGAGGCTGTAGAGGCCTGGAAGATAGAGATGGCTTGTAGCCTGAGAAGAACACAGGGTACACAATGACCCCAGAAAGGAAGGGCCTGATGACAGGCTGAGGTAGGAAGAAGCCCAGGGAGGTAGCAGGCAGTATGTGTGAATAGACAGACTTTGCCTGCTCACTAGAGTGTCCCTGGGCTGGAATCTAGAGGAGAGGGTGAGCCTGGGTTCCCTACAAGCTATTGGGGAAGGTGGTGTGAAGCTCTGATATAAGGGGATAAAGACTTTTGAAAGCCCTAAGACAAAAGGGTGTAAGGATCCTGGGGCCCACAATTGGGAGCTGAAGACCTGACGTAAGGATATTGAAATATTGTTGGTGGGATTATAATGGAATGGGAGAACTCATAATGACCAGGCTGGAGGGCTGAATCATGAGAAGAAGCGGACCACTGCAGTGCTACAGCACCTGTCATCAGAGGGGCAAAGGCTTATGCCATACCCAGCCATAAAGGAGTGTGCCAGCAGCGTGTACACTCTTCTAGATCCCTCTTTTCCAGTACAATGTGAAAAGCTAAACAAGTCAGGGAAAGAGAGGTTTTTCCTATTTTCCTCTCACTTTTCTGTTGGAAAAAGTGTGAAAGATTAAAAAAAATCCTCCACTCTTCTCCACCAGCGTAAAATAACAAAAAACCCTTTTCTCTTCACTTCCCAGAAAGGCAAAAAGTAAATAAGTGAGAAAAGGGAAGGTGGCGGGGAACCTGAAAACTGAAAGGTATTTTGGTTTACAACAAAAAAGAAAAACACAAATTTCAATGTGAAAGCAACCAAATGGGTATTTTTGTTTGTTTTTTAAAAAAGAATATTTTTTCTCAGAAATAAAATAGGATTTTTCAACTAGGAATAATGTGCTGCCAGGAAATTTGGGCCAGAGGCAGCAGGATTTGGCCATGCAGAAGGATAGAGCAGAAGGGAACTTCAGAAATTCCACTAGAAAATCCTCTCAGAATTTTCCAGCCTCTCTGGTTTTCACCATGACTTCCATGCAGGAATTCGGCTACTGTAATGTGCTCCTGCTCCACCTCCAGCAAATCACGTACCCTCCCCAAAACTTCGCAGAACTTCTTCTGTGCACAGTAGCAGCTCACTTCTGGGATCTTTGGAGAAATGTTCTCCTAGACAACCAAATTCTTCCTCCCCACTTCAGCACTGACACCGAGGTACATCCTCAAAAGGGAATTTCCAGCCCTATAAAAACATATCAGTGAGAATGTATCCAGAAGAGGGAAACAAAATTATTTAAAGAGTTATTCTGTGTTGTACAATGTGGTCAGGATCTGGATTGTGGCTTCTTGGTTCTACCATTGTATGTACTACACAGTAACAATGACTAGGACAGATGATACCTTGAGATGGATGAATAATTCAAAGTGAGTAACTTAATCAACTAATTTTTCCTGTTTTTCCGCTAGAAACTTGTCCATGAACAGACTGATTTTTTTTTCTCTCTCACATCGATTGTTTTTTCAAAACTCCTTAATTATTTCTGTGAGTAATCCTTGGTCTGGAGCTTGCTTGTGAGCCCTTTAATAGGAATATTCAATATTTGAAATTCAAATAATTTTTTATTGGATTGGTCATAGATAAAATAGCGTGTTTCTGTTCTGAGAGTATTTTTACAATCAGGTTACTGGGGCATATGTGAACATAAAATGAGATCTCGTGCTTGTAGCCTCTCTGACTTCGGAATCAAATGTGCCCAGTACTGTACAAATATTATAATACAAAATAAAGCTCTATAAGTAGATACATAAATAACCAACGATACCAAAGCATTTCACAGATGAGGAATATGAGGCTGAGATGGAGAAACTGAAGCACACAGGGGTCACTCGCTCAAAATCACAAACCCAGTCAGTACAGAGTCAGGAATAGAATCTAGCTGTCCTGACTTTGCTGACCAGATTCTCAACCCCTATTCTGCCTGCGTTGTGCTGCGTTAATGAGACAAAAGAGGCAGAAAACTAAATGGACAGTTGAGGATCCCACAGACAGCTCTGTATGTGTCATAGACCTGACATAGCTGAATTTGTCCGATTGTGACTTTTTACCTCAATCAGGTTGGTGGCGGCAATACAGAACAGTGCTAATGGGTGAAAATACAAACTATTTGCTTTGTAAAATGTTGGTGTTAAAAAGATTGTAGAAATCTGGGAGACTGTTATAAAGGTATCACTCATCCAGCAATAGAGGATGCCAGGTGCTTTACAAAAGGTATAGCAAAGTCCCTGCTTCAAAGAATTTGGAATCTAAATTGGACATATGATAAAACAATAAATATTTTAAGCAAGATGGTGAGAGCAGACTACCAGCAAAAGAAAGGTACATTAAATAAGCAGCATTTAAGGAGAGGTTTTCAGAGAAATAGGGCCTGGTGCCAAGCACACCAACGTCAGTGGGTATCTTCCCCACTCCAAACCCCCCCATTCACACACATTGATTTCAGTGGGCTTTGCATCTGACCTTTGAATTCCATCAGGGACACTCTGCACAATGACACTTAAGCCTATGCTTAATTACTGTGCTAAACTGGGGACTGGAACAGGAAGTCTTCTCTAATATATCACCAGAGTCAAAAGACGCTGAAGACCAGCATAGCCGTTTGCAACAGGGCCATGGTCTACATTGCGGGTCTCTGAAAAGTGTGTGAGCGAGTGGTGGTGAATGACACAGAAGTCAATGGAACAGAAGGAGCAATAAAACCAAATGACTCTGTGCATGCAGCGTCTATACTGTCATTTTGTTATGCAATGTTGTATACATTTTGTTTGCCATAATACAATCAGCCCTCTTACTCCAGTTGTGCAGTGGAATGATTCCACTAATTAATGTTCTATATTAAAACAAAGAGTGGAAAAGACTGGCTTAATTTGCCCTTGGAGCTGAATTGTGCAAACAAAAACAAATCAAAAATATGGACGATTACAGACAAGAAATGCTGCAAATTGTTATGAAGCCCATGGCATTTTGATTTAAAAAAATGAAACCTTAGAATACAAAATTAACATGGCACCCATTTTAGTAAGTTAAAATCTTGCTAACTGATAGGCCTCAAAATGTAATTCTAAAGGGGGAATTGGCATACAAGTGGGTGTGTTTCCAGTGAGGTCCTGCAGGGATGAGTTCTTGGCCCTAGGCTAGTTAATATTTTTTATGACCTGGAAGAAAACGAATCACTGATATCGTTTGCAGATGACAAAAATGGGGTTGGTGGTAAATAATGAAGAGCACAGGTCACCGACTTAGAGCGGCAGTTCTCAAACTGTGGGGTGAGCCTCCCAAGGGAGGCGTGGGAACGTGTCAAGGGAGGCATGAGCTGTGTGCTTTTTTTTTTATTATATTATTTTTTTATTAAGAACTCTGGCTGTCAGTCCCGGGTGGCTGGTGCTCGTGCAGAGGAGCCATGCACATCCAGGAGGCAGGGAAAAGGGGGACAGATGGAGCCCCACTGCCCCAGGGCTGACAGCTGGAGCCCCCTCACATGGGCTCAGGCTCTCCTCTCCACCCCCACCCCCTCACCTGAAAATGGCAGCCCCGGGGTGGCCCCAGCAGCACACAGAAGTAAGAGTGGCAATGGGATTCTAAGTCTGTTGTGAACAGTGATATTGAGAAATATCACTTTTCACATTGCCTCCCTTCCTTCTGCAGTGCTGCTGGCACAGCGCTGCCTTCAGAGCTGGGTGCCTGGCCAGCAGCTGCTGCTCTCTGTTCTGCCTTCGGAGCAGGGTGGTGGTATCTATACTTGGGGGGCATAAACAACAACAGACACAACGAAGGGGGGCGTGAGCAAATAAGTTTGAGAGGCACTGATTTAGAGCAATCTGGATTGCTTGGTAAATTGGGTACAAGCAAACAGTAGTCATTTTATTATGGCTAAATATAAATTAATACTTCTAGGGACAAAAAATGTTAGCCATACTTACAGAATGGGGGACTGTATACCGGGAAGCAGCAACTCTGAAAAAGATTTGGGAGTCATTGTGGATAATAAGATGAACGTGAGCTCCCAGTCTGATGCTGTGGCCAGAAGAGCTAACGAGATCCTGCGATGCATAAACAGGGGAATCTCAAACAGGAGTAGAGAGATTATTTCACCTCTGTATTTGGCAGTGGTATGAATGCTGCTGTAATGCTGGGTCCAGTTTGATGCCCACAATTCAGGAAGGATGTTCATAAATTGGAGAGGGGTGAGAAGAGCCACAATAATGATTAATGGATTAGAAAGCATGCCTTATAGTAATTGAGTGCCTTGAGTCTATCTAATTATCTTACTAAAGAGAAGGTTAAGGGGTGAGTTGAATGGGGAACAAATATTTGATAATGCACTTTTCAATCTTGTAGAGAAAGGCATAACACAATCCAGTGGATGGAAGTTAAAACTAGACAAATTCAGTCTGGAATTAAGGTATAAATTTTTAACAGTGAGTAATTAGCCACTGGAAAAATTTACCAAGAATCGTGATGCATTCTCCATCACTGACAATTTTAACATCAAGATGGGCTAGTTTTTCTAAGAAATCTGCTCTAGGAATTATTTTGGGGAAGTTCTAGGGCCTGTGTTATACAGGAGGTCAAATTAGATGATCACAGTGGTCCCTTCTGGCCTTAAAATCTACCTGAGAGATTCATAGATTCCAAGTTGCCACTATAGCTAGAACAATAGTGTATGCTTGTAAGTCATACACAGGAAAGATAACAAGCTCAACTGAGGAAACTGAGTACACAGTATATAATGAGAGACTCTGTTTCCCAGCTAATAATGCTGCAGTCCCACTGTTCTTGCACACACAAGTCTTATGGCCTTGATAATTTACAGGAAAGACAACCTATTCAATACAGGAGACAAGGTTCAACAAGCATACCCAGAGAAAGCATCCCTCAGCCTAGAATATTCTAATCTGTGTTACTGCTATGACACACAACACATCTTATCTCCTGAATGTATGGCTAGAAAGGACAAGTTAAATATCTAGCAAAGGACCCCATTCCATAATGGATTTGAATTGGCACTTACTTTCCTCCCTCTACCCTTTGTGTTTGCTTTCTTTTGTTAAACATTGTACAATCCAAGCAGGTATCATCAGATGGGAGACCATATGAGCTGAATTCTTTTATAGTCACATCAGAGTTGGGGAGATAATTAAGGGCACAAAAGGACATGCAGCTTATTGCCCTCAGCACAAGTGAGACATAAAGCCCAGCTAGTGCCCTTTGTGGGTACAACACATGTTTCTTTTAACATGTCACATGAGAGGGGGTCACTCACCTCAAGTGTCTCCGTGAGGATAGGTGCAGTATTGCAGTCCTTTCCCTGCTCCTGGTGCCCCCCTGTAGGCCATGTGCCTGCCTTCTGTGGTTTGGATTTTGGAAGATCACAGAGTCAAAAATGAACCCCCTTTCTTATGTAGCACTGATTCCAATAACTCAGCAGTCTATCTCGCTCATCAGGGTCTTCAGGCCTTTGATCAGGCTTCCAAATGAGCTCTGTGCCCTTTGGGTTATGGTTAGGCCTGTCCCCCACTTCTCAGGGTTTACATCACTTAGCTGGTGAGGGAACCCTGGCCCATCCACTACTCCAGGTTCTAACCTAGGGACCCTATAATTAGCATATTTACATGCCATATTCCATGTCCTTTAAGAACAGTTGGATAGATTTTAATTGTACCTGCTGTTATGGATTCAACCCTGTTCCCAGTTTAGTGATACGAACTCCGTGAAAATGTGGTCATCTGCAAATGCTGGATTTTTGAACTAGTCATTAGACGTTAGAGCATGTAGTCCTACCAGCTGAATTTTTAAGCAAGTTCACTTATATAATAGTATTTTCCATTCTTTAGACTCTGACCATAGTATCAGCCTATTTGATACCCTCAAAGTCAGGCTAGTGTTCAAGAAATGGCTTTGAGAAATTTTGGTGAAAATCTTCTAGATAACACTCAGATAAAAAACAGAGTAAAATTTGCTTGTGGCTATAAACCCTTTACAATCTGGCTGCAGTTTCCTAGTAAATAATTCCCTGGGTGCATGATTTTCAACAGCCCATAGCACTATTTTCTAGCATTTTAATCCTAGATCAAATATGCAAATACTTGAGAAAAGTGCTGGACCCATTCTGTTGATTGATGCCTTGTCTTTTCTTCCATTGAAGTCAATTACAGTTTTGCTGTTTAACTTCAGTAGAAACAGGCACTGGTCCTTGTCAAGGTTCCTTCCCCACTCTGAACTCTAGGGTACAGATGTGGGGACCTGCATGAAAGACCCCCTAGGCTTATTTTTACCAGCTTAGGTTAAAACTTCTCCAAGGTACAAACTGTTTTACCTTTTGTCCTTGAACCTTTATGCTGCCACCACCAAAGTGTCTAACAAAAATAACAGGGGAAGTGCCCACTTGGAAACGTCTCCCCCACAAAATATCCCCCCAAGCACTACACCCACTTTCCTGGGGAAGGCTTGATAAAAATCCTCACCAATTTGCATAGGTGAACACAGACCCAAACTCTTGGATCTTAAGAACAATGAAAAAGCAATCAGGTTCTTAAAAGAGAATTTTAGTTAAAGTAAAAGAAAAACCTCTGTAAAATCAGGAAGGGAAATACCTTACAGGGTCATCAGATTCAAAACATAAAGAATCCCTCTAGGAAAAACCTTAAGTTACAAAAAGACACAAAAACAGGAATATACATCCCATTCAGCACAACTTATTTTATCAGCCATTTAAACAAAACAGAATCTAACACATATCTAACTAGATTGCTTACTAACTCTTTACAGGAGATCTGAGCTGCATTCCTGATCTGTTCCCGGCAAAAGCATCACACAGACAGACAGACCCTTTCCCTCCAACTCCAGCTTTGCAAGTATCTTGTCTCCTCATTGGTCATTTTGGTCAGGTGCCAGCGAGGTTATCAGCGAGGGCACTAGCTGGGCTTCTTAACCCTTTACAGGTGAAAGGGTTTTTCCTCTGGCCAGGAGGGATTTAAAGGTGTTTACCCTTCCCTTTATATTTATGACAGTCCTATTAAATAATTTGATAGTGGTGGAGACTAATCAGCCACCTTTTATGCATACAGAATGCACTTTTATAAAGAAATGAATTAAGCCCTAAGATTAAACAACTAAAAAGAGCTGAGCAACAAACTAAATTATGTTGTCTGGGATTTTTTTGCTTATATTTAAATGTCATCTCTCTAGTGTCTAAGGATTCCTCAGATTTAAATTCTGGCTACTAAATAAAATATGTACTAGAATCAGAAATGTCACTGTCATTATTTGAGATGACTAATGATAGTGGTCATTCCATATTAAGGACATGCGAAATTCCCACTTGTGTCCATGTGTCTTGCATGCAAGGATTCATGGTATTAGTGGATAGGGTATAAAGATTGTACATTCATTCAGATAAAAGACATAATTTGCTCTGAAGCTATTCATAACTGTTTTTGTTTCCCTGAATCATTCATAGGAGTGGTTTTTTTTTCTTGTTCTAAGGAACATCTGCGAAATGTGAAAGTCCCACTTATTATTCATGGAAGTATATGTTATCACATCACTGGAAGTATCCATACAGTCATCTTAAAATCTCCAATTTCTGTCCTGTTAATTAAAAAAAAAATCAGTCATCCAGTCAGGAAGCAGAAACAATACCATGTGATTTAAATGATCTATCACTTGCCTCAAACAGATGCTAACTGTCAAAGACCTAGTTGCAGTGAATAGTTCAGAAAGAAATCATCTCCTGAAATAATGTTTGTCTTCAAGTGTGTGGAATTTTGTTTTTTACCTACATCTCATAATTGCCCTCTTAAATCCCCAGCACCCTTTCTTCACATCAACCACCTTCCTCTAAAACAGATGGATGAAGACAAGACCCAGTACACATTCATATTGCAAGATTTCTATCACCAACTTTTGAATAGGATTGGGCCCAAACAAACATTCTGGATCTAAGCACCCATGGATTTGGGGTGTTTGGATGATGTTCCTAAGCTAATTACTATCAGTGTTTCTGAATCAGCTATGATGCCAGCTTTCTATTCTGACCCCGGTAGAGGGGCGCACTGGTATAGGAGGGCGCATAACTGGAGCACTGATGCACTCTGCCATTTCTCAGCAGGCAGATGGTCCCCTGGGGCCTATTGCCAGTTGATGTAGGTTAGTACAGCTCCTGGGCTGTATACATTCAGGTCGCTGCCATGGCTGGAACTTCCCAAAGAATAAGTGATCTACAGGCAGCTCCCTAATGGATTATGTCCATTTCCTGTGCCAAGTGGACCTTGACCTATGAGGGAATCTGGCCCTAAAAGTTATTTTTGACTTTTTACAAAAAAGTGAAAAGTTACAAAAGTCTATCAACTGTCCCTACACAACCTGCTCTCTGCCACATGATCTCTTAAATTCCTTTTATCCAGGGTTTCTAATGTTTCGAAACCCTGTAATGGATAGATTTACTGGATAGATTTAAAGTTGGTACATTACAATCCGTCCTCCTTGGAGAATTTCGGGGGTCTTGTGTTTATGATTAGGCTTAGCCACATTTAGATTTAGTTGATCCTTACCCAGGAGTGCCAAATAAACACTTTCGGAGGATAATTTAAAGTTCTACAAAATACCAGAGAAATTGTTTTCCACTTATTATTTGTTGACAAATTGTATAATCAGTTGCTTGACCACACTTTGGTTTCGTTTATTATGAAATATATTCAAGAGGCCAAATGAGCAGTGTCATTCAGGTTTATTGCTCTTAGCCAATAATAGAATAGTACAGAAAAAAGGTTAAATATGATACCAGTCTCCCAGATTGACATTATAATCACCTTATGCAGAACATGTGGTCCCAAAGTCACATATTTCAGTTGGTATTATTTATGTGATGATTTTACAAACTACACTACTCCTTACATGTCTCTAAAATCCAATCCATCAGTTTGCTCTTGTTCCCTAACTTGTTCTGTTCTTTCCTTATCTTTGTTTTGAATACTAGCATTCCAGGTACTGGCCCATGAAGGTACTTCCCTAGCTTGTACTACGACATAAAACAAATGTGTCTTGATTTTGACGTGTTTCCTATCGGCTATGCCAAATGCTTACATCAGCTAGGGTGACCAGACAGCAAGTGTGAAAAATCGGGACAGGGTTGGGGAGTAATAGGCACCTAGATAAGACAAAGCCCCAAATATTGGGACTGTCCCTATAAAATCGGAATATCTAGTCACTCCAACTTCAGCAAACACAAAGAGTTATGGGATATGTAGCATTAGTTAATAGAATTATGGTATAGGCTAAAAGAATGAGGAGTACTTGTGGCACCTTAGAGACTAACAAATTTATTTGGGCATAAGCTTTTGTGGGCTAAAACCCATTTCATCAGATGCATGGAGTGGAAAATGCAGTAGGAAGATATATATATATATATATATATACACACAGAGAACATGAAAAGATGGGGGTTGCCATTTAGGCTAGTTTAGACTATATCGCTGTTACAATATTTGTGCTTAATGTTATTGGTGTTTTAATGCATACTAATTGATATGTGTGTGTGTGTGTTGACTAATGTATGCTGGCTAATATATATATATTGCAGATAATACATATAGACAGATAAATAGACAGTGTATACTAGTCAACATATTATTATAATTCTAAAAATGTGGGTCAGGAATCAGAATCTCAGCAGGATCCATCAAAAATACCTTGTCTTCTTGGGCCTGCTTAAAGAGAGAGTTCAAAACATGAGTCTCCTTTACAGGGAACTTCTATTTGCTGTAACAAAATAGGGAAATTTCAAGTTGAAACATGATAGAAAATTTTATCTGAACATTTTCATATATAGAGTAACACCTAGGCCTTACGGGGACTAGATTCTAGATTCAAAATTATGTATACTGAAATTATTATTGTAACAGAATTACAAACTTTGGGATTTTGGGTGTAAGGGGCAACTCTTATCACTCACTGGCACTTCAGAGAAGGGTTTTTGGATTAGTTTAGGTGTAAATTTTTGTTATATTTCATTAATATATTTGACATAACAGCATTATTGTTAACCTACATACATTCATTTCAAGTTTGAAATTGTTATAAATACTAAATTACTAGTAATATGAGACTAAAGAAATGTAAAATTATTAGGAAAACGTGTCTCTGTTTTTCACTGTGGACTTGACAGCATGTGAAGGGGCACATTTGTGCTCTAGTAGAGAGGAGGCTAGTGACCTCTTCTGGGCTCATCCAGCACTAACCAGTGCATCTGTGAGGCTTGCTTTGCCTGGGGGCTGAGGGGCGGGGAGGGGGAGACTGGCTTAAAAAAGGAAAGCCTGCCACAGAAAGGGGTGGTGAACAGGAAGAAGACTACTGTATCTCAGAGACAGCTGAGCACAGACAGATCAGCCAAGAGGGAGACAGTTGCAGGCCTCACAACCCCTGAGACTGCATGGAACAGGTATGAAGTTGGATGACTCGAGAAGAGGGGCTAGAGGCAGACCCTAATTAAAGACACCATATCAGCTAATAAATCAAACCCCAAAGGCCTGACCCCAAAAGACTGCCTAAGAGACAGATAACTTTTGCCTTTCTTTTCTTTTACTCTGATTCCCTTCTCTCTCTCAAGGGAAAGAAGGAGAAAAGGACCTTTTGTCTGTTTTTGCTTGATTAACCCCTGAGTTACAAACAGGGGAAAGACATTGCAAACACCTTGAATTGTGACCTGGTGGGGATTCCGGGGAGTCCCAATCCCCCTGCAGCACTTATTAGCATTGTTCGCTACTTATCACAGAATACTGCGTAGAAGCCGCAACTAATGTTGAGGTCCTGTTGTGCCTCTGTACATAAGCACTGGTATGTAGACTCTGTACAAACACATAGTATGAAGCAGTCCCTCCCCTAAAGAGTTTTAAATCTAAATACACAAGACAAAGTGTGGGAGGGTAAATAAAACCAGAGAGATGTAATATGACCAGGCCAAGGTCACACAGTAGGTCATTAGCAGAGCCAGGTCTCCTGAGGTCCAATGCCTTATCCACAGTATGATGCCACCTCTCACACTTTGTACGATCAGTTTCTCTTGTATGGTCATTTTTAGTCATTTTCCATTGCGTGTGTTGCTTACTCAGCAAGTTGGGAAAGAACTGCATTTTAAATAATGTGATTGTAAAACACACCCAAATTGGCAGGAGAGTCAGAGGACGGTGTAATGCCTGCAATAACTTTTAACTGAGTTTCAAAAAAACCTGATTTGATTACAAGTGCATAGTGTCCTTTAAGCATTACTGAACTGAGAGCATTTTTTGTGCAATTTTAGTGTGAAAGGAACCTGTTGTGTGTTGAGAAAGAAGTCTTGAAATAAGTCTGTCAGAATCAGCCTGATTGCCTCTTTACTTATTATTTGGATCACTGCAGCACCTAGGATCCTCATTTATGGACCAGGACCCCATTGTGGTAGGTGCAGTACAAATACAGAACAAAGACAGTCCCTTCCCTAAGAAGCTTATAATCGAAGTATAAGGCAAGAGACAACAGATGGATACAAACAGATGGGAGAGTCCAAGTAAACAGTGAGACAGAGTTGGACAGTATGATAAGCAGTGGACTCACCACCCTCCTATTGTCAAGATTTTTGTAGGCATAGTGGCAAAGGGAAGTTTTGAGGAGGGATTTGCATGCAAGTGGTCAGGTGAAATCTTACACCCGCTTGCTTCTTCTACACTGGGTGAAAGGACTGGAGCACTGTAAAGGGGCTCTAAAAACCTCATCACCACTCAGTGTAAAATTCCTCCAGTGTAGGAATGAGGGTAGGCAGTGGCAGGCTGTCCTCTGAGGACCCCCGTGCAGCCCTTGGCATAAGGAACATGCCAGGTCCCTGCTGGGGTGGAAGGAGCATATCATGTGAACTTGCAGCACATAGAGCCTCAGAGAATCTGGGCGCTGCTGCCAGCCACAGGGAGCTGAGAACAGGCTGCTGTGATTTAAACAGTCCCGCAAGGGCTGTCTAAATTATGCCGGGAGGCCACTCCAGCCCCTGGACCAGCACAGAATCAGGTGAGCACAAGGGTGACTTTAAGCCACTTTAACCACACCACCTACTGGGCTGAGTGGTCTGTGCTTTGCCTCTTTGAGCCACAGAGTATAAGCATAACTAGATTCCGGAGTTATAAGTAGCTGCAGGATTTAGGTATTGGAAGATTCACATCACAGACATATGCTCTAAAGTGCACTAAGCAAACTCTTAGGGTAGGAATGGGAAGAACATGGGCTGTGACGTGTCCCAATTTTGTTTCAGGCAACTAAGAGTAGACCCTTTCCTGAAACGCAGAGTGGAATTGTTGGTGTTACGTAACTGTTGACAGGGCTGATTGAAGCTGCAGAAGAGCTGGTGCATTCCCAGGTTAGCACTTAAGAACATAGGACTAGAAAAGACCTCCAGGATTAGTGAATCTAGTTCCCTGCTTTTGCAGGTAGTCATACAATCCTATTCATAAACGTATCTAGCTCCATCTTAAAACTAGTTAGGTTTCTTGCCCCCACTGCTCCTCTTGGGAAGCTGTTCCAGAACCTCATTCCTCTGATGGTTAGAAGCTTTCTTCTAACTTCCATCCTAAATTTATTCATGCACAGGTTATACTCATTTGTTCTTGTGCCAACAGTGTAGTTTAGCTTAAGCAGCTCTTTTCCCTCCCTCATATTTACTACCCCACCCTCCGATGTATTTATGGAGAATGATCAGTAAAATACCTACCTCAAAGACTTTAATAATTAGATTAGAAATTTAAAATCATCAATACAAGTTTAAAGTTCACATTTAAGGCACTGCTTTCCTAATAGACACTTGATTTTTATTAAGTAATTAATAATATGTGGTCACAAACAGACAGTCCGCAACAGCCTCAAACCCCAGTATCCAACCAGATAACCAACCAGAGGCTCTAAACCAGATGAAAAGAACATGAAATGTACCATACGCAGGTCAATGGAGAGTTTGGACAAGAGTAGCTGACCTCCTTGGGTTCATGGAGGATTAAATCCTGCATAATCTTCTTAAATGACATATCAGAGAAACTCCTGCATATGGAGATGAAGAATATAGGAGCCCAATGGGGGGTGGGGGAGAGAAAGGACCACTAGTAACCCCATCATTGTGACGTTGTCTGATATAAAGGACAAGAAAAGGATATTAAGAGAGATGAAGAAACTATAAGGAATTTTTTCTATCTTTTGAGACCTGTGATCGAGGCAAAAAAATACTTTGTTTCTTTTAAAAGAAGGCTTTTATGCATCAGAGTTCAGAAGTCATTTAATTTAATCCCAGTGAAGCTGCATGCTACACTTGGGGAATATAAATAGTGCTAAATCTTTGTTAGAGAAGGTGTCTCCTTGCAGTGATGAAGATGACCAATAAGTGTTGAAAATTTCCTGAAAGATGGGACTCTGTCACATTATTTGCTTAGTTTTTCTACTTGGCTCCCTTAAGTTTGTATACAGCAGGGGGAAAAGGAGGAACAGCTTTTAAAGTTAAATCTCCTTCTTTACACAACTGGATGCTGCATTTGCTGTATTAGCAAGATGCATGATTTCAGTTCATCTCTTGTTCTATTTGGGGTTCTTTGTTCAAATGCTGAAAAAATCCTATTTAATTGTGATTAACAATTTCATGCTGATTGTTATAGATTTAATTAGTTTTTCTGGTTTCATACATGGATGACTAAGCTTCCTCCACCCCCAAAAACTTTGTATGGACTGTATTCAGACAGAGTCCTTTAGAGGGAAGATTAGCTAGCTATTTTAAACCTTGAGTGTTGAGAAATAGGCTTAGCCACCCTCAAACAGCTGTATCTGGATATGCTTCTGAGCATTTATCCCACTGAACTGCTGTTATTTGGAATATTTTCATTTTAAAGGGTACGCTGTCTCATTTAAATGTGTGTGCTCAGCTGTAACACTAGCAAATATCTACTTGCTAAAATTTGGCAGTATGGTTGAAGCAATGGATCTGTATTATAGTTTAGTTTTGGGGGGTGGCTTTTTTTAAAAAAAGCCTCAATGCTTTGGATGAAATGGGAGCCTGTGAGAGTGCAGGACTCACCTCCTGCTGGTCATTGGGAATTAGCTCTTTTCCAGCCTGGAGCGCCCTCTGCAGGCCAGTGATCTGCACAGCTCCGGCCCCTCTGTCCTTCATAGACCCCAGTGCCCCTTTCTCTGGGGTTCTGCTCCCTGGAAGTACCCCCACACTCCACCTCTGGGTCTCCCCTTCCTGGGGAACCCCCAATCCACTATCCCCTTCTTGCCTCAATCTGGACTACTGCCAGTCATCACCAAGCCCCCGCCCCCTGGGGCAGACTGCCATGTAAAGGCCACTCATCATAGGCAAGGGGGTTCAGACCTGTTGCCTTCTTCTGCCTCCCAGTACCAATATGGGCCTTGGACCAAGCCCTACAGCCTGGGGAGTTGCCAGCCTGGAGCGTCCCCACTCAACCTGCTCCTTCCCCAGCACTGCACCACCCTCAGTACCCTGTCAGGCAGACAGCCAGACCCTGCTCTCTCCTAGAGAGACTCCTTGGGCCTCTGGCTCACAGCCTTTTTATACAGGCCAGCTGGGGCCTGATTGGGGTGTGGCCCAGCTGCAGTTGCTTCCCCAATCAGCCATCCCCAGCCACAGCCCTCTCCAGGGCTGCTTTTAACCTCTTCTATTTTAGGAGCAGGGTAGCACCGTATATGCTGTTTATGTCTATACAACCAACAATTAAAAAAAATTATTCTGACTGAATGGAGAGCAAGGAAAATTACATATATAAATATGGAAGAGAACAGTTGAGGGAAGATTGAAGGTATTTTAATATTTTTTTCAGTTCATAACCTCTCAGTGAAATGTATATGTGTAAAATTTCACATGCATATCTATCCAGAATGCCCATCACCATGGTATTTGAGCTCCACTCAAGCAAGGACACCAATAACCATATTTCTCTTCCTTCCTTGTCAGCAAGAGATTACAGTTTATTAATATTAAATATCAGTGTGCGAATGTTGATGTGTAAGAGCCCCTTTGAGCTTAAGCTTGAGTGAAGAGATAGGTGGTCATTCTTATTTCTTCTGACAGCAAGTTCCAGAGTCTTGGTCTGGCTCCTGTAGTCACAGATAACTCTCTCTATTGGTTGATATGAGGAACATAACTGTCATGGGACAGTGTGGTTGCACAGAGAAGCAAAATCTCTTAGCACTTGTCTCCACTTACCGGGGAATCGACAGCGATCAATCCACCGGGGGTCAATTTAGTAGGTCTAGCAAAGACCCACTAAATCGACCACTGATCACTGTCTCGTCGACTCCAGTACTCCACTGGAACGAGAACCGTCGACTTACCTTATGCGAGAGTTTCTCCCATCGACCAGCGCAGTGTAGACACCACAATAAGTCAACCTAAGGTATGTCGACTCCAGCTATGTTATTCACGTAGCTGGAGTTGTGTAACTTAGGTTGACTTTATCCTGTAGTGTAGACCTGCCCTAGAGAGCCCTGTTCTATCCCTTGGACAGCTTTCAAAAATGAAAACAGAAGCCTTGAAATAGATTTTCTGGCATGCAGTTAGAATGTAAAAATTCAAATGTCATGTATAAATACCATAAAAACTGAGAGCATTTAGCAACTTAAAAAAAAAAGTGAAATAATAGTGACAGCATTAAAGTTTTGTCTTTTTGTTTCATTCCATATAAAAAAAATGCAGTCAATGGAGAGTTTAGGATCCTTTCCTAGTCTCCAGCCCCATACTTCAATGTGAAGTTTAGGATCTTCACACAGTCCGTCTCTACTCTTATTTCATTGATGCTCTGAAAAGCATGTGAGCTTCTGTCCCTGGCTCCCTCTGCATCTCTTTACCCTGCCAAGCTTCAGAGACCCACAGGCTCCCCAAATCTCCCCCACTGTATGCTACTGAGGGGAGCAGTTTGCAGGGTTCTCATTACTTGCCTGGTTCTCCTGCACTGACTTGAAAAAATACCCACCACACAGACTTTATACAATGAACATCATGAGTATCATAAGGCATGTTTTTGTAAAGTAGTATTTTGATTTTCTCTCTCTAATTTTCAAATGATGGCCTAAGCCCTTGATTTTTTTTAGGGATCATGAAGTTTTACACTCCAGCTGTATTTTAGCTAGTTAACGCCTCAAATGAGTTACAGAAACAAGGTGGGGGGAGGTAATATCTTTTTTTGGACCAACTTCTGTGAAACAAGCTTTTGCGCCACACTGAGCTCTTCCTCAGGTAACACTGCAGACTCCAATGTTAGCCACTTAGAAAGTATACTATTGAAATTCTTTAAGCCTCTCCAACTTAAAAGAGCCACTTACCCCCTCAAAGTAGGCATGTGCCCTAGTACTAAAGACCTTCAGCGGAAGCCTCAGCCACATACAAGAGGGCAGACTGTTCATACAGAGGTCCACAATGACCTTTACATTTAGTTACAATAATCATTAATATTTTGGAAATTACAGCCTATTTTCTTCAAATAGCACATACACAAACTTTCAAGAGATTTACATGGAAAATTTGAAAGGCTACCAACAAGCTGCATTTGGACTACAGTGACACAAAGCAACACTATATGGTAGTAGAGCTGGGTAAATGAATATTTGATACATCTAGGAATCCAATTTTCCTGTGTGCAAACTTTCCTCAAAGAAACAGATTATGATTTTCCTGATTTTGTGAGTTCCTCCTAATTCTTCAGCATATCATTTGCCTGAATTAATTGCTATGGATTAGCCACACGCTGAGCGGTATGGTTCGTTACTTGTTATGTGTGATTGGCTGCCTAACTCACATAGTATTATTTTTTTATTCCTTGATGGGATTAATGTTTTTAAACAGGAAAAAAGTGACAAATAGAGAATAGCAACAACAAATATTCTTGTTTTCATGTGCCTGCTCGCTGAGGCGACATCTACACGGCAGCTGGGGGTGTGATTACAGCTTGTGTAGATGACAGATCACAGGGGTACATCTAGCTAGCTCACTAAAAACAGCAGTTGAGGATGCAGCAGTTTGGACTAGCAATGCATGTACATGGTCAGGGGGGCTTGTACAGCCTCCCCTGAAGCCCACATCCTCGCTACTATTTTTACCGAGCTAGCTAGTTTAAAGCAAATTAAATCCCCAGTAGATATAGCTGTAGACACCTTGAGACAAGGACTGTATTTACTTTTATGTACACCACCTGGATAGCTCAGTGGTTTGAGCATTGGCCTGCTAAACCCAGGGCTGTGAGTTCAATCCTTGAGGGGGCTATTTAGGGGATCTGGGGCAGAAATTGGGGATTGGTCCTGCTTTGAGCAGCAGGTTGGACTAGATGACCTCCTGAGGTCCCTTCCAACTATGATACGATTCTACCAGAACAGGACCTCGTTGTGGTCAGTGCCTCTGGGAGCTACCATAGCATAAATCCATTTGAAAGCAAATATGGGTATTATTATTTAGTATCACTAATTTAAAAAATTTTTAAATCAAAGTTTAGAATGGGGTAGAGCACTCCAACTGCTCTGTTCTGTACTCTCCCCTGAAGCTCTGATACTGGCCATTGTCATAATGGTTGGACCATTGGTCTGACCCATTATGACCGTTCTTATGTAAATAAAACCGAACACTTGGAATTTATTCAATTGTTAGACAGAGCTGTCAATTGGGATTGCACTCACTTAGTGCACTCACACTTCTTGTCCCTTTGTCCATGGTAGCTAAAACTCTGGGACTGGTGGTTTAAATGTACATTTTTTTTCTATTTACTTAAGGTGGGAGGCATAAGATTGATAAGACTCATGTAGAGGTGAGGTAAGTAGTAGGAACTTCCCGCTGTAAGGAAAAGGGGGAAATGTGCCAGTTTCTTTAATCAGCCAGTTCTTGTGCTCTCTCTAAAAATGTGCATGACCAGCACTGTAGCCAGAAGTGAATGTATTTGAGTTATGGACTCTGTATTAGTGTTAAACAGCACCAGGACACTCTTGGGGATTTAATTCTCTGCTTGTTATTCACTGGGTTATTTCCATCTCAATATCTGGCAGTTCCAGTAGTTTTTTGCTTTGTGTGCAAAATGTTTTGCAAAGCTCGAATTCAGAATCATTGCACGATCCATAATGCAGAGAAAGAAAAGGGGAATGTAAATTTTACTCTCACATTTTGTGGTGTTTAGATGTTGCTTGTAATTATTAGAATTGGGAGCACTGGCTGTTGGGAGTCTGAAAGGACAGGAAACAGGAAGGAGGGGGAGAGGATTTGAGAGGCTGGGAAAAAGCTACAGCGGGTGCAGCAGCAGCTTGGTAAAGAGGTCTCCACTTTGAAAATAAAGTCCTGTTGAAGCTTGTTAGTACCTTGCCTGGTTGGTACAACATTTTGGCGACGAGGATGGATCTTCTGCCTCTGAACCCACCTGCACCCTTTTTGCAAAGCCCAGGTGAGCCTCCAATTTCTTTTATTACCTGGATCCATATTTTGAGACTTATCTGCTTGCAAACAGCGCTACAGAGCTTTCTGAAGTAAGAAAGGATGGTCTGCTAGTCCACTGCCTTGGAGCAGAAGGGCAGTGTATATTTTACACTTTTCCCCTTGCAGATGATAAATATGAGACTGCACTCACTGCATTAAATAATTTTTTGTGCCAAAAGTGAATGTAGTAGCTAATCGCTACAGATTTCGCCAGCGTGAGAAGAAACCAGGGGAAACTATAATGCAGTATATTGCTTCCTTGAGGAGTCTGATTGTAATTTGTGACTTTGGGAATATGGCAGATGAGATGATTAGAGACCAGCTCATTGAGAAAACAACCATGCTTCATGTAAGAGAACGCTTACTTCTAGAACCACAACTTACATTAGAAAAAGCAATAACCATTGCTACTCAGATTGAGTCAGCTACAGCTGAAGCCAAAATAATGAGCATGGTTACAGGAGGCACAGTCCAGGCTGTGACTCCTTTGCAGAAAAGTTCACTACCACTGCAGACACACAATAGCAAGAGGAAAACTAATGAAAAACCACCAAATCAGCAAATTCAAAATACAGTAAAAGCATGTTTTCGCTGTGGATCCCCACAACTCCTTGCAAGCTACACAGGATGTCTGGCAAAAGTAGCTCAGTGCAATCGTTGCAAAAAGATTGGACATTTTGCTAAAGTATGTCACAGTAGCCAGTTCAATCAACAGATGCATGCAGTTACAATACCAGATGTTACTGTGCTGAGCGTGGACAAAATCACTACTGCACATATTCCAGAACAGATAAAGTGCACTGTAAACATTTCCGTCATACCCTCAGGCAAACCACATTCTATTCAGCTAATGTTGGACACTGGCTCAGCAGTATCTATACTACCTGATTCCATCTATCTGCATTACTTTAAAGATGTGCCTCTTATGGAACCCAAACTTCACTTGGTGTGCTATTTGAAAAACCATATTCCAGTACATGGCTGCCTGCCAGTAAGAGTTACTTTTGGTGATTGCTGTGTAACTGCAGAGTTCTACATTGTCCACAAAGGCACTCCTATCCTTGGCAGAGATTTATTGGCTGCTTTAAATCTCAGGGTAGTTAATGGATGAATTGATCTTCCTCAGCAAAGCACAGTACACACACCAGTTTCAGCTGGGACCCAACACCAGGTTGAGGGGAAACTCAGCTGTGCTTATGGGTTTCTGCATAAAGTTAAAATGCAGAATAATGTGATGCCTGTACGACAGAAGTTACGGTGCTTACCATTTTCAGTCAGGGAAGCTGTTTCAGAGGAACTTAGAAAACTTGTTCAAAAGGACATTATTGAAGAGATTAACTTCTCGGAATGGGTTTCACCTACAGTAGTGACACGGAAGAAGGGTGGAGGCATTCGCCTTTGTGTGGACTTAAGGGAGCCAAATAAAGCTATTGTGATTGACAGCCATCCTCTTCCTCACATAGAAGAAGTATTTGCAGAACTCCGTGGAGCAAAGATGTTTTCTACTCTTGATTTGCAGAGTGCATACCACCAGGTTATGTTGCATGAAGATAGCAGAGACCTCACAGCATTTATTACACATGAGGGATTATTTCATTTTAAACGTGTTTCATACGGTCTCGCATCTCATAGAATCATAGAATATCAGGGTTGGAAGGGACCTCAGGAGGTCATCTAGTCCAATCCCCTGCTCAAAGCAGGACCAATCCCCAGTTTTTGCCCCAGATCCCTAAATGGCTCCTTCAAGGATTGAACTCACAACCCTGGGTTTAGCAGGCCAATGCTCAAACCACTGAGCTATCCCTCCCCCTGTCTGCCCAAGTGCCTTTCAAAAAATGATGTAATTGATTCTGAAGATTCAACATGGAGTTCAGTGCTATCTGGATGATATTATCGTGTTTGGAAATACTTCTAAGGAGCATGACAATAACCTGCAGTCTGTACTAAACTGCATCAGCACAGCAGGCCTCCAGCTCAGTAGGTCCAAATGCACATTTAGACAAACTGAACTCTCCTTTCTGGGGCATACAATTTCTGTACTAAAACCTGATCCAGATCATATCCTGGCAATTGCAAATGCTCCTCCTCCAACAGATTTGCAAACCTTATGTTCCTTCTTGGGTCTTACCTCCTGGTATGCAAAACTCATTCCCAATTATGTTTCTGTCATTGAATCATTACGGGAATTACTACGGAGAAGTTCAACCTTAGCGTGGACAACGGATGCACAAGCTAGTTTCGAAATGGTGAAAGACTTGATTGTACATAGTCCAGTACTTGCACTATTCAGTCCTGCATTGCCCACAATTGTAACTACTGATGCTTCTGATTATGGACTTGGGGCTGTTCTCACACAACTGCATGAGGAAAACTCAGAGAGGACTGTTGCATTTCCTTCAAGGACACTAAGTAATGCTGAGAGAAAATATTTTACAGTTGAAAAAGAAGCATTTGCTTGTGTCTGGGCTACTGTAAAATGGAGAACTTACCGGTGGGGCCGCACGTTCAAGTTGCGCACAGACCACAGCCCTTTGACGACGTTGCTCACCACGAAAAGACTGGGAAGAGCAAGATACCATATTGCTCGATGGTCTGCAAGACTACTCTCTTTCAATTATGAACTGGAATATTAGCCTGGAAACCAAAATGTGGTTGCTGATTGCCTTTCTCGCTTGCCTTTGCCTTCACCAGATGGTCCACTGGAGGATGAGGATGTAGTGGTTGCGCTTATTACAAGCACTCTCACTGCAGTTACAAGAGAACAATTTCAAGCTCCTTGTTCAGCGTGTCCAATTCAACAAAAACTACGGGAATTTCTGACAAAGAGATGGCCCAGTCACCCTAAAAACCTTGACCCAGTTTTGCTGCCTTATTTTAGAGTTCAGGATGAACTTTCTTTGTTTGATGGCTGTGTGCTACGAGGTACACACCAGCTCCTTGTGCCAGAAGAATTAGTCAAAATACATACACCTGGCACACGATACCCATCAAGGAATTGTCCAAACCGAACAACAACTACGGGATCTGTATTGGTGGCCAGGGATGGACTCTCAAACTGAAGCACTCATAAAACCCTCTGTCACTTGCCAAATGTATGATAAGACAGCAGTGGCATGTACCCCTCCATTACAGCCTGTTCCTCTTCCTGAATCTGCATGGGGAAAAGTGGCAATTGACATTGTAGGACCCTTTGATACTGCTCCAACTGACTGCCGTTATGCCATCACTTTAATAGATTATTTCAGTAAATGGCCTGAGGTAGCGTTTACATCGCAAATCTCTTCTGCTACAGTAATTAAGTTCCTCTCCTCAGTTTTTAGCAGGGAAGGTAACCCCAAAGAACTGGTTTCAGATAATGGTAGTCAATTTACTTCTCTGGAGTTTGAAACTTTTCTAGCACAAAGGAACATTTTACGCAGAAAGTCATCCCTATATTACCCTCAAGCCAATGGGGAAATCGAACAGTTTAACAGAAGTTTGAAAGAGAGTTTGCAAAGGCTAAACTGTAAGGGCGATTGCGAATACCCTTCACTACTGATTTCTTGCAAGCATACCAGGCTACATGACATGCCACAATGCAAAGATCACCCGCAGAGTTACTGCATGGGAAAGAGATGAATACTAAACTGAACATTGCTGGATTGTTAAAGGAACGACCTGATGCCCCAAACGAGGATGATGTGAGAAAAACAGTTGAACAGAACCAAGCAAAGTCTAAGGCTTTCACAGACAAGTGGCGGGGTGCTAAGGAACCAAAGTTTGAGTGTGGTTCCTTCGTTAGAATACGAAAACCTGGAATTTTATGCAAAGGGGATCATAAATTCACAGCTCCTCTTAAAATCATAGAGAAGAAGGGAACGTACACCTATTGACTTTCTGATGGGTGGGTATGAAATGCTTCTTATCTTGCACCTGCCTATGCACCAAGAGGAGATTATGCCAACACCCAGTCTGCATTGGATGACTTCACCGTAGTACCAACACAACAAGACATTGCACTGGAACTGGAGCTTGAGAGATGGCCTGTCAGACCCAGACGACCACCTGTCTGGACTAGAGACTGTTTTGTGGTATCTACAGTGTTTTCAGCGTAATATTTCTGCCAACAGTGTAGTGTCTTGTTTCATATTTCTTCCTGTGGTTAGAACAATAATGTTTATTTTAATTGGGAGAGTTTCTTAAGAGAGGAGGGAATGTGGGGTTTAGATGTTGTTTGTAGTTATTAGAATTGGGAGCACTGGCTGTTGGGAGTCTGAAAGGACAGGAAACAGGAAGGAGGGGCGAGGAGTTGAGACGCTGGGAGAAAGCTACAGAGGGTGCAGCAGCAGCTTGGTAAAGAGGTTTCCACTTAAAAAATAAAGTCCTGTTGAAGCTTGTTAGTACCTTGCCTGGTTGATACAACACATTTCACTTCCAAACTACATGGGTGACCGTGGTATATTGGAAACACTTCAAATGGAGCAGTGTACTTTAAATATCATTTAAACTTTGATTTTAAAACTCTTGGCTTCTGAGGCACAGTTATCAGATATGCTTGTCTCAAAGATTAAGCCATGCATGTCTAAGCACACACAGCTGGTACAGTGAAACTGTGAATGGCTCATTAACTCAGTTATGGTTCCTTTGGTCGCTCCAACCCTTACTTGGATAACTGTGGTAATTCTAGAGCTAATACATGCCAACATAGGAGGGAGGGTTAGCTCATTGGTTTGAGCATTGGCCTGCTAAACCCAGGGTTGTGAGTTCAATCCTTGAGGGGGCATTTAGGGACCTGGAGCAAAAATTGGGGCTTGGTCCTGTTTTGAGCAGTGGGTTGGACTAGATGACCTTCTGAGGTTCCTTCCAACCGTGATATTCTATGATATGACCACACTGGCTGACATTTCATTTGTTAAAATACTATATTGTTAATACCACACCATCTTAAATCTGACCTTGATCCTTATTTATCAAGATATATGCCTAGGGGGCATGGATCAGTGTTCACATCACATCACGCTCCCTGTTCCTTCCCCCGGCCTAGGCTAAGGAAGCAGGTTGGCTCCTTGGGCCTTATGTTCTCCAAGCTACTGAGCTTGCCCACCTACAATTCTGCCTTCCCCGCTCCCTGGTGGCGAGAATCCAGCTCTTCTTCTGAGGCTCCAACTCTTGTAGCATGTCCCCCTGGAGCAGTGCAAGGAACACACACTGTAATCTAATTAACTGCCTCTTGTGGGCAAAGGGGCAGAGCAGGAGGCAACTGCCGGTATGACCCATCAGGGAGGTTGATAGGCACCTGGCTGTAGCAAAATGACAAATTCCATGGCAGACATGCTGAATTTTATGGTGTCTTGGAAAAATGCCAAATTCTGCAATCAGGAAATTGATTGAGATGCATGGGGCATATTGCACCTCTCAGAGCTACTGTTTTAGGCTGTCTTTGCAGAGTAGCAGCCATGTTAGTCTGTATCCGCAAAAAGAAAAGGAGGACTTGTGGCACCTTAGAGACTAACAAATTTATTTGAGCATAAGCTTTTGTGAGCTACAGCTCACTTCATCGGATGCTGTAGCTCACGAAAGCTTATGCTCAAATAAATATGTTAGTCTCTAAGGTGCCACAAGTACTCCTGTTCTTTTTGCGGATACAGGCAGCTGATACTGTGCTGCTTTACACTTGGTGCATGTTTTTCAGGTTTTGCTCTGCAACTAGAAAAGCTAGATATGTTTTATGAAAGCTGAGATTCTAGAGTACAGTTCTGTGGCAAGGGGATCTATTCTGAGGCAATTTCAGTGGCTGCAGAATCCTAGATTATATCTGGCCCTGAACACTAGGTAATAAAAATAAAAAGCCAGAGTGAAAACATAGAGCTCCTGGAAATGGATTTTCTGCTTTCTGTCTTTCAGCATTGGAACTCAACCACCCCCCCACCCCCTTTGTTAGAAATGTACGACAACCATTACACCAAGTAATTTTGAAGCACGGTGGAAAGAAAACACCTAACAGAGTATAGCTTTTGTTGGATAGGAGGACTAAAACCTCATTCAGATGAAAGTAAGGAATGTGAATGTGAGGTCACATGCATGGACTGTTTTTGACTAAGTGACCAGCTGAATGCTTTCTTTAGTTGCTATAGTCATTGCTCATCATTTTATATATCTAGGAAACAGGGCAAAATGCTTTCTTAGATGCAAAATTACTAATTCATCACTAACAAAATGGCTATGCTGAAGCATAAAAACAGATGGGTGAAAAATAGCATTGCTTGATTTCATTTAGGCATAAAATTAATATCTGAAATCAAACAATATGAACACATTTTATATCCTCTATCTAGTTACTTAGATGGCCAATCTTTAGTAGCATGGATGTTCCAAGAGACTTATTTAATAATTGCATGCCCAAATATTCATTGAAATAAAATTTTAAATGTAAATTTTTGCCAGAAGTGCTTGCATTCTCAGTCAGATAGATCACACGGTATTTTTCTGGTCCATCACTACACTCAACACAGCTCAGACAGCAAATTTAGGATATCATATACCTGTAAAAAGCTGTTTGCAATCAATCCATAGCATTTTAAAACAATGCGAAAATTAATTGGTTTCAAACAAATAAATGTGAGGAAATTGTACTGTTTGCATATGTTCCATGAACAAAAAAAGGCTTCAGATAAAATTATGCTTTGCAAATAATTCACCCATCTCTACCAGGTTGCTGCAACTAAACTTTAGTTAGCATC
This sequence comes from Natator depressus, assembly GCF_965152275.1. Lineage (NCBI taxonomy): Eukaryota > Metazoa > Chordata > Testudines > Cheloniidae > Natator > Natator depressus. The sequence continues at coordinate 81,580,327 of NC_134237.1, forward strand.
TCATTATAACAATCTTTCTATTATTATTGTAGAAATCCAAATAAAATAAAGCTCAGGGAGAACATGACTCTGAAACTGTTACAGAAATTAAAGGAGTAGCTGGCATATACATTTCAGCCTTCCCCCAACACAACTCACTGGGAGTGCTCAAAACCCAAATGGGTAACCAAGAACGTAACATACAGGGTCGGACCAAAGGTCCTTCTAGCCCAGAATCTTGTCTTCCAACAGTGGCCAATGCCAGTTGCTTCAGAGGGAATGAACAGAACAGGTAATCATCTAGTGATCCATCCTCTATCGCCCATTCCCAGTATCTGGCAAACACAGGCTAGGGACACCATCCTTTCCCATCCTGGCTAATAGCCATCGATGGATCTATCCTCCATGAACTTATCTAGTTCTTTTTTGAACCCTGTTATAGTCTTGGCCTTCACAACATCCACTGGCAAAGAGTACCATAGGTTGACTGTGCGTTGTGTGACCACATGTAAGTACATCAATCCAGGCAATAAATGAACCTATGGCACCCAAAACGCAGTACTTTTGGGAATTAGGTTACAAGCATTTGATAATAAGCACTGTATCACTGTGATTCCCAGGTGTCTCTTTGATAGCAGTTCTCAGGTATGTCAGATACAGAAGCTAATTAACCTAAAAATACCAGTGAGTCTACAAACAGCCCCATGTCCTGAGGTACCTGCAGCAGGATAAGCCTGTTTGCTTTGAATTATTTGTGCCCAATTGGTACGGTATACACAGCACAATTTAAATAAATTGGTGTGCTACAGTAATGCACAGATATAAACTCTGAAAAGCAATAGTTTCCCCCTTGTATAAGATGGCAATGAATTTTCTTTTAACAATTTCTTTTAAAGCTGTTTCCAAAGCTTGAAAATAGCCATCCTTTTATACATACAGACGAATCATTGTCACATTTCTGTAGATGGTCAATTTGCTGCATAGTATTTGTTAACCCTGAGGTGGCATCATGTACAGTGCTAGGTTTCTGTAGATGCATGAAGCTGGTGACTCTCACTTGGGGCCTACAGCTAGGAGTACCTAGGGGAATTCTCCTAGAACCCCACTGCAAGGAGTCTCTGCAAGTACTGGAGTTTACCAGATGCTCCTACATGCCTGGTAGCACTGTGGAACAGATTCCCCTATATAGTGTCACTGTGAGACACCCGTCACCTCTAGATGTCTGGCAATATGCTCTGTTTACCACAAGCTTGGAGCCCAACACTTTAGGCTCTCCAAGCACAAGGCTTTATTCCTCCATCCCTTGGTAGATCCCTGGTACTTCATCAGAATCTGAATATTGAGAAGATTATTTTAATAAGACTGCCAGAAAATTAAGGGGGCAAAATAGTGTTTCCCCACCTCCCCAACCCTAGCTTCTATATTTTGGGGATGGCTAGCCAAAGCCTCTGCTTCTCTCAAACCCCCAATTTCTCCTTGAAGAGCCAGGAAGTAGCCTGACCTCTGACAGGCTGGCTGCTCCTTCTACTCGTCCTCACACCAAGAAATCTCATGTGTATACACACACGTCATGTGTATACACACACATATCATAGGGAGCTGGGAGAAGGAAACCCTCTTTCTCATGCAGAGCCAGCTACTGCAAGAAGCCCAGGGCCAGGTATCAATGCACAAGCTTTAATATGGTAGCCTTAGCATGAATTCCCTAGCTACCAGGCTAAGCCTTGGATCAGGAAACTAGTTAAACCAGGTTGTTTTCCCGTGCTGTAAGTTTATGAAGTCTTCAACATACAAAACCATTTTAATTGTAATGGCTCCTTCAAGACCCAGCCTGCTATTCACAGGCAGCTGGGTGAGTGGTCCCAAGGGACTCATAGTAGCTGTGGGACAGAGAAGCTCCAGCCATATTCTCTTGTCCCTCAAGCGCCAAGCCACACTCTCTCAAACCTGCTGGAGGGTGTGATGAGAGGTGACATAGGAGCTGTTATACTGGGTCTATGACACTTGAGAATTCCCCTATACTGGGATGATATTTTTTGGGCTAGATATGACAGCTTTAGGGTCCTTTGCCCCCTGGTGGGATTGTGCAAAACAGCCAATCACATAGGCTTGCTGGCCCACATTCTCCCCTAACATTTAGTTAAATAAAGCCAAAAATTCTCATTCCCTGTTGGTGTAAATGTACATAGTGCCACTGAAGGCAACAGAGCTATAGCAGTTTAGCACATTTGGCCAATCATCACTGTGATTCCAGATTACCACTGGTGTAAAACAGTGGTGAATCAGGCCCGATGATACTTGGAACATTCCTAGTTGGACTGAAAAACTTTATCTTGATTATCAATCTCTTAGTAGTAAAGTACACTGTAACAGATCATTACGGGTCAAAAATTAGATCTCTTTAGCTCTATAAATACATTGTGTTAAGGTAATGACCTGATGTTCCTTTGTTTGTGTCACTTTGTGGTCAGAGGCAGAGCGATACACCATGAAGTCATACCCAAGTTTTATTTCCTTAGGAGCAGCAATCCCAAGGCAAATGTACACTGTTTGTTGCCAGACTGATGTCAGCATTTTCCGTTGTCTCCGATAGCAAATCTTCACATTTTCGATGGCTAGGATCTCTCCATTGCTCTTTTAAAGTCCTTTGGCCAGGATCCAGAATGTTATACAAGAGTTATTGCCATCCACTAGATGAGGACACATTTTGTTTGTTGAAGATAACTACCAGTTGATCAAAATGATTCATCACAAGGACTGAAATGGTCTTCTGATAGGTGTACATAAATTATTTGTGAACATCTTTTCTTTATCCCCCTGGCCCCCTCCCTTAGTACCTTTTATAGTCACGAAGAGCTCAGCTAACTATTTACAGTGAATAGTTTGAGGAATTCTATTTTTTTCGTTCATGAACTGTCCACAAAAATTCAAATTTTGATTACTTGGAATTTGCTATTTTTTTTCAGAAAATAATTCTTGGTCTGCAAATCATTTACATTGTGATCACAATTAGCATAATTTTCAATTCATAATGCAACATTCATTTGAAGCCATATTAAGTTGCTTTAAGCTAAGTTGCATAAGTTAATTATATATATATATATATATATATATATATATTCCAGCCCAAATTGTGTATTTGATTGTAACATTTGCAGTTCATACTTCATGCTGCATTGGACATTTAAATTGGAAGTTTTACAAATACATACAATTCAAATAAGTTAAAAACTGTTTTCATGAATATTCATGCTATCAAAGCTCCAGCACCCAATGCCTGCAAAAAATGAACTCAAAAGGATCACAAACACAATCACTTTTAAATAAATATTCCTGGAAATTTTTCACTTAGCTTTAGTAAACAAATTTTTGCTTCTTATAGGAGATCTGTTTTGCATTTTTATCCACACTATGCAAGTGCCTGACGGCTCAGGAGGGCTCACTTGGGTTGACAAAAACATCTGTGAGGTAGCAGTAACTATCTCATTTGTAGGTAGCTCACTTGCTCACCCCTCATTTATACATTCCCATAATTTTACTTAAAAATCTTGGGCGTATATTAAGCACCATAAAAGTGCATGGTATTTTGTAGAAAAACAAAAGATAATATGTCTTACAACCTAGTTTAAGACATGACATTGTTTCATGTACTGCATGTTGGGTTATAAGGTGAAAGGATACCAAGTTTCTAAAACTAAATTGGCTTTTTATCAAGAGAAATATAAGATAAAGTGCAATTTCAGCTACCGTTCCAGCCACATGCATAGCAGCACACAGACTTACTTCCTGATGCTTCCTCCAGTCTCTTCCCTCCTGCAGCCTATGCTCCTTCCTTCAAGTTCCAGGTAGGTTGCCAGAGACATGATGAGAGATGGTGAACACTGACTGAGGAGCAGAGAAAAAACAAGAGCTGCAAGAATTAGAACTTTTAATTGCATTGATTAGTAATAAGCAGGTCTTGACTATTTCACTTTTTTTTTAATGGTCTTAACTAATGTTTGATTCACATATTGATTTTTGAGGGGTCCTTATAAGATTTAAACAGATGTTAGAATAATTGTTTTTTGGTTCTTTTGGTTTTTTTTGAAAGCCTGGTTTGTTACTTTTTATGATTGTACAAGCTTAGCCAATAATTTTATCAGGAAATACATATTTGTTTTTTCCTTTACCTTGTTGGATTATGTGTGGGGTTTTTGTAACCTCAGAAATAATAATTTGGAATGGGGTAATCTAAATCTAATTTAGTGACCCCTGAAACGTATTGGATATCTGAGAGGGCTCTCAGAAACTCTTAGTCCTGGGACTGTTATACATGAAGAATATGAGTGAGTTCTGGTTCTGTTAAATCCTGAATCCATCAAAATTCCTTGTTGTGTTGTTGGGGACTGTAACAGTGTCCATGATCACTGCATAAAGATCATGGTACGCTGATAAGCATATATTTACCACTTTAATTGATGAATTAAATACATTTTCTTTCCATTGGCCATGAGTCAGTAATGAAATACCCACCAGCTTACCTATAGACATGCCCACTAATACACCTCATCCTGTTCTCCCACTACATTGATTGACTCTTTCTGGATGTATCGTTTCCTACTTATGGAAATTCTAATTCCCTGGTTGTGCTGAGCTTCTGTTCTGGAGTCCAAGTCTTTTATTCCTGATATAAGCAGGGCATTTCCTGGAAAAAATACTTTAGCACTATGAGTAAATTTTAATGTCAGCCCTTGTCATGGTCTGTTTACTGCTAATCTAATCTTTGTGAGCCCTAACATGTGCTTCATCCATAACCAAAACCAATCAGTTTTGTCCTCTAAGCCTCTTTATTTCTTCAATTACAATAATAAAGCAAAAATACTTGTTGTTGTTTTTAAAAAAAGATAGAGCAGTTCCCCAAATAAGGGGAAACTCTAAATAGGTGAAGTAATAAAATCCTAGCTTTTTGTGTGTGATAAAGAGCTGTATCTCTTAAGCTCTTGGGTGAAGCTTTGAAGTGATGTTCTTATGTTGTTCTCTACTCAGTCTTCTGAAAATCCTGTTTATCCTGACAGTTCTAAGAGTTATACACAATTTATACAGCACACAGCTCATTTATTATCTGACAAAAATTAATTTGAAGTTTTCTCACACTACCTGGTCATACAATAGATAGTTTGAAAATTCCAAACGCCAAAGGAGGAGGGAGCAGAGGTATTGGAACAGAGTGATTTAATAGTCTTGTCCATCTGAACATTCTGAAGTTATTTTGCATCCTGGTAATGGCCAGGAGCACAGAAGCTCAATGGAGGTCTGCGGTTGGTGGAACGTGTGTATGTGTAAGTCAGTGTTTTGTTTTGGGGTTTTTTGGCACACTTTGGTTTGCATATATTTATATTGGCACAGAGCTTCAAATAACACAGCAACACTGAAATTAGCTTTTTCTGTTTTCTTAAGGCCTCAGCTCCTGGTGTCAATGATTACATGAGAATCTCAGCGTTCATGGAAAAAAAAAAGTTTCTAACCTTCATGGTTGCAAGGAAAAGCTTGAAAACATGAAAGCAAATGTCCCCAACCCCTCATATTTATTCTTATTTAAAATCTTGTGATTTTTAAGCCAAACTCATGATTTTTCGGTGCGCCTGACTCATGACTTGTGAACAGTTTTCCCCAGAAATTGAAATTAGTGTTCAAATATACAGGTGGGGGTGACGAGTGTTCAAATATACAGGGTATGGGAGGGACAACGACCAGGACGGCGAAGGTGGGCTGTATTGCATCATAGTAAAAACTGAAAAATGTTTCCAATCACTTTATTAGATTTAATTCATGCTTTTAAATCATAACCCACATTTAAAAGTTTGCTACTCATGCCTACTATGAAGTTCTACATCTACATCCTTCTTGATTTCTTGTTGTAATTTTTCATAACTCTGTTAATAAACTTCTCAAATGCAATGCATTCGTCTTTGGTAGCTTCTCATGTGTCTGGTACTTCCAGTCCTTATTAATATGTTCATGATCAGGCAGAAGGCGACTTCTTTCTGAACGACAAAATTCTATTCAATGAGAAGAAAGAATATTCAAATGTAGCTGTTGTGACTGGGAGTAACAAGAAATGAATTCCTACTTCTTTCATCCCAAGAAACATAGCACAAAGATTGGGTCGATCCACTAGTCACGATAAAGAAGAAATTGAAGTCAAATCTTCATTTGTTCATCATATGATATTTTACTCTGTGTTCACATTCTCTATTCTGTCCTGATCACATAGCAGATCCATTGCTGGTAGTGCATCACTCCACTCAACTGTCAGTGTTTTCTAAGACAGGCATCTTTAAAAACTACATAGAGGTTGAGTAGAATCCAGAAGTTGTTGTTGTAAATTTGTAAGAATCAAGCCTGTGTACTTTACTTTTTCGGCTGGCTTAACAAACACTTCTTGTCCTCTTCACGTAAGGAGTCAGTATATGTGCCTTAATTAGTCAACTTCTGAACTGAAGTCTTTGCTTCTTCCAGTAAGTTTTTTTTAATGAATCTTTCTCTGATCCAAATGTAGCTTCTATTGCTGGGCAAAGATCTACTACTGCTGTAGCAGATGCCTGGATGTCATTGTTTAAATACCCATGTGATTTCAACAATAGACTTAAAAGAGAGAGAATGGCGATAGTCTTTTCTGAACTTTGAAAAGCCACCAGCCTCACTACTTGGATCTGTCCCCTCTCAGTAGATACTTTCCAAAGCCAGTAATAACAGTTGCAGTAATTTTCAGACAACAGCCAAGGATTGCTCATGAGAAAGCCAGCGGTTTTCCCAGGTTGTACTAATTTGAACTTCAGTCCCAGTGTATCTTCTGTTTTTTCCAAGACGTTCAATCTGTTTATACTCAAAAAAGAGTATAACAAAGCCATTAAATTTATGGCTTTTTAAATGTCTTTTGAGGATTCTGCAGCTCATTGAACTAGTAGAAGTAGATGGCCTCTGCAGTGTGTGTAGGAGAGATTTCTTTGAGCAAAGCTTTTACTCCACTATGCCTTCTAGAGAAGTTTGCAGCTCCATCAGATGCACAAGCAGCCATCTCTTTGGGGTTCAATTTACAAGCATTTAACTCTTCTGAGATGTGGGTTTTGACAGATGCAGCTGGTGTGTCTTCTATAACCTGAACATCAAGAAATGCATCTACTGACCTACCACTGACATCAAGATAACGTATGCTATGACTTAATGCCTGATGCCTATTTGCATTGGTGCATTCATCAGCCATGTATTCACATTTTCTGACAGAGTTCTTCACTCTTTCAACCGCTGAGACTTTCACAGTTGCACCGCATGCTTCTAACTAGTCAGTTGAATTTCTTGCAGAAAGATAGTGAGCATTTGCTGATCTTTGTCATAACCAGCGTCCAACTTCAGGATTAACAAGTGACAATGCACTTAACATTGGCCTCCAGTTCGTAGTGTGTGGTATCTCTCTTGCTTAAATAGAAAGTATGATGTGACAGCCATGTTTGTTTGCATAAACTGTGTCTCCAGTATTCTTAACAGCCTCATTAAGTATTTCAAAAAATGACTTTGACAGTGACTGGCTTATAAGGTTTTCTGCATGTCGATGCAGTCCAGAGACTTGCTGTTCTGCAGCCTTTTCACATAGGTTGTCAGCACTGCCTTTTTGGTCGGTCTGGCAAACCAAGTCCTCTACTTTTACTATATAAATCCATTGTATGCCCAGATCTTAAATACTATGTGCAGTTCTAATCATCCCATCTCAAAAAAGATATATTGGAGTTGGAAGAGGTACAGAGAAGGGAAACTAAAATGATTAGGGTTATGGAACAGCTTCCATCTGAGGAGAGATTAACTAGACTGGGACTTTTCAGCTTGGAAAAGAGACTAGTAACAGGGGATATGATAGAGATGTATGAAATCTTAACTGGTGTGGAGAAAGTGAATAAGGAAATGTTATTTACTCCTTCACATAACACAAGAAGTACGGTTCATCCAATGATATTAATAGGCAGAAAGTTTAAAACAAACAAAAGGAAATACTTCTTCACAAACACACATTCAACTTGTGGAACTTTTGCCAGGGAATGTTGTGAAGGTCAAGATTATATAACAGGATTCAAAAAAGAACTAGGTAAGTTCATGGAGGATAGATCCATCAATGGCTATTAGCCAGGATGAGCATTAGCCATGCTCTGAGTGTCCCCAGCCTCAGTTTGCCAGAAGCTGGGAGTAGATGATAGGGGATGGATTATTTGATAATTGCCCTGTTCTGGTCATTCCCTTTGAAGTACCTGGCATTGGTCACTGTCGGAAGAGAGGATACTGGGCTAGATGGACCACTGGTCTGAGCCAGTATGGCTGTTCTTATGTTCTTATGTAAAAATAATTTTAATAATAAAAATGTTTAGTACAGATACTCCTCAAGATGACAATGTGAGATAATGATCTTGGCAAATAATGCATTTTAAAAATCTTGGCTTACTAGGAAATGTATATTTGTATAAGTGTCCTAGTCACAAATCTAGCATTCTGGAGCAAAGTCACTAAAACATTCATTTAGTCCAACAAACATACCCCTCCCTTCACTGGACCCCACTCATAGTTGTTGTCCTCGTCAGTGGAGACCCAGAGTTCAGAGGTGGTTTTAAGTGAGTTCACCTCCCACCCTGGGGGCAGGGGCACCTTGCTCATTCCTCCAGCCGCTCACGACTTGCTCTGGCTGCTCGCTCTAGCTGCTGTTGTTTGTCATCCCAACATTCATGCCACCTCTCTGTCACTTATGACTCTGTGCTGTCACCTTCTGCTGCCACCTGTCACTGTGACCTCTGAGTCAGTCTCCTGAAGTTCCACCCAGGTCACAGTGATTTCAGCTCTCAGTGGGGGAATCTCACTGCTAGTGCAGGCTGGGCTGTCTCTTCCACAGGAACTTAGAGCTGATTATCAGTGATTTCAGATCTAGTGGTCATTAAACAAAAGACTTGAGCCTAATCAGCTCTATTTCTAAACAGAGGAGGGGGCAGGTCAAATAGGGCCTGCGACTCTTAGGCAGAGCCCAAACTACCAAGTAAAACATTCCCCACCCTCTCTCCACTGGGATCTGCCATCCAAATCCCTTGCTTAGCAAATGCAGTTCAGTTGAGGGTGGCCAGTGCTTAATTTGTAGCGAAAGAGGTACCAGGAATCAAGCAATTAGGTGCCTGGGCTCAAGCAAGTTTTTTGACTTTCATAATTGATGTAGCAAGCCCAGAGGTGCTGGGGCCAGGAACAGCCAAGCCTAGAGATCCTGGGCTCAGCCCTGGCAAGCCCCAGCACAAATAAGCTGGGGAGACCTCCTCATTCAGACAGGCTAAGCACAGTTCTGCTGCCCTTTACTCATACAATAAGGATAACAACATTTCATGACCCCCACATTCAATACTAAAGTGATTTGTAGCCCAACACCAGACAAAGTTGATCACTTGGGCGACACAGCTCTGTCTGCTGGATACCTAGGCAGAGCAGGTGTGTTCATGTGAATACAGTCTGGTCCTGAAGCCTTTCCCTCCCACTCACCGGCTCATCACTAGATGTCAGCAGAGAGCTTATTCAGACCTTGCTTACAAATAATCATTTGAAATTATTAGATTGGCCAACATCGCCAAAATGAATGAGCCAACGTTGTCATAAAAAGCAGCAGCTGTGTGAGGTTGCTAGTATTTGTTCACACTTTTCAAACCTATTATGCTTTTTCAGGTACAAGTATTTTATCATATACTGTATATGCTTTTTAAAGTCTATATTATTGCTTCAATTTCAATTCAAATTTCCAACCAATGACTAAATTGGCAACACTGCATGTAATTAGTTGACCCCTGGGAGGCGGGGGTGTTGGGGAAATTTGGGGTGGGGGGGTGGGAGAATCCCTGCTTGTGAAAGCTTGGGGCTGACCATACTGACTTTCAAAGTAACACACAGGAGATTAGTTTCAGAGTAGCAGCCGTGTTAGTCTGTATTCGCAAAAAGAAAAGGAGGACTTGTGGCACCTTAGAGACTAACAAATTTATTTGAGCATAAGCTTTCGAAAGCTTATGCTCAAATAAATTTGTTAGTCTCTAAGGTGCCTCAAGTCCTCCTTTTCTTTTTGAGGAGATTAGTTGCAGACTTTAACTGATTTTAACTCTGTGATTCTCTGTCCTTGCCCTGGTTCAGACCCATAACACATCTCCAAGAAACAAATTTGCCAACAATCACCATTTTGACTTAATTTTAGTAGTTTTTTAGCTAATTGTACTAATCCACTTGTAAACATTAGCAGCCCATTAGTAGTCTGTTTGTATCTCCTTTACTTTCCTCCTCCAGTTTCAGAACTCATTTCAGAAACCCTTAGCCCTGAGACTATTACCAAAGAAACAAACAAACAAAAAGGGTTTGTGGCAGCAACTCTAGTTCTGTTGTTATAATGTCTAGGCAGAGAGAGGAAACAGAAGAGAAGAGCTAATGGCATGAAGAGGGAATGAGGTTAGCCACAACCTGAGGAAAATAAAGACCCAGTCAAAACTACATTTTGCAACCCAGAGCAGGTCCTTGTAATATGTCATCAGACTGTTACATCTTATCATTAAGATGGACTTGGGGCATACACTGTTGGTTTTTCAGATCCAAATAGCTAAGGACTCCCAAATGCACTATTCAAAATACCAGAAAAGACTCAAGGTAACAACATGGTTTTGAACAGGGAAAGTGATCTCATTCTCTTTGCATGCAAGTGTACGATGTATTTGATAGTTGGAGAAATTGTTTGTGCAGGCCATGTCACCCATTACTAAAGGGGATCATCCGAGACGTGCAATACATGTTGCAACTGTGGGGGGGTGGGGGGGCGGAGGGAATGCATCAGCACTACATAACAGTTCAGGGAAAAAGTGGAAAACAATACTACAATCAACTCAAACTTTGTGTAGGCAGAATGCAATTACCTGGATTTGAACTGGGTCGTAACTCTCATATTCTTTCAATAGTATCATGAAGTATTTTTAGCATTTCAAGTACTAATATCTTGATTATAGGTCTTATCTGAGAAACCTGTCCCCTAACATAGTGCTGCAGAATTTGGATCAAAACTGACCAAAAGGGAAGAGGACCACCTCCTAGTTCACTGACACACTTCTTGAAGTTCTTGCTGGTCCCCTATTCAAGAATCAACCAAACTCAAATTTGCTTAGCTTGTTGCATATGTTGATTTTACAGCATATGCTAGTATGGCTGCAAGTAAATATCAATATGGTTTTAGCATGAATTCTTTAACTAACAATGCAGTTCTACTATGTTAAAATATATACTTTTTTAAATTGACACATAAAACATTTTTAATTTACCCCTTTTGAAAAAGCAACAGCAGTAACCCTTCCAGATCTCCCACCTTGAATCAACAAGCAAAAACTCTGTAATACTTAGTATCATGGCAGAGTCAAAGGCTTCTATCCAACAGCCTGGCCCATGATAATAGCAGTTTACAATAATACCTGTATACTGTGCAAATCTGGAAAAAAAGGAAAGAATCTGGATTATAGCACATTGAAAATAAAATGATAGATTGGTTGAGGAAATAGGACCTCAATAGTTCAAAATAATCCACTGTTATTTGGGACTGATAAAACAGTTGAGATGTGATCTGTGAATGATTCAGTCACCCTGTGGCTTTGAGTAGTCTTTACTTTATCTGTGATGAACTTGCATGGCAGCTACAGTAAGCAGACCCAGTCCCACACAAACATGATTAAAATCTAATTGCTTGGTACCTTTAAAGAACCATCAACTGCTAAAGAGATTTAATCTGAAAATGCAAAGAGAAATTGAAACCAAAAGTGTCATGGGTAGTGTCAAGGTTCCTTCCCCACTCTGAATGCTAGGGTACAGATGTGGGGACCTGCATGAAAACCTCCTAAGCTTACTTTTACCAGCTTAGGTTAAAACTTCTCCAAGGTACAAACTATTTTACCTTTTGCCCTTGGACTTTCGCTGTCACCACCAGACGTCTAACCGGTATATTATTAGGAAAGAGTCCATTTGGAAACGTTTTTGCCCTCCCAAACGTTACCTCCCCCCCTTCCTGGGGAAGGTTTGATAAAAATCCTCACCAATTTGCATAGGTGACCACAGACCCAAACCCTTGGATCTTAAGAACAATGAAAAAGCATTCAGACTCTTAAAAGAAGAATTTTAATAGAAGAAAAAGTAAAAAGAATCACCTCTGTAAAATCAGGATGGTAAATACCTTACAGAGTAATTAGATTCAAAACATAGAGAATCCCTCTAGGCAAAACCTTAAGTTACAAAAAGACACAAAAACAGGAATATCCATTCCATTCAGCACAGCTTAGTTTCTCAGCCATTTAAAGAAATCAGAATCTAACACATATCTAGCTAGATTACTTATTGAGTACTAAGACTCCATTCCTGTTCTGTCCCCAGCAAAAGTATCACACAGACAGAGAGAAAGGCTTTGTTTCGCCCTCCCCCCAGCTTTTGAAAGTATCTTGTCTCCTCGTTGGTCATTTTGGTCAGGTGCCAGCGAGGTTATCCTAGCTTCTTAACCCTTTACAGGTGAAAGGGTTTTTTTCCTCTGGCCAGGAGTGATTTTAAAGATGTTTACCCTTCCATTTATATTTATGACAGGCAGATTTTTAGATGTTTCATCCCAGATGGCTCTTTTGACAAGTTAAAATATTTAGTTTGAATTCTGCAGGAAAGAGTTGTCAGAAAGAAATGCATTACCTTTATTAGATGTGTAACCAACACACCTTCTAGATGTTCTAGGAATATTCTATGAAGATTAAAGAACTGAAAGAGCTAGAAAGAATTACTGCTTAGCTGGGTAAATAAGATGAACTTTTCAATAGAAAAATTGGTTTCATGGGAGGCTGCATTTATAACTCTAGGTAAATTTTACTTTGCATTGTAGTGAAATAGTGTAGTGTCAAAGAAGCTGCTCCAGAACACCTCCTTGCAGCCAGATGCAGTGATGCAGCAACTTTTGCCTCAGTTTCCCACGCTTATTTGGCCTATTCCAACTATTCCTGGTCCCCTTGCCAGATCACGTTACATAGTCCTGCCCTTTCTGATGCCATAAGATCCTATGCCAAAGTTCAACCAAAATATATAACGAAACCGAGCCTTCAGCTCGACTGGGCTCTGCTGGCAGCAGCCTCACTGCACATGTGTCTCAGCTGCTTTAGATTACCCTCTTGTTCTTTGATCAACCCCAAGGCCCAGGGGTTGGCCTTCCTTTACTCAGGGGTTCAAGCAAGCTGTAATTCAGGGTTCCTGCCTCCTGGCAAGCTTCTCGCTCACCCCTAGAAACGACTGGCTGCTCTTCTTCTCCCTCCTTCTCAGTCTACCTTCAGGCTACTTCTCTGAAAAAGGGCACTCCCCAACCTTGTCACCTCACCCATCTCTTTATGACAAGCCCCAGCACTCCCACCAGCTGGGGCTGATAACTAGGTGCAACTAGGCAAGTTAATTGACATCTCAAGCATACATCATTAACCCTCTCGTGACTTGTGTGGGGTGAACACACCGTCACGAACCTCATAAAAATTGAATTCTACTTTTTTATCCTTTTGATTATTGTTACCAAACTATTGTCCTGGGGAGCAACACTGTGTATGCAAATGACAGATGTGACTTACAGACACAGGACCACATGGTCCCCATGTCAAACTATAACCTTGTTGGAGAGCAGGGAAGGGAAGGAGATGGTGAACACGTTGTTGTATTCCAGGAACCACCACCTCCCAAGTGAGGCCACAGTGCATCCATTTTCCCCATCAGGTGAATTACGGTCTTCCTGAGAAGATACATGGAGCCTATTGAAATCAGCATTGTGATTTTGTATTTTTAGGGCTGGCATGTTTGTAGATTAATGCTTGTTTATCAGAGAATTTTAATCATCAGTAACTGTGTAGAATTGAACTATTGAGAAAGAAGTGGGTTCACAGATCCCAAGGCCAGAAGGGATAATTGTGATCATCTAGTTTGACCTCCTCCATAACACAGGCCACCATACTTCTCCCAAATAATTTGTGAGCATATCTTTTAGAAATATATCTAATCTCGATTTTTAAAATTGGTGGAGAATCCTCCAAAATACTTTGTAAAGTGTTCCAGTCATTAATTACTCTCATTATTAAAATACTCCTCATTTCCATCTGAATTGTCTAGCTTTAACTTTCAGTCACTGGATCATGTTATACCTTTCTCTGCTATAGTGAAGAGCCCATTACTAAATATTTGTTCCCCATGTAGATACTTAGAGTGTAATCAAGTCACCCCTTGTCTTAACAAAGAGAAGGTTAAGTAGATTGAGTTCCTTGATGCATGCTTTCTAATCCTTTAATCATTCTTGTGGGTCTTCTCTGAACTCTCTTAATTTATCAACATCCTTCTTGAATTGTAGGCACCAGAACTGGATACAGTATTCCAGAAGTGGTGGCACCAGTGCCAAGACCAATTGGGAACATTAACAGAGGTAAAATAACCTCTCTACTGCTACTTGAGATTCCCCTTTTTATTCATCCCAGAATCGCATTAGCTCTTTTGGCCACAAAGTCATACTGGGGGTATGTCTACACTGGCAGAGTTACAGTGCCGGCAGTTATAGCACTGCTCACAGAGCGCTGAAGGGAAACTGCTGTTGTGTGTTCACACTGTCAGCTGCTTGCACAATAGCGTGTTCACACTTGTGGCACTTGCAGCGGTATTCAGAGTGTTGCACTCTGGGCAGCTATCCCACAGAGCATCTCTTCCACCACTAAGAGTTGTGGGAAGGCAGAGGGAGTCGTGGGGCTTTCTCGGTCCTGTCCCAGTGCCCCATGATGCATTGCTTCACATCCTAGCAATCCCTATGCTTCTGTCCACATTTGGTGCCATCTTTCAATGGTTTGTGTACTGCGTGCTCTGTCTCTTTGGTCTACAGGAATGGATCCCGAACTGTTGACCAGTATGCTGCTCGCTCTGACTAACCCATCATGAGTGACAGTGGAATTATTCGTTAAACTACAAAGGCAAAAGGAGTGTGACATAGCATAGGTTGGTGTTCAGTTGGTGATAACCTTGGGAGCCCAGCCTCCCTCTTTGTTATCTCTGAAGCCAAAAGGCAACATTTTACAGATGCAGTATTGTTTGCGACACACAAAACACTGATTCCATGATTTAAAACACAGTCACTATTCACATACCTGTCACTAACTGACTGACCCCAGGCAGGCACACATGAGCCACAAGACCCCCAAAATGGTGAGTAACCGAGGGCCAGAGGAAATCAGTGTTCCCGGACCTTAGTGTACATTGGGCATGTGGCTCTTGGGGAGAGCCAGCACTGTAGGGGGGTCTTGATAATCATCCATTTTCCACACACTGTGTTCATTATGGAAGATATCTCGCTGCTGAGGGTGGGCAAGGAATCAATGGAGGGTATTCTCCATGATTGCGGCTTCTGCCCTGGCCCTTATGTGGCTCGCCTGTGTGCAGCAATGGTAGTCTCCCCCTCCCGGCCCCACTGTGACGGCAGAGTGGCACAGGAAAGCACAGCTGTGACTGGCGAGTCTCCTCTGGGGTAGAAAACAGTTCCTGGATGCATGCATCTCTGACCTCTGAGTCGTCCTCTGCCTCTTGGTCCCCCTCCCCCTCCACATCCTCATCCAAGATTTCCTTCTCCTGGCTTGGTCCACCGTCGACTGACATGCGAGCCACCGAAGTATCCACAGTGGCCTTCGCAGTGGAGGTGGGATCACTGCCAAGTATCACGTCCAGCTCTTTGTAGAACCAGGAGCTCGTGGGCACAGCACCGGAGCGGTGGTTTGCCTCCTGTGCCATGTGGTAGGCATTCTGCAGCTCCTTCACTTTGACCCTGCACTGCAGTGTGTCCCAGTCATGGCCCCTTTCTATTATGTATCATGAAATCTGTCCATAGGTATCATAATTCCTATGGCTGGAGCGCAGCTGGGACTGGACAGCCTCCTCTCCCCAAATGCTGATAAGGTCCAGCAGCTCGGCATTGCTCCAAAGGAATTTACGCGGTGGGGATGATAGTTGGTCACCTGAGGGCAAGGCAGTAGAGTTCAAACTGATGACCAGAGAGGCAAGAATAGGCATTGTGGGACACCTCCTAGAGGCCAATCACAGCACTGTAATCGACCAGGGTGTCTACACTGGCACCGCAGTGCTGTAGCCCTGGCACAGAAAGTGGTACGCCTCTCCTCGGGGTGTTCTTTTTACAGTGCTGTAACTGTGCAGTTTTTGCGCACTAAATGGCTTGGCAGTGTGTACACCTCGGGAGTTACAATGCAGAAAGCTGCTTTACTGCGCAGAAACTTGCCAGTGTAGACAAGGCCTCTGAGTTCATGTTCAGCTGATTATCCACCACTATCCCCAAATCTTTTTCTGAGTCACTGCTTCCCAGGATAGACCCCATCCCCTCACACCCCCACAGCCTGCAATTATGGCCTACATTCTTTGTTCTTAGCTGTATATGTTTACACTTTAGTTATATTAAAATGCATAGTTCACTTGCAGCCAGTTTAGCAAGAGATCCAGATCGCTCTGTCACTGACCTGCCCTATTCAATATTTACAAATCCTTCAGTTTTTGTGTCATCTATAAACTTCATCTATGATTTGTTTTCTTCAAGGTCATTGATTGAAATGTTAAATAGCATAGGGTCAAGACCCAATCCCTGCAGGACCCCACTTAAATATATTTGATTATGATTCCGCATTTACAGTTACATTTGGAGACCTAGCAGTAGATATTTTAATCCATTTAATGTGTGCCATGTTAATTTTATCTCTCTCTAGTTTATCTCTCTCAGAAGCAAGTCAAATGTCTTACAGAAATCTAAATATATTGCATTAATACTATTACCTTTATCAGCAAAACTTGTAATCTAATCAAAGACATATCAAATTAGTTTAACAGGATCTATTTTCTGTAAATCCACATTCATTTGCATTAGTTATATTACCCTCCTTTATTTTTTTATTAATTGAGTCCCATATCAACCACTCCATTATCATGCCACTGATCAATGTCAGAATGACAGCCCTATAATTACCCAGCTCGTCCCGTTTACCCTTTCTAAAAATTGGCACAACATTAGTTTTCTTCCAGTCTTGCTGGAAGTTCCCCAGTACTCCAAGACTTATTAAAAATGAACATTAATGTTCCAGTGAGCTCCTTAGCCAGCTGTTTTAAAACTCTTGGATGTTGTTTATCTGGACCTTCTGATTTAAAAATGTCTGATTTTATTAGCTTCTGTTTAACATCCTCCCTCCAGGGATACTAGTGGAATGAAAAGAATGGTGCTCTTACCATATGAGGAGACTATATCATCTGTTTTATTCCCCAAATACACAACATAAATCTTTATTGAACACGTCTGCTTTCTCTACATTATTGATAATTCTACCATTTCCTTGTAGTAATGGGCCAATGCCATTTTCAGGATTCTTTTTCTTCCTGATACATTTTTTTAAAAGGGTGTTTCCACTCCCACCTTCTTTTTAAAGAAATACTACAAGATGAATGACATTTAACATAATGTGTGGTAAGAATGATTCACAGACTTCACATACTCGGTTTATTTGAAAT
Source organism: Natator depressus (assembly GCF_965152275.1). NCBI lineage: Eukaryota > Metazoa > Chordata > Testudines > Cheloniidae > Natator > Natator depressus. The sequence continues at coordinate 81,597,916 of NC_134237.1, forward strand.
TGAAATGTGTAGTTTATTTTTCAGGACATATCTAGAAGCCTGTGTTAAAATAGCTACTGTACGTTCCATCTAATGTGGAAATATTCATTTTCCCTAGAACTTCCTTATAAGTACTACCATAGACAACATAGTTTCAATTCTACTGGGGAAATGATCATAGGGCAGGCGTAGGAAGCACAATTTTAAAGAGGTTTTTCAAATTATTTATTAAAATGAATTCATAAACCTAAATGTCCCACTGAGGCAATTCTCAGAGGACTCCTGGCAGCAGCAATGTCCAGGCAAAAAACAGCTCATCAATTCAAATCAAACTGTTACATGTTTTCGAAATACAAAATTAAAATCTTCTAAGAAAACACTAAAAATCAAAAAAAGAGAAGTCCTTGTGGCACCTTAGAGACTAACAAATTTATTTGGGCATAAGCTTTTGTGGGCTAAAACCCACTTCTTCAGATGCATGGAGTGGAAAATAGAGTAGACAGGTATAAATACACAGCACATGAAAAGATGTGAGTTGCCTTACCAAGTGGGGGGTCAGTGATAACAAGCCAATTCAATTAAGGTGGAAGTGGCCTATTCGCAACAGTTGACAAGAAGGGGTGAATACTGTGAAAGTAGAATGAATTATATTGAAATTATAATTCATTAAAGAAATGCTGCTTGAAAGGTTTGTTGAAATATAGTTGTCAAGAAGAGAAACATTAAGGAGTGTGAGACAATGGGTCCTCAAACTAATTAACTTAGAGCACCTACTGAGCTAGGAGATTGGTAAACGTTAGTATGCAAATAAGATATGTATGTTTCAGAGTAGCAGCCGTGTTAGTCTGTATTCTCAAAAAGAAAAGGAGTACTTGTGGCACCTTAGAGACTAACCAATTTATTTGAGCATAAGCTTTTGTGAGCTACAGCTCACTTCATCGGATGTAGCTGTAGCTCACGAAAGCTTATGCTCAAATAAATTGGTTAGTCTCTAAGGTGCCACAAGTCCTCCTTTTCTTTTTAAGATATGTATGTATATTTGTCAGTTTCTGCTTCCTTTTGTCTCCTATGTTAAACTGGCTTTGACTTATCTGTATAAATAAGTTAGCTTGAGCTTTTGCAGAGGTCTCACATATATCTGGGTGCATTGGCAAAGCGCTTTACTAATAAACAGAGTGGTCTGACAAATTCAGTGAGTCTTGAATCTGACTTTGACAATACCAAGGGAGGGGGAAACCACTTTTGTAGTGCTAATGAAGCCAATGCAATCAAAGTGGCTCATTTCAAACAGTTGACAAAGAAGGTGTGAGTATCAGCAGAGGGAAATTAGTTTTTGTAGTGACTCATCATCTCCCAGTCTCTATTCAGGCCTAATTTGATTGTGTCCAGTTTGCAAATTAATTCCAGTTCTGCAGTCTGTTTTTGAAGTTTTTTTGTTGAAGAATTGCCACTTTTAAGTCTGTTATTGAGTGTCCAGGGAGACTGAAGTGTTCTCCTACAGGTTTTTGAATGTTATAATTCTTGATGTCTGATTTGTGTCTATTTATTCTTTTGTGTAGAGACTGTCTGGTTTGGCCAATGTACATGGCAGAGGGGCACTGCTGGCACATGATGGCATATATCACATTGGTGGATGAGCAGCTGAACAAGCCCCTGATAATGTGGCTGATGTGGTTAGGTCCTATGATGGTCTCCCTTGAATAGATATGCGGACAGAGTTGACAAAGGGGTTTGTTGCGGGGATTGGTTCCTGGGTTAGTGTTTTTTGTTGTGTGGTATGTAGTTGCTGGTGAATATTTGCTTCAGGTTGGGGGTCTGTCTGTAAGCGAGGACTGGACTGTCTCCCAAGGTCTGTGAGAGTGAGGGATCATTTTCCAGGTTAGGTTGTAGATCCTTGATGATGCGCTGGAGAGGTTTTAGTTGGGGGCTGTAGGTGACGGCTAGTGGCTTTTTGTTACTTTCTTTGTTGGGCCTGTTCTGTAGTAGATGACTTCTGGGTACCCTTCTGGCTTTGTCAATCTGTTTCTTCCCTTCAGCAGATGGGTATTGTAATTTTAAGAATTCTTGATAGAGATCCTGTAGGTGTTTGTCTCTGTCTGAGGGGTTGGAGCAAATGCGGTTGTATCTTAGAGCTTGGCTATAGACAATGGATTGTGTGATATGGTCTGGATGAAAGCTGGAGGCATGTAGGTAAGTATGGGGTAAGTAGGTTTCTGGTATAGTGTGGTGTTTATGTGACCATTGCTTATTTGCATTGTAATGTTGCCACTGTTGAGAATAGGCCACTTCCACTTAATTGAATTGGCTCGTTAGCACTGATCCCCCACTTGGTAAGGCAACTCCCAACTTTTCATGTGCTGTGTATTTATACCTGCCTACTGTATTTTCCACTCCATGCATTGATGATATTGGTTTTAGCCCACGAAATCTTATACCCAAATAAATTTGTTAGTCTCTAAGGTGCCACAAGTACTCCTGTTCTTTTTGCGAATACAGACTAATATGGCTGCTACTCTGAAACCTAAGAAAACACTGTTTGCCAGGCTCTCTCACCTCCTGTTTTCATCTGCTCAACCATGGACCTGACCCTACTCCTGGGAATTTTGCTTTTGACTTCAGTGGGAGCAGAGCTGGGCCCACAACAATGAATATCATGCTATAACTTTTCCCAGTATTTTCAAATGAATAACTGCTTATACTTATGATGATGATGGAATTTATTTGCATTTGGATTTCAATGATGAAAGCAGTGTAAAATGTTGAAATAATGTAACCTTTTCATTTAGAAATGCTGACATGTAAGTTCCCATCTCTGCTAATTCATTTGATACTCACTATCTGAACAATTCTCATACGTGGCCCATCTCATGCCCAACACATCAGAGCTATGCTCCAAGGGAAGGACTATTTTCAGTAGGGCAGCAAGCGGGAGATACAAAGTGCGTGTGCCTAAAAGAGCCATACCAGTGCTGGTTTGCTGCTTTATATACTCTGTATTTATCAACTTTCACAAGGGTTAATTTAAATTTTATCTGACTTTTTCTGCTTCCGGAATATTTTACTCTGTAGTCCATTACAGTGTTCAAATGATGTCTGCCACTTTAAATAACAGCAAAGTACTTTTTTACCATCTAAAATTGAATATTTCAATGAAGTTTAATGACTCCGGGCACATTCTTACAGCTTTTATTCACATGAACAGTACTTACTACTCACATGCATTAAGAATTGCTTTCATGAGTAAGGTTTGCAGGATCAAAACCTTAAACTGAAAATGCAGAATTTGCTAAACTATTTCTGTTGCACTGCTCAGTTGGGTTTGATTTCATGTTGGTTAGCTAATAAGAAGATTGGAAGAACTGTGTGTATTTATTACCTGATTCTGCCTTTATTAGATCAAATATATAGTAAGTAGGGTTGGTGGCAACACCTACTAATAAGATTGCCTGAACTTCCCACTAGAAGACAGTTTTCAGTTGGTTATACCTGAAAAGTTTGGGCTGATATTTTCCATACCAGGTGCAGGGGTGCTAGAACAGAGGGAACCAGGGGACCATGGCCCCATCACTTTTTACCAGCCATAAGGGTGAGAGATGCGGGGGTCAGAGAGGAGTAAGCAGGGACGGGGTCTCGGGGAGAAAGGGCGGAGCCTCAGGGAGAATGGGCAGTGTGGGGCAGGCTTGAGGGGGGAATGCCTTCACACTCACACTTTTATGGAGCTTCCACTTCTCCTGACCAGATGTCTGTCTCAGGCTGAATTGATTTTGGAAATTTTTGACCAGAATAGTTCAGCCATTTGCAAGAATGAAGTTAGGAGAAAATACATTGTTTTGCCCAGTTTAACAATTTCTGGTGAACTTTTCTTTATGTTTAGGCTCAGGGATTCAAAACTTGGTAGGTGGGTGGCCTCTGTGCCTTTTTCCTTCCTCCACAAACTCTGTACAAATTCGGCCAAGTTGAACAATCCCTGTTCACATGTACTCAGTACAGACGTCTGAAATGTAGCTGCTAACTTTGCTTAAGTTTCTGTCAGCACTGGACATACTCCAGCCTGGGGAGCAGCTCTGGACTGCTGTGGAATGTACTAGGTCCGCGTCTGGGCCCAGGCACCTGAGCAAATAGAGTAGAAACTCTCTCCTGTGCTCTCAGTGGCTCCCTGCTGGGTCTACACCACATGAATGAGACAGTTGCCGGATATGATTGCAGAGGGCACAAGACTTGAACCTTGGGGGGATAGGAAGAAGCAGTAAATTGGAATAAGCAGCAGGAAGGCAGAAACTGGGAGCAAAGGCTGGCTGGGCAGAGAGGGAAATTTGGGACTGGGAGCTTGGGGTGAAGGACTGGCTAGGCAAGGAGCATTGAGGTGGGGGGCAAGGGATAGGGAGATTGGACAAAGAGACTAGGGAGGGAGTTTTTGGACTGACGGCCAGGGGGATGAGGTTGTGGGGAGACTGGAAGCCAGAAAGGGGATATGAGAGTGTTACCTATCACTCTGTGTTCTTGGGTACCCAGGGTGCAGTACCCAGCCTGTCTGACTCACAAAAGACCTCCCCCACCCCACCCCAGTCTCTGCTTGAACCAAAGCCGATCAGAAGAAAGACTTACAAAAAGCAATGAAAAGGCAGTGGAAGACACACCTAAACCCCTCCAGACAAGGGTGACAGGATTAAGGAAACTCCCCTAGCCTCATTTGCATCAAAGATGGGACAGGGAGGCATCGCCATTAGCATACAGAATGGAGAACAGAGATTCCAAGGCAAGAACCGCACTGAACTCTGGGACCAGGAAAGCACTGCGTGATGGGGAATCTCTGCTGCAGATGTTAATGAACCCATGCCTGCACACACCCAGCTCAGTAGTTATCAGACCAATTCTAGTATTAAATCCTTTATTGGTATACTGAAGCTGCCTAATTGCATTTGTGAGCCTCCTCAAAGGAACACTGCCCATAGCCAGGAATGATCAGTTCCTATTGTCTAGCCTGAACAAAACAACTTTGGTATACTCCCTTGAGCCATCAGTTTACCCATAAACAAATCTAGTGTTCTCCCTTGAACCATTGTTCTTTCCCTACAAAACCCTCTACCCATGCTCAAGTAAGTGTTCCGATGCCTTGATCCAAAATCTGCATCAGTTCCATTGGGACTTCATCTTCTCCTGACTGATCGTGTTGGGGACTCTGCCTGTCTCCAGCACTCCAGACCCTCAGCTACCACCACCACCTCGGACCCCTGATTGAGTCAAGCTTCACAAAGTGGTGAGAACCCAGCTCTCTGTCTCAGTATAGCCTTCTGACCCTTGATCAGTTATAGTTTTCTAAACCTGACTTTTATAATCAAATTTAAGTTAGAATTGATATTATAACTGTTTTGTTTGTTTGGCTCCCCTTCTATGATTATTACCTGGCAATAAATAACTTTCATGGTTAAGCTGGTTGCTTCTCTCCTTCTACCCCTCTGTGTTTTTTTGACTCCCCATTCACTCTGCAGCAACGCTCCTCGTACCTAAGCTAAAGATCCCTACAGTGCCCAAAAATCTTGTGGGTTTGCTCATCAAGTGGGCTTCTACCAGAACAACTGTAATATGAAAGTGGGGATAGGGATGTCCTGAACCTGGGGCATATGAGGGGGCAGCTTGGAAGTGCTGTTTGACCCAGCCTGCTCAGGCATACTCTATTCCGGTGCGGTTGTTGACCTGAATTTGATGGGTTAGTTGTTATGGCTCGCCACTGATCGCGTCCGACCAGAAGATTTATAGGCTCTTAACCAATTCAGACTACAGAGTTCAAGAACTCAGAGAGTTCTATATTGGGAGAGGAGTCTCAGGGTGCTTGGCAAGAACACGTACGCTGAGGACAATACCAAATTGATAAAACCTTTATTGAAATTAACATAAAAATAAGAAATGCAATGAAACTTGTAACTGCAAAACAGTAAAAGAATTCCAAAACTCCTGGTGGTACCATTTTTCTTATACCTTAACCTAATATACTCACACCCTTCCTTGAGAACCCAGTAATAGGAGGTGCAGGACCAGCCTCACTCCTGGCATGCCCGATTACGCGATGGTGCTGGCTTCCCCAATGGTTAGGAATGTTGAGTAGTTATACTATACTGCACAAGCTGAGCTGATAGTGTGATAGAAGATAGAATAGATAGATAGATCTTAGCATTTAGAAGAGCTGAACTTAGCAGAACCCAACTACTAAGAGCTCTCTTACAAGGTATTTTATAGGATTCTGACCTATGTAATTCAGGCCCAACCTCCTATACCCAAATCTTATTTCCGTACGCTAAGAAATTTATGGGTATCCTTCTCCTATAGGTTAGTGGATTATAACACTTACTTTCTAAATATATTAATAAGGATTATCTCATTCCAAAACTGCCAACCTAGGCTCTCTTGATGACCTCCAAGCTGTGGTGTACCCTGCGGTTACCAATTGATGTAGAAGCTGGATAAACCTGTGATGTGCTGTAGATAGTTCCTCCCTTTGGTTCCCCAAAATTCAGGAACCATTCTTATCTGTGCCAAAGGTTGCCAGCTTTTATGCTGACATATTCTTAACTGATTATACTTTTTACTATATAGCAGATCTTACCGGATCTTACAGGCCAGTAGGCTTCTTGCATTTCAGCAAAACTTATTATTCAGAAACAGGTGCCTCAACACATCCTAAATTCCATGGAATTAATACTGATAAAATATAAGAATAAAACATATTAATTTCAGAAAAAGAAACACATTAATTGATACTGCTGGCTGGATTAGTAGGATATAATAGCTTCCAAAATAATCCTGTGGGCTACACAGTGCCCACAGCATATGAGGGTGACAGCTTGGAGGTGCTGTTCGACCCAGTCTGCTGAATCCAAGGGCATTTGAGGGTGACAGCTTGGAAGTTTTGCGTGACCCAGACTCCTGAGTCCAGGGACATATAAGGGGTCACCTTGGGAGTGCTGATTAACCTGGTCCTCTCAGACGTGCTCTGTTAATGTGTGTGAGTTCATCTGATTCTGGGGCTGGAAGAACTCAGCCCTGCGGAGCGTAGGTCCTGCAGGATAGCTCCACTGGGAGGGAACTTGCAGCAGGGAGAATTAGAGCTCCGTTTGAGAACACAAGTGACACAAGCAGTACATTAATAGCATTACAGACACCCCCACCCCAGAAGAGTAACCCTAATAAATGAGCGTACCCCAAAGTAACAGGCAAATCTGTTTTTTTTTAAAAGGAGAACTAGCATAAGAAGAAGGGAGTGGATGACTGGGTCTGGCAAGGCAAAGAGCCTGCAGCTAAGAAGCTGTGAGATAGGGGGAAGTGGAAATGGCTGGGCAAGGGGACTGGGACTATGGGGGCGGGAACACTGAGATGGGCAGTCTGGAGTGGTAACACAAGGACCTGCTGGACAAAGAGATTGGGACTATGAAGAGAAGCTGAGGAGTGGAGATTTGTGATGCATGGCCCGAAAGGGCTAAGCATCCTGCAGGATAAATGACTCAAATTCAACCCTTAAAGACATATGGGGAGATAATGTTTGTGTTTTTGTGTACTTACATATAAATGGGCAGGGATCAACAATGTAATCAACAGGCCCTGTCTAAGCTGTATTCTGTTAATTCAGCGATCAAAAGAACATCCTAGCATTGAAATGAACTGGAAACACGGGATATTGCTGTATTCATCTCTCTTTGAAATGTGTAGCTGCTCATCTGAAAATGGTGAAAAACAGGCAATTGCCTTATGTTAATTTGTGTAGCTAATTACCGGTGAAGGACCTATTTCAAAATCTCTCTGATTACCTATAGTAAGCCAAGGGACTCCGGCCTGTCAAAGGCTTGAAATTGTATAAAAGATCCTTGGGTCCTGATCCTGTCATCTCAGATCTGCTTAAGCTTCATCAGGGGAAGTGTGAGTCGCAAGATTGAGATCCCAGGTAAGCTGGTACACCCTGAATGTGCAACTACAAAGCTCACCATCTCTGCCATGAATCTGAACCTCAGGAATGTCTGCATATATATTGATTTTTTTAACCTATACGCTCTCTCTCCTCTTTTTTTAATAAATTTACTTTAGTTAATACGAATTGGGTGTAAGCATATATTTGGGTAAGATCTGGAATATTCAATAACCTGGAAGGTAATGTGTCCGATCCTTTTGGATTGGTAGACCCTTTTTCTTTTATATGATGAAATAAGATTTTCAGAAATCTTCATCATGTTTGACTTGGGTACCTGGCTGGAGGTCTGAGGCTGGGTTACTTTAAGGGAATTGTGTTGTTGGCTTCTGGGCAGCCAGTGAGATAAAGAAACTGTTTTGTGCTGGCTTGGTAAATCTGAGTATTGAAATATCCACCAGCTTTGGGGATTGTCTGCCCCATTCTTTGCAGTTCACCTTAATTGAGTGATCTCAGCTCGCTCCCACTGGGATCCCGGTCACAAGACTGAAACTGGCTAAAGGAGTATAGGATTGGATGAGGAGCCAGGGGTAGGGACAGGTTGCAGGGGAGGAGCAGAAGGGGTCATGCCTGGGAAATAGGCAGCGGAGTTTGTGTCCACTGCAGCACACTCCCCTCCAGAGCCTGGAATGGACCTCAAGATTCCTGAGGCTCACCATTCCTCTGCTGCCAGCAAATAGCTGTTAAATACACTAGCGAAGTGTCCCACCTTTCTGTAGTGCTGATTCACAGAGAGGATGACCTACTACTACTGTTATCAGTTATTGCCTTAGCTCTCGTGGCAGAGGTCTGTGTGGTGGATAAGCCCTGCTTATGACTCATGGAGGTGCCAATATGATGGCACATGACAGATCTTCTGGGTTTTTGTCACTTTTAAAAAAAAAAGTAAGAAAACTATGCTCAAAAAACAAAACCTCTTTTAAATGACCATAACATTACAAAGCCAAGAACGCAAAAGATAGAAAATGCCAGAATTAAAGTTGCCTGTGCAACCTTAACTTAGTCCCCTAATGACTATGCATTATGATTAATCACAGGATCACAAACCATTTTTTTTTCAGCTGGGCCCCAGCCTGATTCAGAGCATAGGATGGACTTGCTCTGGTGATGAATCAGGATTGTGTAGGGAAGAAGGCTGTTTGTAGAACCTCTGCTTTCTTTTTTGCAGAAGTTGGAAGGTGTTTAGTGAATGAGGCAGGGGACTGAAGGGAAAAAAAGAACTGTCTCAGTCTTAAGGCAGCTGAGCGCTGCCCATGAGAACCGGACTATGCTGCAGCCTCTGCCACAGAGTTCCTTTGTGATGCCTGTCAAGTCACCTAAACCAAATGTTTTATGGGTGATTACTAATTTTGTGTTCTTCATTTTCTGGGTCCCTGGGGGGTCTGATTTGCAGAAGTACTGAACAAACAGGCTCTTGAATATACAGAGTGCTATATAGTGCGAAATGCTCTGAAAAATCAGATCATAGGTGAATTGGTGAATATTTGTTTTACCTTCATCTCTCTGCAATTCTGCAACAAAAAAACTTCAGAAACAGACTCCAACGAGAGACTGCTGAATTGGAATTAATTTGCAAACTGGATACAATTAACTTAGGCTTGAATAAAGACTGGGAGTGGATGGGTCATTACACAAAGTAAAACTATTTCCCCATGTTTATTCTCCCCCCCCCCCCGCCACCCCGGCTGTTCCTCAGACAGTCTTGTCAACTACTAGAAATGGCCCACTTTGATTATCACTACAAAAGGTCCCCCCCCCCCCGCCCCAGCTTTCCTGCTGGTAATAGCTCAACTTAAGTCATCACTCTCCTTACAGTGTGTATGGTAACACCCATTGTTTCATGTTCTCTGTGTATGTAAATCTCCCCACTGTATTTTCCACTGAATGCATTCAATGAAGTGAGCTGTAGCTCACGAAAGCTTATGCTCAAATAAATTTGTTAGTCTCTTAGGTGCCACAAGTACTCCCTTTCTTTTTGCTTAATCTCTCTGTGACTCAGTTCCCCCTCCCCCTCCCTTCACAGGAGTGTTGTGGAAATAAATTCCCGTTCGTGAAGCACTGAGCTACTGTCATGGTGGGTACCATAGACAAGCCCATGAGGACATGAATAATTCTGACTTCAGAGCAAGGTTTGAATTGTGTGCAGGGGTTTGAGTAATGTGCAGTAAATAGGGACACATCAAACAATGAGGAAAACACAAATAATTGAATAGCTGCTCAGTATATGAGCTCCATACATTCTGTGCCCTAAGTAAAGCAGAGGTCTCTGGAAAAATAATATGCAGTCATTTAATTAAAGATTGTCTCACACTGCACACACACAAGGGGATGAATTGAGGATGCCCTGGGCAACCTTAATTCTTGCATTTCCTAACTTTGGCATGTTTGACTTTGCAGCCTTAACATTCTTTTAATGGAGGATGAGGCGATCTGTATAAAAATAGGATATGAAAACGTCTCCGTGGAGGAGCCTGCATTCGTGGAACTTTATTGGTACAATATTTTTAAGTTATAGGTGTTATTAAAATATTTATAAACCCAATGCTTCATAACTGACAATCATCAGGCTTGAGCCTTTTTTCCTTGTATAAAGAATACAGGATCAACGCCCGCTATTTTTCCCCGTTATATTCATTAACCCTGTTTCTCCCACTGATATGTCCTCAAGATTTGTGTGGCACTAGAGCAGCTATTCTCAGTAGCTGAAATGACACTGATTCAAAATTGACTGAATTTGAGCTTCAGCCCTGCAAACTGGAGACAAATTTTTCAGTGTTTAAATACTGTTAAAACATTGCAAAATGCTTGATTCTGTTATTTCCATCTTTATGCACACAACAACAAAATAAATATAACTTATTAAGGGGTTTCTTGGTCGTTTCCAGTATTGACAACTCCACGCATTCAAAAATGAGTCAGGCCCCCAAAATAATGATTTAAAAAAATTGGGGGGTTTCTTTTTGCTTGTCTTCGGGTTTCCCAATGGTGACACTGTGGTCACATTTTCAAGCTTTACTCTGCAACAAGGAGGGCTAGAAACTTGCTTTTTGTTTTAAATAAAAGCTGAGTCGCTCATCTAGCCACTGGACTCCAGGATCTGTGACTGAAGAACAACAGATGTTGCCAGATTCCCAATAAAATCATGACCATTGGGAACATGGTGTTTCATGTCAGTGATAGAAGTGCAGGGAAGTATGTTTTTAATACCTTAGCTATACTATATAAGAGGGTGTAATCACACATCCTGGGTTCAAAATCCCTTCCCCTCACAAAGAGCTTATGTTCTCTTGATTTTCCTTATTGCCTTGTATTGGATGAGAGAAATCTTACTTAGACCCTGATACTCTGAAGTCAGGCCAGAGCACCTGTATGGAGTCCCATTTACTGTTTCATAGATTCATAGATATTAAGGTCAGAAGGGACCATTATGATCATCTAGTCCGACCTCCTGCACAACGCAGGCCACAGAATCTCACCCACCCACTCCTGCGAAAAACCTCTCACCTATGTCTGAGCTATTGGAGTCCTCAGTTTGTGGTTTAAAGACTTCAAGGAGCAGGGAATCCTCCAGCAAGTGACCCGTACCCCATGCTACAGAGGAAGGTGAAAAACCTCCAGGGCCTCTTCCAATCTGCCCTGGGGGAAAATTCCTTCCCGACCCCAAATATGGCGATCAGCTAAACCCTGAGCATATGGGCAAGATCACCAGCCAGATACCCAGGAAAGGTTTCAGAGTAGCAGCCGTGTTAGTCTGTATTTGCAAAAAGAAAAGGAGTACTTGTGGCACCTTAGCGACTAACCAATTTATTTGAGCATAAGCTTTCGTGAGCTACAGCTCACTTCATCGGATGCATAAAGTGGAAAATACAGTGAGGAGATTTATATACACACAGACCATGAAAAAATGGGTGTTTATCATACACATTGTAAGGAGAGTGATCACTTAAGATGAGCTATTACCAGCAGGAGAGTGGGATGGGGGGAGAGAAAACCTTTTGAAGTGATAATCAAGGTGGGCCATTTCCAGCACATTTCCAGGAGTTAACAAGAACGTCTGAGGAACAGTGGGGGTGGGGTGCGGGTAGGGGGGAGGAATAAACAAGGGGAAATAGTTTTACTTTGTATAATGACTCAACCACTCCCAGTCTCTATTCAAGCATAAGTCAATTGTATCCAATTTGCAAATGTACAAGTACTCCTTTTCTTTTTCCGATACCCAGGAAAGAATTTTCTGTAGTAACTCAGATCCCACCCCATCTAACATCCCATCACAGGCCATTGGGCCTATTTACCATGAATATTTAAAGATCAATTAATTATCAAAATCATGTTATCCCATCATACCATCTCCTCCATAAACTTGTCGAGTTTAATCTTAAAGCCAGATAGATCTTTTGCCCCCACTGCTTCCCTTGGAAGGCTATTCCAAAAGTTCATGCCTCTGATGGTTAGAAACCATCATCTAATTTCAAGTCTAAACTTTCTGATGGCCAGTTTATATCCATTTGTTCTTGTGTCCACATTGGTACGGAGCTTAAATTCCTACCCCTCTCCGGTATTTATCCCTCTGATATAGTTATAGAGAGCAATCATATCTCCCCTCAACCTTCTTTTAGTTAGGCTAAACAAGCCAAGCTCCTTGAGTCTCCTTTCATAAGACAGGTTTTCCATTCCTAGGATCATCCTAGTAGCCCGTCTCTGTACCTGTTCCAGTTTGAATTCATCCTTCTTAAACATGGGAGACCAGAACTGCACACAGTACTCCAGATGAGGTCTCACCAGTGCCTTATATAATGGTACTAAAACCTCCTTATCTCTACTGGAAATACCTCGCTTGATGCATCCCAAGACCACATTAGCTTTTTTCACGGCCATATCACATTGGCGGCTCATAGTCATCCTATGATCAACAAATACTCCAAGGTCCTTCTCCTCCTCCGTTACTTCTAATTGATGCGTCCCCAGCTTATAACTAAAATTCTTGTTATTAATCCCTAAATGCATCACCTTGCACTTCTCACTATTAAATTTCATCCTATTACTTCAGTTTACAAGGTCATCCAAATCTTCCTGTATGATTTCCCGGTCCTTCTCTAAATTGGCAATACCTCCCAGCTTTGTATCATCCGCAAACTTTATTAGCACACTCCCACTTTTTGTGCCGAAGTCAGTAATAAAAAGATTAAATAAGATTGGTCCCAAAACTGATCCCTGAGGAACTCCACTGGTAACCTCCCTCCAGCCTGACAGTTCACCTTTCAGTATGACCCACTGTAGTCTCCCTGTTAACCAATTCCTTATCCACCTTTCAATGTTCATATTGATCCCCATCTTTTCCAATTTAACTAATAATTCCCCATGTGGCACGGTATCAAACGCCTTACTGAAATCTAGGTAAATTAGATCCACTGTGTTTCCTTTGTCTAAAAAATCTGTTACTTTCTCAAAGAAAGAGATCAGGTTGGTTTGGCACGATCTACCTTTTGTAAAACCATGTTGTATTTTGTCCCATTTACCATTGACCTCAATGTCCTTAACTACTTTCTCCTTCAAAATTTTTTCCAAGACCTCGCGTACTACAGATGTCAAACTAACAGGCCTGTAGTTACCCGGATCACTTTTTTTCCCTCTCTTAAAAATAGGAACTATGTTAGCAATTCTCCAATCATTCGGTACAACCCCTGAGTTTACAGATTCATTAAAAATTCTTGCTAATGGGCTTGCAATAGGACCCGGCATAGCAGTAAGGGTCCACCACAAGGATCAGCTTGTAGGATCAGGCTGGAATTTGTGAAATTTCTTCCCCTTCATTGAGAAACACCTGCTTTTGTACCACTTAATTTTTAGCATAATCTTACATTTTTAAAAGTTCTGCATTCTGTTGTTTGGTAGTTTGAGAGGGATGGTTAAACCTGTTGATACATTCTTTTTTCAAAAGTGGGGAGTCATGGACGTAATCAGCTAAACACGAGCTCCTAGTGCAATGCTGTGGCAAAATGGGCTAATGCAAGTCATAGGCTACACCTACAGTTGGAGCTGGGGGTGTGATTCCCAGCTCAAGTAGACATATTTGCGCTAGTTCTCATGACACTAGCCCTCTAAAAATAGTAGTGTAGCCATGGTAGCACGGGCAGCAGTGAATGGTGTTGAAATGGATCTTTTAATGGCCCACAGTTGAGCAGGGGTTTTCCGGTACTAGTGAGAATCTGGAAATCAGTACACTTAATGCACAGTCATTTATTTGAGAGAGAATCACTCAAATGTACTTAAAGTTACATGGTGTACATTCTTTTCCATAAGCCTCAGTTCCCCAAGCCTAAACCCTCAGTAACTACATTGGCTTTACACAGTATCCTGATTGGCAAAGAAAGCAGATATATCTACCAGCTCTAGATGGAGACTACTACTCTTTCTTCTTTCCCCTCTCTGGCACTTGGTCTGTCCCTCAAAGCAGGGCCTTGGTTACCCTAATGACCTCTGGTTCTAAGGTCCCTCGCGGCAGGATCTCGGTTACCCCGACGACTTCCGTCTCTCAGTCTCGAACCTCTGGATATTAATTGGGGATTGAACTGATTTCATTCACTTTGCTTAGCATTTATATACCCTTTTGTTCTCAAAGGAGTCACTTGTCACAGAAATATGCCTTGTAGGCATTTATTACTGGTTTTCTTCATAATTTTGGAAGGGACTGCAAAGCGAACACACAGACAGACCAAAGCTCATCCATAATTTACCCTCTCATAAATCATTCACTCAAGCACTTAGCGTGAGGTTATCCAAAAAGGGTCATTTTGACCCATGTCAGCTATGTCACCAAGCCCACTGATTGCATGATCTTACATGTTCTTTACTTTGTGAGCAGGTTTTTCTGCTGATATATTCCGAAGTTCAGAGCTAAAACACACATGCCCATTAAGCTGTTGTTAGCCATTCCAGTGCATTTTCAGCACCTCCAGTAGTATACAACTCCATTTATCTAATGCTAAGAGAATCCTGGTCCCAAAAATCTTCTAGCAGGTTCAAACATACCAAGCCATACCAAACTCATGCTTGCCACATTTATCCAGATCAATCACAGCAATTCATAAGAATTTAGCACCATCTCAACAAATGGCAACACAGGCTAGCTGCCCTGACTACACACACTCCCAGACCCCTGTGGGACTGTACTCAGGGCAGCTAGCCCATGCCACAGCTCACCCTGCCTGTGCAACCTCAGCTACACTACTATTTTTAGCACACTAGCCTAATGACAAACATAAGTAGGTCTACTTGAGCTGAGACTCACACCCCCAGCTCCAAGTGCAGCCATAACCTTAGATGCATAAACAGGGGGACCTGGCCTAGGAGCAGAGAAGTTATAGTACCACTGTATTTGGCAGTGGTGCAACTGCTGCAGGACTATTGTGTCCTGTTCTGTTGGCCCCAATTCAGGAAGAATGTTGGGAAGTTGGAGAGGGTTCAGAGAAGCGCTATGAGAATAATTAAGGGATTGGAAAACATGTCTTATTGTGATAGACACAAGGAGCTCAATCTATATAGTTTAACATAGAGACGGGTAAGGGGTGACTTGATCACTGTCTATAAGTACCTACATGGGGAACAAATATTTGATAATGGGCTCTTCAATCTAGCAGACAAAGGTATAGCTTCCAATGGCTGGAAGCTGGAGCCAGACAAATTCAGACTGCAAATAAGGTGCACGTTTTTAACAGTGAGAGTAATTAACCATTGGAACTATTTACCAAGGGTTGTGGTGGATTCTCTAGCACTGGCAATATTACATTCCAGATTGGATGTTTTTTCTGAAAGGTATGCTTCAAACAGGAATTAGTTCAAGAAAGTCGTGTGGCCAGTGTTATACAGTAAGTCAGCCTAGATGATCAAAGTAGTCTGTTCTGGGCTTACAGTTTATGAAGCTGTGGTGTGCATAATTGTGTATTCACTTTACACTTCCATAATTACATACAACCAGGTAATGACAGCAGAGCTGGCTGAATAATCAAAACAATTGAAAACACTGTATGTGAAATTGTTCTTCAATATGTTATACATTCAAGAATTAACATTCAATTAAAATCTTACAAGTCATTCTCCAACATGAGGAAGTTATGAAAAAAGTCCATTTATTTTTAAATTTTCACAAATTTTGTCCAAATTAATGATTAGACAAATGTTATTCAACAAAGTCTTGATCAAACGATAGGTACTCATAGAATGACACATAACAGGCGAAGTTTGGGTTTCACATACATTTATGTAGCTGTTATGAAATTCAGTGTAACTGAAAGCAGAATTGGGACCATCAAGTTCATTAAACTACCATCTCAGTGTACGGTGAGGAAGTTCCAAACACTCAGCCATAGGAAATTTGCAGGTAAACATATAATTGTAATAACTACATATTTATACTAGCTTGGCAGAACAACCATTTATAACGTACATATTTCAGGAGATTAAGCAAATCACTCCCTGCCTGGAAACTCCTCCCATAGCTACTTTATTGTGAAGTTGGTCATTAAAGAGGTTGTTCGTCTTCTTCAAACAGTAGTGGCTAATGTCAGAGAAGATACTGACTAGATGGACCATTGGTTGGATCCAGTATTAAGTGAAGCCATTAGAGTAGCTGTGCTAGGGAGGAGGGAAGGCCCCTGGGAGGGTAGGCTGAGTTGTGTTTTCTATCTGATGTGAGTCTTCTCCCTATTGGGAACCAAAACACCACCTCCCAGCTTGCTTTCTCATGGCTTGTCTACACAGAGAGTTCGTACGTGGCAAGCCAAGGCTGTGAATCTACAGTGCGCTAGTTTTTTGCACATTAACTGGCTGCATGGACCTTGCTACTGTGTGCTAAACATTCCATAGTGCAGTTTCAGAACTCCTGTTTCAGTGCATGCCAGGCAATAATGTTCCATGTAGACAAGTCCTCAGTGAGAGTTTGTTTCCTCCTGATCTTTAATCCTGGTCCCTCCCTCAGTCCAGGAAGCAACAGGGGAGGGTGTCATGTGGCTGGAGAACAAGATGAGGGGGTGGGCAGCAGGGTAACCACCTGCATTTCACGGAAATAAAAGCAAACTGTATGAAATATACAGGACACTTCTGTTGAAGGAACATCACCTCGTGGTGGTTTATTCATGGTACAAAAAATATACATTGGCATCACAGTGCAGAACCCTTTGCATGATTATTGCTTAAACTATATATTTGTATCTGATAAAATGCTTATCCGTATTAGGTATGGGTGGAGGACCATCTGACATCCCTTAAAATAAAGGATTGGTGGTTACATTGGGCTGGGGTATGCTGACACACAGCCGACAGCACTTCTCATGAAAGAGTGGATTGGCGGCTGCGGCCAGGTGGGTGGGGAGAGTCAGGCTGGTAGCCTGCTCAGACATGGGGTAGAAAGGGCCATAGTTTGGAATATGAAATTAGAGAAGGGTTAATACTGAAGGGAGAGCGAAGGAATTATCCTGGAATATGGCATGAGCCACATACTGAGTTGGGGCAAATGCTCAGGTTGAGCATATACATCATCAGTGCAACTATCATCCTTCTGTTCCAAGGGCTGTATACTGGTCCTTTGGATTTTAACATGCATATTTTGATATATATCCTGACCACAGATGCAAAGTCCACCTGAGGATAGTACTGCAGAGTTGGAATAGTTGCCGTATCTAAGCCGGTGGAGCATACCTTTTAGCATGGCTTGAAGAAGTCCTTTCAATGTGTAGCCTATGTAGTTATATGTAATTTAAAATATTTCAATTCTTTCTTCAAAATAACCACTAGTTATACTTTGTGTGTTGTGAGGGTGTGACCTAGATAATGCATCACTAAAGATTGCACAGAAGTGTAATTGTGTATCCATGTAACTATTTGATTTGGGGAGGGCGGGGAAATCAAGCTTACCATTAGCAGTATTACAACATGTTGATATGATTCTTGTCCATCCTTGAACAAATTCTCCAACGTCTCATCAGGGTATTCAATGTTCTGTCACACTTTCTAATTTATGGCTTCTAAGCAGTAATTTAGGTTACTATTCTAGGGCTTGATCCTGAAGCAGTTAAACAAGTAGTTCTTGCTGAAGTCAATGAGATTACTCCATTTTCATGAGAATACTTGTCTGAGTAAGAGTCTGTCTGAGTAAGAGTTCTCAGGATCAGGACCCCATTTACATGTTTATAATTAAATGCCATCCTTGTGCACCCATATGGGGACGTGTGTGTGGCATGTCTATTTTCATACAACCATAGAGTTACATATAGATGATAATTTCCGGATATCTGCCAAAAGCTTGTAGGATTTCACCAATATAGCAACAATGAAACATGGCTAGATAACAGAAGTTTAATCAAGCCATTGAGTTAATATATTTACTTTATTTAAAAAATAAATCACATAGACAACTCCATTGGATGAGGTTTATTTTGCAGAGATTTCGCAGGCAATTTCACATTCCTCCACAACCTTGGTATAGACCTGGATAGCTGACAGTGATGAATTTTTTAAAATGAAGAGAGAAACGTAGCTAGTGTAATGGTATGCTAGGTGTCCTGTACATGTATGAAAGTAAATATTGCCAGATCCTCATCTGTTATAAATCAGTGGGGCTATGCTGATTTACATTAGCTGAGGAGCTCGTCTTTCATCTTTAATATTAATATATTGGCATAGTTTGTTTATAGGCATGTTATACATGATGTATCATAAATATGATGGTCAATATTCAGTAATATGGCTGTTTTGGGTTGCCAATGTGTATTAAAGTAATCCCAGATCAGTTTTAACATATGCGCCTCTTCCTTTCACCTTTCCTTTCTTTCTTCTAGAACAGAATCTAAGAGGTGTGTACTGTGGGCAAGTTATATTCTTTTTTATATAATTAGAACTTCCCAGAAACATACAAGGTATTAAGGTAGGATTTTTTTCTTATAATTGAAAAAACTGAACCACAAAATGGGGTTCTCATTTAAATTAGGCAGAAATTTGAGCTATATTACATGGCATGTGAGGCCATGACTAGTGTGTTCTTCTGAATTGGCAAGCAAGTTTATCTTCGCTGGCACATATCCAGTCTAAAGCCTCAGTCAGCAAATGGCAAACAGTAGCAAGTCTTAATTCTTTTTAAAGTGCTGGGAATTATTAATTATGAGCAGAAAGAAAGTGCACATATTGGAAAGGGATTAGAGAATATCTGTTATTTTGCATTACTACTGGTTTAGAAACAAGCTACTTTGAAGGCTCTGGTTCTAGGCTTTTTACATTGAGACTGCATGTGCTTATTGTATATATGTTGTTTGCTGTGCAGTTTCAATGGACCAATGAATTCCTTTGTGTCATAATTCTTTTTGAAGCTAATCAACAATAACATTGCAAAAATAGTTCAAAAAGCAATCCAAAGGTGCAGTACAGACTGATCGTAGCAGGATGGGTTATTTGTTTCTACACAGACTGATTAGAATAGAATAGATGATTATGGATTATTGAAAGATAATCTTCTCAAACATAAAGAAAAACCAGACAACAGCTTTGTTGTTGCTTTGATGTCCATACAAAATAACACATTTTTTTGCTGCTTTTCTATATTGTTCCACTAGTAGCAGAGTGGAGCGAAAGAAATATTGCAATGAGCACTATACGTAAACTATTCAAAATTAACGTACGTAGCTGCAAACAATCACTGTTTAAATACTATAAACACTAACTAATATTAATGTGTTAATATTTTCTGTGCTAGTTAAAAGGAAACAGTGCTATACTTTTGTGTTATATAAAGCTTGCACTGAAAATCACCACCAATAAAATGAAGACTGTACCAAACACAGCAATAGTGTTATTCAGGATGTGATGACACACACAGACTGACTGTTAGCACAACCAGGATCATACAGAAAAAAGAATTTTCATAGGGAAAATTGAGACTCGTTTAGCCATTGATCATACAATGTGTTGCACCTGGGTGTATCCCTGCTCATGCCTGGATGTCCATTGGCTTCACTGAGGCTCAGCTCAAAAGCAGAGGTCTATCCATGTGTAACACATTCCAGGACTGGGTCCTTAAAGAGTGAAAATCACCCATATTCAAAGGGCCTATGCACCACTTAAGCCTTCAAAATACAGTTTAATTGGATTAAGTGGTGTAGCAGTCCTACGCAGGTCTTTTACACAGGGGTGAATTTCATCACTTTGAAGGTAAAAATATCTTTACTTATATCTTAGGGATCATCCATTTGTACAGTTCAATTGCAAGACTTGTTTGGGTAAACCCCACAACTGCCAGAGCTTAGTTCTATTTTTACTGAGCAAGAAGCATCCTATGTTCTCCAGGCATTACTTGTTGATTATAGATGGCCCAGTTCTTGAGATGCTGAGCAACTTCCAACAGAGGCTGTTCATCATGTTGCAAGCACCTCACAGGATCAGGCCATAAATCGTTCGAGGGAACTTAAACACTGGTACTTCGGTTTTAATTTGCAGTTGTTTTGCATTTGGAGGTGGTGATGTTGGTTGGGAGTGACTTTGGAAACCACTCCTAAAAACATACTATGGAATGGTTGAAAAATAAGCAGAAAAATTTGAAGAGGTCAGCAAATAATTTCCTAAAAGTTCCAGCCATATGGTCATCTGTGTTAATTTGGAGGCAAACAAATAGCTACAAGCAACAATACCCCCCAAAAGAGCAAGGGATTAGTCTTTTTAAAATTATTGCTCTATTTAGCAGCTCATATCATCACCAACATACACAATTTCTGTAGTTTTAATATTAATATAAATCCTTCAAAATACCAGATCTGAAAAATGCTCTCAATTTTAATTACAGGCCTGTTCACCAAAATATAGACCTTTGGTATAATATATGATTCATTGTGTCTAGCAAATGAGTTTTATTATAATCAAAAATATATTTTCGCACTTGTGAAATAAGAGGGATTTTAAGTCCTCAGATAACCCACACTAATGGCTGTTTCAAGGCTTATACGTGTGTAGAAGTGATAAACATGTAAGTTTCCAGTTTGAAATGGGCAAGTGAAAAAAAACCTTTGACAATACTACATTCACTGATGATTAGGCTACTGAAACTACTTTATCAGATTCCCCACAAAATATTACATTGTTTTAAGTGAAAATATTTGTTTTAAATAAGGCAAGACTTTTTGTAGTAATTTAAATAGTGTATTTCTTATGTGACTCATATAGGGTGGTCTTGCCTCCCTCATTATTGTGCTATAACTACACACTATAAGCAATGCCAGTACATGGCTAAGCATCCTCTAAGGATGAAATCACTGAAGGAAGCTGTGATGTACTTTATACTGTTAATCATATCATATGATGATACCACAATAGAAGAGAACTGGTTATTTACAGAGCGGTTTTGACTGCCCACACAGATCTGAATGTAAAGAAAGATGAGTCAAGCACCTTGATAATGCATTGACTGGTCTGTTCATCTGGACATTGTTTCATCATTAGTTAGTTAGGTTCATTACAAGCCTGAAGTGAGTGAAGGACAACAGGAGGCACCTGTTTTTAAGGTAAGAAACTGTTCAGATGCCAAAATATTAGTGTGGTTTCAAGTATGTATGAATGTTCTGTTTAGCTCATAATTTATATTAAGTCAAGTGTACAATAATATATGCCCAAAAGACATGAGATGCTTTTAAGGCTGTCTACAGTGAAGGAATTATAGAACACAGTGAGTATTTAATGTTTTCAAAGACATCTAAGGTGTTGAAATCCAAATCTTTTTCTAGTGTATCATGTAATTATTTTAATGAACCAGTTTCAATATAGTGTATATTTCAACATATAATAATAAAATGCTGATAAACTATTAAAACCTTTTAGTCTTGTAGAGATGGCTGGAACTGTCTTGGAAAAACTCAAGCATCAGTGATTGTGGGAAGTAAATATATTCCAGGATAGGATGGCTAATGATTAGAAAGCTATGATAGCTGAAACCTTTACAGATCTAATTCAGTGATCATTCCTTTTAATGATAATGCGAGTTAGTGAGAGAACAATCCTTGCATAGTGTTTGAAAGGATCTCAGTCCATTAACTGAAAAAGCTGAAACCTATTCTTGTAAAAAAAAATTTTTTTCACCAAATGAGTTCACTGTAAGTGGAGATTCACTGTAGAAGGCCAAGGCCTGCCTAGCTGCACTTCCTCCCTTCCCCACCCTCTTCATCTCTTGCCCATGCATGGAACACATCTATGGGTAGGCCACATAGGGAATGGCTGGTCCAATACTGGGAACCATCTATTCCTTTGTCCCTCTACCACAGGGTAGTGGTGCCTTCTCTTTTCTCTTCTCTATTATTCTGGTCTGTTAATCTCTCTAGGCTTTTATACCATTTTCATCCGTGTTAACTATGGATGAGGTGTTTAGATATCAACATTTCAAAAAGCTTTTTTGGACAATTTCGAGAAGCAGCCAGGGCTCTAACGGCTTCTAGAGCTTAGAACAGGGTCACAGGCTCATTTTGGGAAGCAGTAAGTGAATCTGATATGCTTATCTCAATCCTCCAGGCTTCATGTGGTTGAGAGTTCAGCTAAGCAGTCAGAACCCATGGAGGCCCTGTCACTCCCCAAAACAAACTCCCATTCCCCTCAGATGCCCTCATAAGTGCATTTGGCTTCTTGGTCCATGCCTGGCAATTCCCGCTGCCACACATAGGTCACAGAGGAGCAACAGGCACTTCTCTCTACTATCTCCAGAGGATATCTGCCCCATTCTCTCCTTTTGGGTGGCTTCCAGGCTTCTCCCATTGTATTTCTCCTGGACATTAGGGAAGTTGGAAGTTCCCATACCTCAAAATCCCCCCACGTTCTTTGAGCTCCTGCTGAACCCATGTGTACTCCCTGCCATCCCCCAGCATGCCCCTAGCTGTTCTATAGGCCCTTGAAGCTTTTGAGATAATCAGACATGCATATTTTTCCTCCTAAAAACAGTTTTAAAGAGGAGAACTAAACAAGGGCTGTGTAGTTACCTGAAAGGAGTGGTAAGGCTTATTTGCCACAAAGTTATGACTACTCTAGGAACTTAAATATATAGACTGAGATTCTTAGTGAAACATTTCAAGTATTTTCCCTCCTCTTTTCACGTTCCCACACACTGGAATAAATAGCTCCCATTTTTCCTTTAACAGAAGTTGTTAAGGGTGTCAAGATCAGTACCATAGCCTGCCTTGCAATTTAGGGAATCCAGATCGATGCTTTTTCAAACAGTCAGTTAATATGGCAGTTCAGTTCCAATCCATCTTCAGTTATCGATGTTAAACAGAAAATTTAAAAAAATTCTATAACCCTGTAATAACTTAAGCATATAAGTGAGTCATTATTTGAAAGATATATTGTACAACAGGAGGCTCTTTATGTCAAGGCTGTGTTACTTTGGCTCACAAATACTGTACCCAGAACATTGTCCAAGTACCTTTCATATAGGACTAGTATTTCAGTACAGCACTTCAACTGTGTAGCTAATAAAACAGAACTAGTGTTTGAATGTTGTAGATCGGCAATGGTGAGGGTCCCAATTTCACACTGAGTCTACCTTCACTTGATTGTTGTTTGTAATCAGTGGTGAGGGTTTGGTTTTCATCCTATCTGCTGCATCATTAGAACTATCCTGAAAGAAAACCTTTGCTGTACAAATTGTGACAATAATTCTCTTGTATTCTCTTCTGAAATTCTGGTTCAGGAGTCCATATATGATAGCATTAAGGCAGCTGTTGAAATATGCCATGTAGTAACTGGATACAAACAACCACTCTGGAATCCTAGGGATTATTGTGTCTGGGTCGACAGCCACAGCCAGGCCTATGAAATTCAAAGGAGCCCAGCAGATCGCAAACAGTACAAATACCACAAACATGGTGACAAAGTTCCTAAAGTCATGTGGCTTCAGCCTGGGCTTGTTGTCAGGTTTAACCCTTCGCCTTACCTGAATAACAAGGATCCATATTCTCAAGTAACAGAAAGTAACTATGCCTATGGGAAGCATGAAATGGAAAAACACCACTGCTATTGTATACGGTGAGCTCACAGATTGTGCAAAGGTGCACGAGTAGATTCGTGGATCATATTGTAGAGATCCAACAAACAGATTAGGAACAATAGCAACAAATGTCAGGATCCAGATGAGAATGACGTAGCACAGAGAATTCTTGTCACTATACAGCTTGTCATACTTGAGGCTGTGGCAGATGTAGCAATATCGATTAATAGCAATGCCTGTAATGTTGAATATTGATCCAATGACACTTAGGCCCATCAGGAAACCACTAATTTGGCAGTGGAGGTAGCCCAGATTCCATCCATTATGAAATACAGATGTCAGGACCAGTGGGTATGGGTAGATCGCCACTACCAAGTCTGCAATGGCCAGGCTTACAACAAATATATTTCCTGCAAAATAAATATGAAAAAAATATTTATTTCTCTTTTTTCTTTTGTTCTTTTTTCCTTTGTGTGTCTCCAGATTTTTAACAGCCAGTCTCAGAGCAAAACTCTACTTTCTATTAACCCCAAACTTTATTTTCATGTATCAGAAATAAGACACTTATTTTTCTTTAAAGAGGAAATGGTTCAATTCAAGGTGTACTTTTAAAACAAAAGGTTTTATTGGGTTTAGTTACCATAAAACTTCTATTTTTATTATGTCATTTACTTGGATTCTCCTAATCACACAGATCCAGAATTCATGTCTTATTAAAACAGACTCTCTTGAAAAAATGAGCATAAATAACATGACGACGAATATGGTGCCATTTAAAACTCTCATTCACTTTTCACATTTAACTCCATTGCTTTTCCTTAAATTATCCCCAAACTTTTCTACTTCTGAAACTTAAATCTGTTTTCCTGTTTGTATCTCAAGCCTTTATTGGGTGATATTACCTTAATAAATTTTAAAGACTCCAGCTACAATACTGCAATTGTATTAATATTTAGAGACAACATCCTTCTGGTATTTTTCAAGGAAAGAGTTTCTAAAACCCTAAAAAAAAACCCCAAATCCCAATTTTTTCATCCTGTTTTTAAAATCATGTAGGGCTGACAAAGATAGTTTAAAGATCTTCAGCATGGAACACTGATGCCACATACTCTTACTCCTTCTTCCTGATTGCTCTACCTAAAGGTAAGCACAGCAGATGCAGCAGCAAAGAGAAGTTGCTGAAAAGATACAAAAAGAAAAGGAGTACTTGTGGCACCTTAGAGACTAACCAATTTATTTGAGCATAAGCTTTCGTGAGCTACAGCTCACTGCATCGGATGCATCACGAAAGCTTATGCTCAAATAAATGTGTTAGTCTCTAAGGTGCCACAAGTCCTCCTTTTCTTTTTGCAAATACAGACTAACACGGCTGCTACTCTGAAATCTGAGAAGATATTGCTGACTTTTTAATGGGCTTTGGATAGGGCCCTCAATCAAGCAGGTAAATCAGAATCAATCTATTTTAGGCTGTAGCATCTGAGCACCTCATAATCCTTCAAGTATTTTACAAATGTATGAGTTTATGTTCAATTGAAAACACTAGTCAATCTACATGTTTATTTGCCTCTATATTGCAAGCACGAAGATTATTATTCTCATGAGACATTTACGTCATACACTGTAGGTCACATGGGAGGTCTTATTGCAAATATAGAGACTATCTTTCCTCTAGAGTGCTCAATCCCTGGTCTATTGAGCACTCACAGAACTCTTAGTTCTGCTAATCCCAAAGGAATAGTGTACACCAGGTTGTAAAATTCCACTCGGGATCACCACTTTACTTACCACACAATGCTTAGATATAGTGAAAACAATAAGTTTATTATCAAACAGAAATTCAAGTGATAGAGAGTGAGAATATTGGTAACAAATGGTTACATATAAAACAAAATCATAACATGTTTTCTGGAGACTAACAAAACAGCTTACCCCAAGTCCTTTCCACAGTGTTTTCAACTAATTTAGTTGAGACCTTTGCTCCTGAGATCAAGCCCACTGGCAGCTTGTCTTCACAGACTGAAGTAATCACTGGGGGTTCCTCTGCACCTCCTAGATATAGTCTCTCAAACCACTGTTTTAGTTTGAGATCAGGATATCATTCTGCACAGCTCATTTTTTCCTGTGTGCTTTTTTCATTGATTTCACATCCCTGCATTAGCATTTGACTCAGTATGTAAATGTGTCTCCACTGTAAAGCTTACAATACTTCACTTTCATGTAGCCAGACAGCTAAACATTTCTTACTTCCTGTCTGGTGGAACCATTCTAAAACATGTCACCTTATATGCTTTAAGAACATAATTTGTGTACGTACATACACAACTCTTTAAATATCACCTGTACATACATCGCTCAATCATTGAGATGACCAGTATGACACAGGCTTTCATTAGAGACCTTACTTGACACTCTTTCGTCAACTAGAATGTAAATTCCAGACCGGGGGATCCCTGTAACCCTAATGCACTGTTAGTAGTTGGTATCAAGAGGTCCCTACAATAATATGTGTTCATTGTCCAGAATATTATACAATGTAGGGAAGCATGAAAAAGAAAAGCTCTGTAGAAGCTGGAAAGCTTGTCTCTTTCACGAACAGAAGTTGGTCCAATAAAACATATCACCTCATCCATCTTGTCTCTCTGGGACCAACACCTCTACAACCACAGTGCAAATTAAAAACAATGACAAGCAAAACATGGAACCAAAATTCAGATAAAAGAAATTGTGGACAGATTATTGATTATAAGGGATGAAATCATGGCATCATGGAAGTTAATGTGTATTGGCTATTGACTTCAATGAGGCAAGGATATTTTTTAAAACAACCCAACATATTCTCTCTTATCTTTCTATATTTTTTTTTAAAAAGCCAACTTACTAAAAGCAAATTTTTTGGGACAGTGTTTTATTCAAGTTTTTCAGCATGTAAGCAAGTACCATACTGTTAAATTATAACTGAAAATCAGCTTTAAAATGAAAATACCAATGCAGTATCAAGCCCTTTGCACTGCTGCAATTCTCAACATTGTGCTCCACTTCTGTTAATATAATTACATTAATTAAAACATGGTAAAAAGCATTTTCTCCTGCTAATCCCATGCTTTAAATGTTCATGGGGAAATACTAAATCTCAAGACACATGCAGAGATCAGAAACGTGGAAATATTTGGCTCAGAATAGTATGTATTTTTTTGTATTTTAATTTTATTCAATGCAGGCACGTGATGCCCATGAACTGTTCCTACTAACAGAAGCTGAGATAAATGGCCTTATTTAAAAGATTAAGATATACTGGTTTTTTATAAGTTTTGTACCTAGTTTTCTAGATGCCTTTCTCTTGTTGATTTCTGAAATTGTTTCCTCTTTTTGACTGAGGATCTAATGCCATCCTAGAGTCTGCTTGTGATGAAGCCTGTGGCAGAGGTCCTATTAATTTCAGCGGCAGCATGAAAGGAGGAAGTTTGAATAGAAACAGAAGGAAAATATAAAATCCATTCCCTCTGTTGGTCTTTGCTCAAAAATCTGTTCATGACCCACTGGAAGATTGTTTGCAGAATGCTGTAAGTGTGTAAATTCAACACTATATAAATTACAGGTGGGGCTGAGTCACTTCCTATTATAAGGCTCTGTTTCATTTGCCCATAGCTTTGCCAAATTTTAACTATTTGGGCTGAAATTTTCCATGCTGGTTTCTTCTGCAGGCTGATTTTTTTCCCCAAAAAACTTTCAGCCACAATGGTTCAGCCACTTCCAAGAACAAGACGAGGGAAAAATAACTGGTTTGCCCATATTGAAAAACTTTGATCTTTTTTATGAAAAAAATGTGCTAGCATCCCCGGACTTTAGAGCTGCGGCTTGACATTTGGCAGCAGGGGGGGACTTCTGTTCATTAATTGAGCACCTTCCATTCTGTGCACTGAATGAGTAGGGAGTTCTGTGGAAAAAATAGTACGCCATCATGTAATTAAAGACTGTATTGCAATGCATACACACAAGAGGAGTGAATTAAGGTTTCACATGCAGTCTGAATTCTGGTATTTCCTAACTTTTGAGGGCTTGACTTTGCAACCTTAATAATGTTCTTTAAACTTGTAAAGAAGTGTGGAGAAAGCTGAGCTGGTCTGACTAGAGTCAGTAGGCTCTGCTTTTAGATACAGTCCAAAGAAATGCTCCATAAAATATTGGCAGTGCTGTGAATGCAGAAGAAACCTGTGTGACTGCTCATGCACAGTACATGTTCCATATCAGACCAATCTGCCATCTCACAATTTTTACGAAAGAAAACAAATGATCCACACAATTCCACTTTCCCCAAAGGGAAACACTGCATAAAATGAATGGAATAAATGTGACACAGGGAAGTTGTAGGAAAGACTCACACTATTAATTTTCATGATGCCATTGCCAAAATAGATGGAGAAGCAGCACAGAAGATCCACAGGCTGTTGTACTGGCAGTAATTGATATCTGTGTAACACATCATATTTTGTATCCTCGTAATGATCCCATAGACTCTGTATTTGGGCTTGATCCTTTAGCACTGAAGGTAATCAGATTTTTGCCTGTGACTGGAATGGAATCTAGCCCAATATGAGTAGAACCTATAAAGGAAGAAATTGCCAATGTCAAACCTCAGACTTAGCGTTCAGGGAACTCAGCACCATGCCGCCACATTACCAGGGGAAAGAAGCCCAAATTCTGCCCTCAGTTTTGCTGACACAACTGAGAGCAGACTTTGGCCTGGAGACCTGAGCTCCCCAAATGTCAAGAGGCAGGTATTGGCAGGGGCAGAGTTGACTTTCTCTCTGCTGGAAGGAGTGGTAAGAATAAGAAATTTTGGAGGTTTTAGATCTATGATGCAAAATAACTAAATTTTATAAGGTTGGTGAGTCCTATTTAAGATTTTGGGATTATGAAAAAACTTCAATTGAGTAGTAGAGTGGGAGGCCTGGAGATCTTATTTTAGTGGCAACAGTGATAAGGGATTGCTATTATTTTTCAACACATTTATTTAGACTAACATTTTTTAGTTTGCTGTTTCTACTCTTCACTTTCTTATGCTAACTTTTTATTCTTCACCCAAAGAATAAAATTATTTTATTACTAAATTTATTTTCAGGTGGCTTCATGGTCTAGCCATGGTGTTAATCCTTAGTGAACACAGCAATCTGGTTTCTGACTTTCAGGGACCAATTTTGGCCCCTATGAAATTTGGCTATGAGAAACAAGCAAACAAATAACCAGAATAAGCAAAGCAGCAATAACTTAAATATGAATAGAAACAAAAAATCTAGAATCATCTCAATGAAGAAGAAAAGAAAAACAGGCAAGTAATTATTTTACATGTATAGAACAGCAGAACGTTCACACTTTGTCAACAGCCACAGATTATTCTATGCTAGAAAGAGGGAAAATATTTTCCACCTAAATAGATAGATCAAATGAAACATCTGCATTCCCCCCCCTAAAAAGTTATTAAACATCTGTAATTGATCTTCTCCCTTTCAATCTTCTTTACACCTAAACCCCTATGCTTACATTGACCAGTTTGCATCATTAACATAATTTAATGACATATTTAGTATTTGTATTGTATTAATAGCTAGAGGCTCCAGCTCTAGAGATACAAGACTCCATTCCCAATATCTTCTAAACCTGTATGATGTGTATGCATGTTTAACATATTATCTGTAACCTTCTTCTAGCTTCTTGCTTAGGGACCTCCCACACCCATCTGTTGTTTACTGGGTATCCAGGAGCCACAAATACAGACTGTACTGCATTCAGGTAAATAATGCGTTCTCTTTCTTTTAATGGACTGTTCACATCTCATATGCACATAGGTCTGATGGGACCCAAGCATGTTTTTACATTTTTCTAACTTTGAGACATTTTTTCAATCTTTCCTTTTTTACCATAAGTGTTTATTTTGAGGCAGGACCTGATCCTATGGCCACTGAAGTCAATGGGAGTCTTTCAATTGACTTTAATAAGAGCTGGAGCAGGCCCTTAGTGCTTATTTATTAATTCCCCACTCCCTAATGATAGTGGTATGTAACATTTACAATCTAGGGTCAATTATGAAGTCAAATGTAGTTTCTGATTAGAATGTCTATGCAATTCCTAACTGCTTTTTTAACACCTCTCAAATATGCCCAGATGTGAATGTCGAAGCATTAGCTTCTGATCTTGATGTAACTAATTATAGGCTAGGCTTAATTATTGGGATTTTTTTTCTATAAATGTAGGTCAAATTCTCTGGAGGTATAACTTGTTCAAAATGCTTCACTGCCAGGATTCTTAGGACTTGGTACTCTTATCACCATATCTTCATAGTAAAGCACCTTGAATTCTTCTAGTGACATCTTATAAGATTTCCGGTAACTGCTAACATTTTTACTGGTTATGTCCAGGGGTCTCTCATTGTATTTTATTTAATCATAAAACTATATTTTCCCTTTAGTCTAGATATTTTCTCATTTAGTGCTATAAAATGCACAGGCTCAAAAGATAAACCCAAAGTTGTGCATTATTAGATAGACATAAACAACTAATTTAACATTATGCTCACCAAACACGTGTGCAGCAAAGAAGGGAAAGAGTCAAACATTGTGCTCCATAGTCATAAAACCAAAAATACAAACACGCTGATATTCTCCTGTAAAAAACTAGCAACACTTTAATAAACTAGCAATCCTACTCCAGAGCAACACAATGCTAGGAGTGACCACAGTTCCAGATTACAGTACGTCACAGAGAAACCAGAAAGTACTGGTCTAGATTGTATGGAAAACAGGACTAGAAAGCTAAAAACAGTACAAAGTGAATTCACCTTTACTTTTGCAGAACAGGCCATGAGCTACTTTCCTTTGGATGCCATTTTTGTTTTGTAAAATAGAATGGTGCATAGTCTTAGGAAGCATATCATGCTGCCATTTTCCCTGTGACCACACTGTTTTGTGAGGTCAGTGTCCCCTTTTGGTTTGCACATAATGGCATTCAAAAAGATTAGACCAATCATGAACAGGCTATCTCTATACTGTGTGACAAGGGATGCCCTAAATGTTCCTTCAATTTTAAAATGTGTTAATTAATAACTGCTCTCCAGTGGTTTTCTAAGTGCTCAGTGCTAGTTAACTAACCTACTCCTCTTTGAATTCCTGGTCCTGTAAACAAGTAATTTACAAAACGCTCCATTTACGTTCAAGGTATCAATATGTTCGTTACTTGGTACAACTATGATGGGCTGTTAGAAATCAGCTACAGTCTCTGATATAGTTATTTCCTACACAGTAGGGGGATGATCCTGCATTCCATGTGCCCACTGATATCCCCCCACAAACAATTAGTTAATATTGGGTTCAAGGAAAGCAGGATCAGCTCCAGTCCAGTATGTTCCTGGTGGCAATGCAGAATGTGAAAACTGCTACATCTAAGTATCTCATTTGGAATTCTACAAGGGTTAAAGTGCCCCAAAAGTATTATATGGAGAGGAATAGCCTGCAAGTTGAGTCAATTACCATTTCTTCCCTTCAGGGTTACTTCTCAGCCACCATTTCAAAGCCAAATAAGTTTGCTTAGATAAGTAAGTTTGCACAGACAGTCCCCAGTTTCACTGAAGCACAGGTCCTAGAGGATTAAGAAACTTAATGGTCTATACAACTCTGCATCAAAATGGTACAAAACCATTGAAAAGAAATGCAGAAATAAATATTGTATAAACTCCAGTTACTCTTGGGAACTTCATTCATTTTACAGATTATAATATCAGCTCCCTTAGATGTGAAATGCCTATTTTTAAAATCAAGACTCTATTTCTAAACCTGGCTTGCATCAAAAATTCCACGTGTATATTCAATTTTAATTGCGTGATGGAGGCCTTTGGGGTTTACTCCTGATTAACAAATTAAATCTGGTACCGCAGGTGGTCATGCAAGAGGATGTGAATGGCTTTAAGCCCAGCGTGTATATTTCAGCATCAAACACGTGCATGAAAACATCTCTCTCTAATTTTCTTTTTAATCTGAAAAGAGGCCTCACATTACATTAGGGCTTCATTGTTATAATTGTTATACAATTTCTCATAATAGAAACAATGTTCAGAAGGGCATGAAAAATCCAGTATTGTGATCCTTGACCTTTCAGGCATGTGTCCTCTTGTCATAGAAATATCACCTAGTGACGGCTAACCAAGCCTAATGTGTAATTATTACAACCATAGAATTTGACACATCCATAATGTCAGGCAGGAAGCTTGTTAGCACTCAGTAGACAGTATTAAATATTTACACTTCCATTCATTTATAACAAGTCTAGTAAGGCAAATATTTTGAATACCACAGTACAGCTCAGATTCTGTAAGGAGCTGAGTCTCTTCAGCTCCTATTGAAGTCAATGGGAACTCAGGGTGCTCAGGACTGGACCCCAGGAGAGCAGGAACAATATACTATACGTGAGAGATGAGAAAGAATAGATACATAGCTAGTGTTGCATATAGGAAAGATCATAATACTGTGTTTAGATTATACTTAATTGTATACTGCAGAACAGAGTTATCATACACAATCTTCCAAAGAAGCAACAGCAACAAATTGATTTGAAATGCCTGCTCATCCTCTAGCCAAGGATATTATATGCAAATTAGAGTGATTGGAGGAGAGGGAATAAAATATTAGGGATCAGTTCCAGATTGGCCTTGGCCAAATAGGTTGTGCATATGAAGAATAGTGACTAATAAAACAAGTTTGCAAATAAAGGATAACGTTTACAACAATGGTGCCTAAAGTTAGGTTCAAAGGTCCATATTTAGGTTCTTAAATAAGTTGCCCAATTTCCAAAAGTGCTGAGCAGCCAGCAGCTCCCTTTGACTTGTACAGAAAAACACATGTGAAATACTGATCATGAGGACAGCATCTCTGAATTAGAGCTAGTGAACAGGGAAGATTTCTGCAAACAGTTTTGCAAAAATTTGTTCCTATTTTTCATAAAAATTTACAAAATTCAAAATTTTTTGACAAGCTCTACTCTGAATATTAAAACCTGTATAAACAGAGTTCCTATTATACTAGTAAAAAGAAAAGAAGTACTTGTGGCACCTTAGAGACTAACAAATTTATTTGAGCATAAGCTTTTGTGAGCTACAGCTCACTTCATCGGATGTAACTCACGAAAGCTTATGCTCAAATAAATTTGTTAGTCTCTAAGGTGCCACAAGTCCTCCTTTTCTTCTTGCGGATACAGACTAACACGGCTGCTACTCTGAAACCTGCTATTATACTAGTATTCTAGGTTCTTGTGGGCTGCAGAGAACCGAAAACTGTCACCCAATTTTAGATTCCTGGGTAACATATGCTTAAGGACACTTCTCATTCTGATGTCTGTATTGTTCTTCTAACACAGACCTCACTTGGTGAAAATGATCAAACCGTACTGGAGTTGGGAGAACATGGAAAAACCCAATTGGGAACCTGGGCAAAAACCAAATGTAAATAAATGCTTGCTTACTTAACCTTTTCCATGCCTTAGTTGACATATGGCGTATTTTAGTCAAACACAACGTAGGCTATTATTATTATTTTGAATGTATTTATGGGGCAACAATATAATGCAGTTGATGCTTTACATAAAAAATAAGACACTATCTATCCTAAGTAGCTTACAGTCTACTTCACTTGTAGACAAAACAGATCACACCCAAATACTACGTAGTGTACCAAATGATTTTGGAAGGGTTTAAGTATCTAGCAGTGGTCAGCTTTATAGGCTTTGTACAAATGCATTTTCAAGAAGGATTTGAAGGAGAAAAGGGTAGGTTATCTGGGCTACTGAAAATAAACAAAACCTCTGTGCACATAATCATTCTGTTTTTAAAAATTTATCATGCCATAACAAATATTTTGGCTTGATCGTCCAATAGACGTGGCTTGATGTTGGTGTACAAGGTTTTTTGCTTAAAAAAGCAGCATCAAATCCATATGAGAAATATTCTCTAGCTTTTTTATCCTGGGGTGGAAAATCTGTTGCATTAAATTAAAACTGAGGTATATAAATCAATAGATTTTTAATGCGTTGGAAGCTATTGAAGAAAGTCACACTAATTAACTAAACAAGTACATTTCTAAAATCTTCCTATGCCAACAATTGAGATTGGCTAACAATCCATTACCATTGTTTGCATATCTGCAATAACCATTGAAAAAAACTGATTACTATTTAATCATTATTTTACAAATATTTGAAGTACTGTATGCTAAATAAAACTTAGTATCTTCTATGATAATCAAAATCAATATAATTTATCGTATCACAATGATAATCTGAACCATTCATTTTATAAAATGGGTAGAGAATTTCACAGCTGTACAGATTTAACAGACGTTTCAGGTTTGTCAATAAAGTGTAAAAATCCTACATTACCAAGGCGTTCCTATGTTTTAGCCCTCTCCCAAGGTCGTATGATCTCCTTTGATGCATGGTATGGAAGAGATCAAACAAGCTCAAATAATAAGCCAGATGAGGCCAGTAAAAACAGTGTGGGAAGCCGTATTAACTGCTATCCCCCTGAGAGGGTGAAGGCACATATACATCTCACTCTTGGATCAAAGGACCTAATCCTTACGCAGCATTATCACTGGCTAAACCTGTGGAGTGTCTGTCACCAATCCAATAGTGTGTTCAGGATTAATGCTGTTGATGCATTCTGTGGCTTCCACACCCACCCCCTCACTGGGGATTGAGGGATAGGGTGAACCACAGACAAGCCCCAACGGCAGCACAGCTTGTGTATGAGCCATGTTGTCATGGGGCTTGGGACTGGAGTCCAAAGCAAACACCATGGCATGCAGGCAGATTGCCTGAGCTCTGTGGTACTGGTTTTGACTCTCAGGGCATCTGCCAGGATGGGAATTCTTTATGGATCCCTGGGCACAGAGTGGTTAGGAGGTACCACCATTTGTCCTCTTCAAATGTCCATTAGCCCCTCCTCCTGAGAGAGAAATGCATCAGAAACTGAATGGATTTACCTGAGTAACTTATCCACTTTCACAAAATGGATTTATATTGATCATTTCCACCTTTCATTTCTATCATCCATTTACAAAACAATTCCTACGGCCCAGCCTGTGCTCCAGTGCTATTTCTTTGCCTAGATGTTTCAAAACACTAGTGTTGTTATCACAATTGTAGAAACTGTATGCAACTGCTTAGAATAACAATACTACTTAGTGCCACACACTGCTGCACTGGACCACTGCAGAAAAGTGAAGTGTAAGGAGATGAGCCTAGAGTAAAGTCCAAGCAAAGGGAGGGAAAGGAAATGAGGGTGGGGCCACAGACTAAAAGAAAGCAAAAGGAAAAAGCAGGGTATGACAGATAGAGAGAGTGACCCCTGCACATTATTATTATATTTGTATTGTCATAGAGCCCAGCCAGGATCGTGCCCCCCCCGGCGCATGCTAGGTGCTGTACAAAAAGTAGGAAGAAATGGCCTCTTTTCCTGAGACCTTACAATCTAATTCGCAGCATGACAAAAGTTAACAGACAACGGGGGCGGGGTAGAAAGGGTGATGGTAAAGATAATACCAGTCATACAGTTACCGAGATTGCTATGTGGAGTTACAGCCATGTAACTGACAGCAGAATTTGACCCACTGTATAAAACTCAGCTCAATAACATGGAGGACCAGAGCATACACTGATTTAGCTCTCCGTGCAGCTACATTCAAGTCATTGGTGTCACATGGGGTTTATGGGTTGAATTTGTCCATGGTATTTATCCCAGGGAAGGAAAAAAATGTTTTAAAAAAAGAACAACACAATATCCCTCCCACAGCCCCTCACACAAATCAGAAGTAATATAAGCATAATTAGCCGTCAAAGCAATCCCAACATTTAACAACAGGTTCCAGGGTAGAGAGCCAGCAAAGTTAATTAAACATGAGTTCTTAAAATAGCCACTTCACTGCTTTCTCCTAAATGCAGCTATGTAGGACACCCACCAAGGAAATACAAAATAATGTTACATTAAAAATCAACTGACCAGGGGTGGTGTGTGTTTACCCTTGCTCCCCCCAACCCATTCCCCTTTCATTTCTTTATCCCTTTCCTTCACTCTTGGACTTATTCTATCTCCTCACTCCCCTCTATCTTTCCTCACAGCTCCTCCTCTCCTATCTGTCTTCCCTCTGAGTTCCCTCATCTCTCCATTCAAATCCTTTTTCTCCTTTTGCCTCCTAGTTCCTCTTACTGCCCTGAGTCCCTGAGAGAGGTGGGGAGGAGCAGAAAGAAACAGTCCTTATTTCTCCCCTCAGAAAAAAAAAGTTCATGCTGCCTTAGATAGGAGCGCTCAACTCTGCTGTTACTGAGGGGAGTTGGTGTAGTGGCCTGCAGCTGTCTCTTTGTCTACCTGCAAGGCAGTTGGCATCCCTAGATAATTAAATAGAGCTGTTTTAATAAATTAATTAGTAGGATTTGTTTGTGTCGGTAACTTTACAGAGGGCTCTTTGGCAATGGAACATTGCTGATGTGCAAAGAGGGGGGAAAACTAATTGTGTGCATGGGAGGGAGAGGGAGGCGATGCAAACGGGGATTTAGTCCCTGGGGATTTAGTCCCTCTCGAGAACAGCTCCCTGCTCATCAGTGCATAAGTGGAGAGGGGAGACAGGAGGTTGCCTGGCTGGACCAATGGAAGGAGGAGCAAGGATCAGATGATCTACTACAATATGGACCTTCTTCCCTGTGAGATGCTTGTATAAGGATCTGCGGAATCTACTTCAGACACTGAGCTGCAGTAACCTTTCCAAAACAACTAGGCACACACCAGGTGGGGGGAGGGGGGTGTTTATCACCCAACATGTCCCTGCCCAATACTCATCCTAGCAGCTAGATTCTTGCTTTGCCCCTTACTATTTTAACAAATGTCAGAACAAAATGTTTAACCTGAACTACATATACAGAGTGCCAGTCAAAACTTGAATGTGTCAAGGCTACAATTTATGTTTCAGACACTT
Organism: Natator depressus; assembly: GCF_965152275.1. Classification (NCBI taxonomy): domain Eukaryota; kingdom Metazoa; phylum Chordata; order Testudines; family Cheloniidae; genus Natator; species Natator depressus. The sequence goes on from NC_134237.1 coordinate 81,634,859, forward strand.
GGCTTAGGAATAGCATGTAAGCTAATAAATGACAGTCTATAAAATCTGTGTAAGAAAGCAGTACTCCTCCTACAGCAAGCAAATCAAGTAATTGCAATGACAAATATGGTAATGTCAAAAGCATCGCAGCAGTTGTATAACTTGACTCCTTAGCTCTCCCTTACAAGAACCCTAAATTCAAAGATGTGATACAACAGAACTGTTTAATAAAGGTATTTTGGGAAGAATGCAGTTTTTCATGGTGTTGATTCAACAAGGTACTTAAGCATGTCTCTAATTTTCAGCATATGAGTAGTGTCACTGACTCCCAAGGCAACAGTTATTAGCTTGAAATTAGGCACGTGCTTAAGCAACTTGCTGAATAAGGGCATAGAAAAGTAACATATCTGCAATCAACATTTTGCAGTGGGGAAGGTAGAATACGACTTTCAATCCAATATGTATTGTAATTTATTTCATAAAGTTTGGGAAACTCTCTACTCAGGAGTTGTTTTTTTTAATTAGAAGTTTTCAAAAAAAATTATTTGGTCTTGGGTACACTATCAATACTTTCATGCCACATCACATCATGATGTACAATTTTACAAATGCACATGTATTAATCTTTCGGTCACCACTGTAGTGTATTCATTAGGTCTTTTCAAAAATTAAAAGAATGCCAGTTGGCTGGGATATTGTAGTTATAACAATGTGGATAGTTCCATCAGAGCCTCACTGATAGCTGGTATATGAATTTGGAGTGTCTTGTCTTTATACAATATGACTAGCGACAGCTCATGATAGCTCCCTGTAACAAACCTTGTTGCCTACTCTCTCCCCATATCTACTCTAGCTATACCATCATAGGACCCAACCGCATAAGCCACACCATCAGGGGCTCATTCACCTTCACATCTACTAATGTGATATATGCCACCATGTGCCAGCAATGCCCCTCTGCCATGTTGTGACCTTATGAGTGTAATATAATATCTCATTGAAGGTGACAGGGCCAGAAAGAGTTAATTAACTCACAGACTGACCTGACCCAGGGCCGAACTTTAAAGACTGGTTAGGAAGATATGGAAATGAATAGAGCTTTGAAATGCAAGTCTGCATTGTTAGAGATGTTTGTTCAGGTCTTTTGATGTAAGCAAACAATTCTTGTCTATTGCTATAGCTTTGATTCAAAGATCAAAAAAGGAATATTAACATTTAGGAAGACACTTGAGTGAAATAGTATTATTGTCTATATGTCTCTTTGAAGGTTTTGGTAACCTGTATCTGAACTGTTTAATGGATAAATTACTTTGTGCTAATTTCAGAGTAACAGCCGTGTTAGTCTGTATTCGCAAAAAGAAAAGGAGTACTTGTGGCACCTTAGAGACTAACCAATTTATTTGAGCATAAGCTTTCGTAAGCTACATCATCCGATGAAGTGAGCTGTAGCTCACGAAAGCTTATGCTCAAATAAATTGGTTAGTCTCTAAGGTGCCACAAGTACTCCTTTTCTTGTGCTAATTGCCATGATGTTTGGGAGAAGGAAAGTTAAGTCCATTGTTTTCTCAGGCCAAAAGGCTGCTGGAAATGTATAAAAACCTTGGGACACGATCCTTCTTCATCTCAGATCTGCTTTGGGTTTCAAGAGGGGGAAACCTTAAGCCATAAGGATTGAGAACCGCAGTCACTGACTGGAGTCACCATGAATATGGACACTGGACTATAACCGATGGACTATTTCCAAAAAGACTTTTGGCAACTACAAGCTCATCTCTGTTATGTATCTGAACCTCAAGAATTGAATTCAAGTCTGTAGGTATACTGATCTTTTAACCAACACTCTCTCTTTTCTTTTTTAAGAAATTTTAGTTTAGTTAACAAGAATTGACTATAAGCGTGGATTTTGGGTAAAATCTAAGTTATAATTAGACCTGGGTGTGTGGCTGATCCTTTGGGATTGAAAGAACCTTTTATTTTATATGATGAGATAAGATTTTCAGTAATCATCATCATACATGACATGTGTGTCTGGATGGAGGCCTGAGGCTGGGTTACTTTAAGGGAACTGAGTTGTTTGGACTTCTGAGTAACCAGTGAGGTACTACAGGAGCTGTTTTGTACTGGCTTTGGTAAATCTAAGTATTGGAATATCCACCAGCTTTTGGGGTTTGTCTGCCCCGTTTTGTTTGCAGTTCACCCTAATAGAGTGACCTCAGCTGGCTCCCACGGGCAACACCGTCACACATGTACATTGGCCAAACTGGACAGTCTCTCGTAAAAGGATAAACGGACACAAATCAGACATCAGGAATGGTAACATACAAAAGCCAGTAGGAGAACACTTCACTCTCCCTGGACAGTCAATAACAGATTTAAAGTAGCCATTCTTCAACAAAAAAACTTCAAAAACAGACTTCAAAGAGAAACTGCAGAGCTACAATTCATTTGCAAACTTAACACCATTAATTTGGGCTTGAATAGGGGCTGGGAGTTGCTGGCTCACTACAAAAGCAATTTTCCCTCTCATGGTATTGACACCTCCTCATCAATTATTGCGAGTGGACCACATCCAGCCTGACTGAATTGGCCTTGTCAACACTGGTTCTCCACTTGTGAGGTAACTCCCCCTTCTCTTCATGTGCCAGTATATCTATTCCTATATCTGTAATTTTCACTCCATGCATCTGAAAAAGTGAGGTTTTTTACCCATGAAATCTTATGTCCAAAGAAATCTGTTAGTCTTTAAGGTGCCAATGGACTCCTCATTATTTTAGAGCTCATTATAGGGGATTAGAACTGCACTATTATTTGGGGAAATGTGAAATATGCATTAATGCTTGTGATTATATCTTTTCCCAATATAATCTTTCCTCCATTAGAGTGAATGATAAAACTTCCTTAGACTTTGGTGGGAACAGAATCAGTCCCTGAGCCCTGGTATACTCTACAAACGTATGTCGATATAACCACGCAGTTATATCGACCTAATGCCTGGTGTAGACAGCATTCTGTCATTGGGAATGCTTCACTGCACTGCTCCTGCCTCTCGGGGAGGTGAAGTATTTACACTGATGGGAGAAGCTCATATAGAGTTCTGTTTCTTCCTATCCAAGGGGATTTTTTTATTCTACTTAAAAGAAATTTATGGAGCAATGAATATACTCAAAGAACATTCAAGATGTGACAGAAGCTAATTGACCTTCTGTACCTAGCCCTAATGGGGTGACTCCTTAGCTATTTCCATAATGCACCCCATTGTGCTTCGGTCATTTGAAGTCAGGCTCTGTCTACACTACCCAGCTTTTAGCGACAGGGCTGTGCCACTACAGCCAAGGCACGCAGTGTAGCCGCTGTTTGTCATCAGGAGAGAACTCTCCTGACGACAAAAACCTTCCACCCGCAACAAGCGGCAGAAGCTTTGTTGGCAGGAGCACCCCCAACAAGCAGCAGCTTTGTCGGCAAGAGGGCTCTCCTGCTGACAAAGTGCTGTTCAGACGGGTGCTTTTCACTGGTAAAACTTTTGTCCTTCGGGGAGGTGGTTTTTTAAACGATGACGTTCCAGCCTTAGGGTATGTCTACACTTGTAGAGTTTTTGCGCTGTAAGTTTCACCGGTGATAAGGCACCGGTGAAAGTAAAGCACTGGATTGTGTTCTCACTCAATTCCTCAGGCGGCAGAGAGTAGTTACACGAGCAGCACTTCCATCGCCGATGAGAGCAGTGCTGTAGGGCAGCTATCCCATAGTGCAGCTCTCTCGATAGGTCTTGTGAGAAGGGGGGGTGAGTGGAAGGCATTCTGGGTCCCCGCTCAGTGCCCCGTGCTGCCCTGCTTCATGTCCCAGCAGCCCTATTACTTCCTTGTTTCGTTTGTGGCATATTTTTTTTAAACCCCCTGATGTCTGGCTGCTTTCCCTGCCATATCTACAAGCAAGGGAGTTTCAAACTTCCCAGGGCCTACGGGGGGAGGGGCAGATGTCCGTTTACCTTGCGTAAGAGCAGCCGAGATGCTGGCCACTTTTGGAACTGTGGGATATCCTTCAGAGGCCAGAAGGAGTTTATGCTGGTAGAACGTGTCTTCGCTTTCACAACAGCACAACTAGAACAGCGGTAAGAGCTATACGCCTCTCATGAAGGCGATTTTCTTTTTGCGGCGAAACTTCAGAGTTTCGCCGCAAAATGTCATTAACCAGTGTAGATGCTTCCGTGCTTTTAGTGCAAAAAAGGGACTTTTTGCGCTCTAAATGGTAAGTGTAGACATAGCCTTCATCTCATAAAGAAACTTCCTTCTTTTTAATACCTTCTGTCACACAGTCTTAACATTTGTCAATGTATTTTGGTTAGTTAATTAAATAATACATGGCTTTGTTGCACTTATGTACTTAGTAACATTAGAATGGGGTTAGAAAGTGCACATTTCCTCCTATCAGCACTGAACAAGGTACTGTACAATATACAAAGCTATACATCACCAGTGCAATGCATGCATTGGCAAATATGGCAGCTTATGCTTAGAATAGGCTGGGGAATTAGGACCAAATTCTGTTCTCTGTTAAAGTGATGCAACTAACTCCACTGACTTCAAACAAGTTGAACTAACCCAATGTCCTGAATGCCGCTCCTAAAGTGATTATTGAGGATATTATTTTGATACACCTGAGCCTAGATTTGATAACTTTAATCTTGCACACTTATCTAGGCTTTTCCTCCATGTGTAGTGGAATTTAATTTTTTTAGAAGCTTCTGTTTAATGTTTGATGGGTATGACTCAGTTACTCTCGGTTCATACCTGCTGTGATGCACCAAGCAATTCTGGCAGGTGCAATGCAATAAACAAAGGTGCCATAGCTGTTGGAATTTTTATTAGTGTAAGTCCCACCTGGATAGTTTCTAAGGACTAGAAAGAAGGATCTCAGTTTAATATCTCAGCTGAAATATTTGTAATCATTGACTTCTTTTTAATGATACAGAAATGGTATCTGCTCATTGCAAGAATCCAAAATGCTCACTGCAAAATCACAAGTTCAGAGCTTGCCATAGAAATGTGAACATAGCTCCCTATGCAAAATGAAAATAAATATAGAAAATCATACCTACAATATAATCCTGTCTCATTTTAGACTCATAATATTGTGTCTGTTATAACTTTGCTGATAGAGCCCCCTTTCTGCTTTTTTATTTCTGTTTTATGCAGTTTTTTCTCTCTGTTTAAACATGTAAGAATAAAGACTTACACCAAAAAAAGCTTTTAAGGAAACTGAACAGCTAAATATAGACAGCTAAAGATAGTTTCCTTTTAAATATTCAATGAGAACTCACTCAGCCTGTTCTCCCTCTGAACCTTTATTTTGAGTTCTCCATCCTTTTTTTAGCTACACATCTATATGCAAACCTACTTTATTATTTAACAAGATTTAACAAACCAGAAAACAACAAGGAAATTCTTCACTTAGGAATCTAAAAATAAAAAAGGGCGCTGACAGAAGATGGGATAATTATCTCAATGGATAACAATCAAAAATTCCATTACCAAATCTTGAAATGATCGCAAAATGCTGAGAAAATGGAGAGGTACTGCCTAACTAATATATGTACTTTTAAGGCCTACTATAATGGCACCACTGTGATACAAATGCATTATAACATTAAGTTTATTATTTAAATAGTGCATTGTGTCCAAGTTATATAACCTTAGTTCCTGCCTGGCCCCAATGACCAACCAAAGTGACCAGTTTTAAACTCATCCATTTGGTTTTCTTTGAGAAATCTCATTTCAGTAGGGACAATCACCTTTAAGTCTTTTAGAATGTCCACGTAAACTGGCTGAGCTCTTCTAAAGAGGGCTGAAGATTAAAACTTGGCAGTAACCCCTTGGCATCCCTACTAGGGCCTTCTAGCTTTCCTTGTTTCTATAAACAGCTCTTTATCCAGATTTTTAAGTGAAGTGGGGTCCCTGGCACAAGGTGGGAAGTGAAAGAGTTTTGGCCTCTTGGAGAGCCACTTAAATGTGATAGTGGGTATTTTCACAGGTGAACACAAGACAGAGTTTTGGCCTCTTGGAGAGCCACTTAAATGTGATAGTGGGTATTTTCACAGGTGAACACAAGACCCTATCCTGTCTGCAGTTAGGCAGAAGCAGATGAATGCCTTTGATAGTAACAGATAGGTTAATAGAAAGGTTGCGCCCAAAGAAATGAGAATGTTTAGTTCTTTAATCTTGTAAACAAGAAACAGAATCACTTACCTCCACCAGCATTCTTCGTGGAATTGCTCTGCCCCCATGATGCTACATGGGTGGTAAAGGGAAAGGGCTTTTTGATAATCTGGAGAGGTGGCTCCTTCAAATCCATTTTATAAAACTTAGGGGTGTCAATGCCAGCCATTGAAAAGAGAGAGTGCTATTTGCTACATCTCTATATATTCTTCTCCATAGGCTAGAGTTCATTACAAGTACCAATTCCAACCCCTTCAGTGAATGATAGCAACATTCTAAGTGTTGCAGGTTTTGTTTTCTCCGGCAACATACGAGTTAGGTCAAGCCATTTCTTCACTGATTGAACTTTTATCTTCTTAACTGCAATTACTCTATTTGTTACAATAAACACTAAGGCTGTCAATTAATCACAGTTAACTCATGCAATTAACAAAAAAATTAATCATGATTAAAAAATTAATAGTGATTAATCGCATTAACAATAGAATACCAATTGAAATGTATTAAATATTTTTGGATGTTTTTCTACATTTTCAATATTGATTTCAATTACAACACAAAATACAAAGTGCACAGTGCTCACTTTATATTATTATTTTTTATTACAAATATTTGCACCGTAAAAATGATAAACAAAAGAAAAGGTATTTTTCAATTCTCCTCATACAAGTACTCAAGTGCAGTCTCTTTATTGAGAAAGTGTAACTTACAAATGCAGATTCTTTTTTGGTTACATAACTGCACTCAAAAACAAAACAGTGTAAAACTTTAGAGCCTACAAGTCCACTCAGTCCTAATTCTTATTCTGCCAATTGCTAAGAAAAACGAGTTTGTTTACATTGACGGGAGATACTTCTGCCTGCTTCTTATTTACATCACCTGAAAGTGAAAACAGGCATTCACATGGCACTTTTGTAGCTGGCATTGCAAGGTATTTACATGCCAGTTATATTTAAACATTCATATGCCCATTCATGCTTCAGCAACCATTCCAGAGGGCATGCTTCCATGCTGATGATAGTTAAAAAAAGTAATGCAGCAATTAAATTTGTGACTGTACTCCTGGGGAGGGGGGGAACTGTACGTCTCCTGCTCTGTTTTACATTCTGCATATATTTCATGTTATAGCAGTCTCGGATGATGACACAGCATGTTCCTTTTAAGAACAATTTCAGGGCAGATTTGACAAAACGCAAAGAAGGTACCGATGTGAGATTTCTAAAAATAGCTACAGCACTCAACCCACAGTTTAAGAATCTGAAGTGCCGTCCAAAATCTGAGAGGGAAGACGTGTGGAGCATGCTTTTAGAAGTCTTAAAAGAGTAACACTCTGGGGTGAAAACTACAGAACCCAAACCACCAAAAAAGAAAATCAACCTTCTGCTGGTGACATTTGACTCAGGGTATGTCTACACTATGAAATTAGGTCGATTTTATAGAAGTCAATTTTTAGAAATCAATTTTATACAGTCCATTATACACTAAGCACATTAAGTCGGCAGAGTACATCCTCACTACCATAACTAGCATCGACTCATGGAGCGGTGCACTGTGGGAAGCTCAGTGGGCGGGAGAGATAGCTCAGTCTGTTTGAGCATTGGCCTGCTAAACCCAGGGTTGGGAGTTCAATCCTTGACGGGGCTATTTAGGGATGTGGGGCAAAAATTGGGGATTGGTCCTGCTTTGAGCAGGGGGTTGGACTAGATGACCTCCTGAGGTCCCTTCCACCCCTGATATTCTATGATTCTACGATTCGACGCGCTATGATTCTGGGTCATGATTCTGCATGGTCACCTGTGCTGCTGAGTTTGCCACGCTGACCAAACAGGAAATGAAATTCAAAAGTTCCCGGGGCTTTTCCTGGGTATCTGGCTAGTGTACCGGAGTTCAAAGTGCTGTTCAGAGCGGTCATAATGGAGCACTCTGGGATAGCTCCTGGAGGCCAATACCGTCGATTTGAGTCTGCACTATCCCAAATTCGACCCAGCAAGGTCAATTTTAGCGCTACTCCCCTCGTCAGGGAGGAGTACAGAAGTTGATTTTAAGAGCCCTTTAGGTCGACGGAACAGGGTTGGTTGTGTGGACTCAGTCATTTTTAAATCGACCTAACGTGGCTAAATTCGACCTAACCCCGTAGGGTAGACCAGGCCTCAGATGATGAAAATGAACATGCATCAGTCTGCACTGCTTTGGATGCTTATCATGCCATCATCAGCATGGAAGCATGTCCTCTGGAATGGTGGTTGAAGCATGAAGGGACATATGAATCTTTAGCGCATCTGGCATGTAATATCTTGCAATGCCAGCTACAACAGTGCCAAGCAAACCCCTGTTCTCACTTTCAGGTGACATTGTAAACAAGAAGTAGGCAGCATTATCTCCTGCACATTGTAACCAACCTTGTTTGTCTGAGTGATTGGCTGAACAAGAAGTAAGACTGAGTGGGCTTGTAGGCGCTAAAGTTTTACATTGTTTTATTTTTGAATGCAGTTTTTTTGTACATAATTCTATATTTGTAAGTTCAACTTTCATGATAAAGAGATTGCACTACAGTACTTGTATGAGGTGAATTGAAAAATAAAGTTTTTTTTATAGTGAAAATATTTGTAATAAAAAATAAATATAAAGTGAGCACTGTGCACTTTGTATTCTGTGTTGTAATTTAAATTAATATATTTGAAAATGTAGTAAACATCCAAAAATATTTAAAATAAATGGTATTCTATTGTTGTTTAACAGCACGATTAATCGCGCAATACATTTTAAAAATCGCTTGACAGCCCTAATAAAGACCAAACCCTGCTCAGTTATAACACTGCCTGTGTATCAGAACGATGATATAGCTGCCATTTTTGCTTATCACCTTTCTCTTTCTTTTATTATTTGTACTACTATAGTCCAGAGTTGGAGCACTTGTGTACGGGGTGCTGTACAGATACACATTAAAAGACAGTTTCAAAGGAGAACTGAGAGGATCCAAACACAATCAGCTTCCACTGACAATTAAGCTGGTCCATCCTTCCTCTTTTGTGGAGGAGGGGGGATAAATATGGCCCCATTTCCCATAAAAATAGTTCTCTTTGGGTAAATGGGAATGTTTCTTTTCCCTTCACCAACCCACCTGCTGTATGTAGATGGGAAAAGAGGCCATTGGGTCACATGTGCCTGTCCTGTTCCATTGCTTCCATTACTGCTGGTCTTTTTCACGGGTGTGGGAGGGGTTGATCCTACACCCTCTTTCCCCAAAGAGCTGCTAGTTCTTCTCCTTAGTTACTAGCTTCTGCTATGAGGAAGATCTAGGTTTCCCGTCAGATGTCATCAGCGGGAGACAGGCATATTCCTGTTATGAGGCAGGTGCCTAAATATTAACCCAAACTGATTTGTTGTTAATTTAGGTCAGATTGGAATCTAGCTCTTCCTGACCCTCACATTTCTACAAAGTGAGATTCAGGGATACGGCAATGCTTTAAGACCATTTTCAACACCGATATTCCTTTGCTTTGAATTTCCATGCTTTCAGGTGTTTAAGTTGGTCATTTTAACATACAATACATATCCTGTCTCATTTATCCCTATGAAAATGTAGACATATTCAGAGGTTTCCATACATATACAGATTTGCCTGTATGAGTGTGTATTCTAAACCCTGTGTGAACACAAATAAATGTTTCCGCTACATTATAAATGGCATAGTCATATTCATGTTAACTGAAAAGAATATTATAATTAGGGAAATAATTATATCTAAATTCTAAAGACCAGAAGAAGGAAGATTTTTTTGGGTAGTAAATGAATCATGACATCGAATGAAATCACTGCTGTCTCCAATTCATAAGTGAAATTTGGAATATTAAATGCAATGTACTATACTGATACAACAGTAATGCTGAGAACTGAAAATGGCCAGATGTCAGATCATTCAAATAAGTTCCCAAAGCAACATCAACTCAACTGTATTTTACAATACACAGTATTCTGCATTATTATTTATAGTGTTGAATTTATGTTCAAGCACGTGTTTCTGTGGTGATGTTATTGTAAGATATCGAGTTCAGTGGGCGACCTGATGCCACCTTTTATCTCATTAACAATCTGAGTATATCTTTACTGACTAATCACAGGACTCTTGCACCAGGCTGTGTTCTCCTGTTGGCCAGTTGGGTGAGGGACTTCCAGGACACTAACAATCACATTTTGAACCAATACATAAAAAAAAAAAATACAAACTTTATCCTTTATGAATAATACTACTCAGTTCTTACATAATGCTATTCTCACACAGCAATCAAAATGTTTAACAAAGAGAGGGGCTGTTTAATTGCCATGTAGACATTCCAGCTCGGGCTGCAGCCTGAGCTCTGGGACCCTCCCAACCTCACAGGGTCCTAGTCCCTGAGCTCCAGCAGGAGCCTGAACATCTCTGCGATTAAACAGCTCCTGAGCCCTGCAAGCCTGAGTCTGCTGGAACAGGCCAGCTGGTACAGGTTTTTAATTGCAGTGTAGACATTACCCTTAGATGCCTTATGCCACTAGTAAATATTTGTGCTTAACCACTCCTCTCCCACACACCAAGCCCTGTCAGCAGATCAGAACACATGTACATTTCCATTGGTTATGTTTGTTTGCAGTTGCCCTTTCACTCTTGATTCTTCATCCCTGTTACCAAGAGGCAGTAAGACTGGAGTTCACAGCTTTCAGAATACTGCTCTATTGTTAGAATACTATGCCTGGAAGTAATAGAATTAAAATGTTAGCTTTTGCTCATCTGTGTCATTCATCTTCTTGAGAGCTACTTGAAATGTTGTCTTTGTGGACAGTAGCTCTGGGTTATTTTTTTTTAATGCAGTTCAGAAAATAAAGAGCAGGTTTATTTTTTATTTTTAATTGAATTGAAATGGAGCATGAATAAATAACTACATATTAATGGTAAGATATTGATCTTTGCAAGTTCCAATGCTGTAATCAATATTGGACCAGTCCCCAGATTAGTATACCTGTCAAGTCTGACATTCTCTGTTGTAGCCACATAAAAGTTAGTTATTCTGTGAATGGAGCTCACTTACCTGCATTGAATTTAGGTTAGGAATAAATGCAACACAGGAGGGTCATTAAAATGTAATTCTGCATTCACTTTTGAAACAAATTCGAGGCAATAGGCAGAAAGCACAGAATGCTGGGAAATGGATTTTCAGAGTTCTGAAAAATATATATAGCTGAGTCCCCAAGTCCTCCAGTCTAGAGGCTGAATCAAATAATGGCTCACAGAAATAACTGATAGTGAAACCCCTAAGGTACTAATTTGAAGCCCCTTTTAAGAGCCCTTTAAAATGAATGATAGTACATGATTGTGTCACTAGTTGGTGAATGCTCTTAGCTAACAGACACGGTTGTGAATATTTCCCATATCCTGAGGTAGGTGCTCGCTGCAGAACTGTTCCTGCTTTTCACTGCTTGTTGTCCACGGAGAGGGACTGGATTTTTTTGTTTTAAAGCAGCAGGAACACTAGACTGGGTTGAGAACTTGGTGTGAAGCGGTAGCACTGAGCTAAGACACCTGCCTGAAATGTAGGTTCTGCTAAAAGGTCAGAGGAAGAAGCAGAACTCCCTCTTCCGCAAAAGCTGCTCCCCTTGGCATTTTCAGGGGTAGAGAAATGAGAAACTCCCCAGCCCTAAGGCTATCAGAGAGTTGCAAAGCTTTCTAGTGCACATCTCCACCAGCCAGAGGCTGAAGCTAGATGTACGGCGGCTGAAGAAACTAGAACTAATTCCCTTATTAATAACGTTCAGTTGAAGGGATTGCAGCCAGCATGGACATTACATGAGGCACATGGGGCAAGGATTTCTGTTCTTCTGGGGATGATAGAGGGGAGAATTGAGGAGGCGCATGTTCCAGCTCCAGTGAATGCCTCATAGATCGAGATCTGACACTGATCAACATTTAGAGCTGCTCTTTTTTCTTCTTCAGTTCTTATTATCATTGCATCTTTTTGACGTTTCCTTCAAGTAGACGCTGGGGGGGAGGGGGGGCAGAAATAGCATGTGTCAGGAGCATATACTCCATGATTCTGGAGCAAAGAAAGACAAAAAGACAGAAGGCAACTGAGAATATGTACCTACCATTCGTGACAGTTATTTTGATCTTCTTTCTTGGTAGGTACTGGCACACTGCTCTGCTCTGATGGGCTGTAGACAGTGTGACAGGGTCAGCCCGATGGCTACGGGAGAGTGATAGAGTTTTTTTGAAACAGAAACTTTCTGGAAACAATTAAGGCAGACAGGCTGATTAGAACACCTGCAGCCAGTCAAGAAGCTGCTAGAATCAGTTGAGACAGGCAGGCTAATCAGGGCACCTGGGTTTAAAAAGGAGCTCACTTCAGTTTGTGGTGTGCATGCGAGGAGCTGGGAGCAAGAGGCACAAGAAGCTAAGAATGAGAAGGCGTACTACTGGAAGATGGAGAAGTACAAGCATTATCAGACATCTGGCGGAAAGTCCTGTGGTGAGGGTAAAGAAGGTGTTGGGAGGAGGCCATGGGGAAGTAGCCCAGGGAGTTGTAGCTGTCACGCAGCTGTTACAGGAGCCACTGTAGACAGCTGCAATCCACAGGGCCCTGGGCTAGAATCCGGAGTAGAGGGCGGGCCCGGGTTTCCTCCTCCCTCCATCCCTCCCCAACTCCCTACTTGATACCGGAGGAGTTGACCTGGACTGTGGGTTCCACCAGAGGGGAAGGTTTCTGGCCTGTTCCCCGATCAACTAGGTGGATCAGCAGAGACTGCGCGGATTGTTCTTCTTCCTTTTCCCCATGCTGGCCAGTGATGAGGCTAACTGAGTGAATGGCAGATTTGAGCCACGAAAGTGGCCAAACTGAGGGCTGCCCTGAACCTCTGAGGTGAGCAAATCCGCCAATAAGCGCAGGACCCACCAAGGCAGAGGAAGAACTTTGTCACAATAGTTAAAGGAGACCCTCTCCATAACAATATACTCTCCACAACAATATATCCTATTCACATTTCTACTAGGCAGACACAGAACATTATTGAATGTCCCAACTTAATTCTTGTCATGAAGTATTTGTAGATGATACAGGCAGTTAAGAGGGAACACAACTTTTTCCAATGGCCTACATCATGCTAAAGGGGTTGTGATTGTACTCCTGATATCCTCACGTAAAGCTGCCCTGGGAGTCTTATACAAACTGTAGTGTAAGTGTCCTTTACTTGAGATCCTGATTTTTCTAAACACATGGCAATAATCAATTCAGACTGAGGCTGTAAAACTGTTACTGGCTGCAAACTATTCTCAGCTAGTGTAAATCAATGTAATTCCATTGACTTCAATGAAGCTATGCAGATTTTCAACAGCTGAGAATTTGGCTAGTTTAAGTTTGGTCAAATTTTAGGCCAAACAACCTTGACAATATCCCTGTAACAAAAAATAAAGCCAGTCTCTACTGATGGCCTGCAGACCTGCCAGAAAATGAAAGTAAAAAAGCCCCAAACTCTGCACTGTAATGTAATACCTTTTTGAAGTCTATGGCATTACACCAGCATAAAACACCTTCATGCTTTCTCCCATGCTTCTTCTCCTGGTTGGGCTGAGCTCCCCATAAACATTCACAAAGGTACTTCACTATCTTTCTTCAAACTCTCCTTTGCTAGGATAACTACAAATAACTTGACAATGGTAAGCTCACTGGTGTGCTGAGACCACTGTCTACCCTGCTGACCAATACTGCCTCATTATTTTCTTGCAATTCCTAGTATATTACTTCTAAGGAGGAGGTCCAGGTTGGTCAGCCTGTATCCATCTGTTGTCTTAGCCCTGGTCTACACTACAGGGTTAGGTCGATTTTATAATGAATGCGTCTACACAAGCAACCCCATTCTGTCGACCTAAAGGGCTCTGAAAATTGACTCCTGTACTCCTCCGCGGCGAGGGGAGTAACGCTAAAAATCGACCTTCCTAGGTCAAATTTGGGATAGTGCAGACACAAATCAATGTTATTGGCCTCCAGAGTGCTCCAATGGGACAGCTCTGGACAGCACTTTCAACTTCGATGCACTAGCCAGGTACACAGTAAAAGCCCCAGGAACTTTTGAATTTCATTTCCTGTTTGGTCAGCATGGCGAGCTCAGCAGCACAGGTGACCATGCAGTCCCCCCAGAATCACAGACGAGCTCCAGCACGGAGCGAACGGGAGACACTGGATCTAATTGCTGTATGGAGAGAAGAATCTGTGCAGGCAGAACTCCAATCAAAAAGAAGAAATGCTAATATATATGCCAAAAATCACACAGGGCATGGTGGAGAGAGGCTACAACAGGGACACACAGCAGTGCCATGTGAAAGTTAAGGAGCTCAGCCAAGCCTACCAAAAGACAAAGGAGGCAAACGGTCACTTTGGGTCAGAGCCCCAGACATGCCGCTTCTATGATCAGCTGCATGACATTCTATGGGGGGACCCTACCACTACCCCACCACTGTCCGTGGACACCTGCAAAGGGGAAGTCTCACGCAACACGGAGGAGGATTTTGTGGATGAGGAAGAGGAGGAGGAGGACGCGCAGCAGGCAAGTGGTGAATCCATTCTCCCCGGCAGCCAGGACCTTTTCATCACCCTGGAGCCAATACCCTCCCAAGGCAGGATCCCCAACCCTGAAGGTGAAGAAGGCACCTCTGGTGAGTGCACATTTGTAACTACAGTACAGGGTTTAAAGCAATAGTGTTTAATATTTGATTTGCCCTGAAGACTTGGGATGCATTTGCGGCCAGTACAGCTACTGGAAAAGTCTGTTAACGTGTCTGGGGATGGAGTGGGAATCCTCCAGGGACATCTCCATGAAGCTTTCCTGGAGCTACTCGGAAAGCCTTTGCAGAAGGTTTCTGGGGAAGGCTGTCTTATTTCATCCTCCACAGTAGGACACTTTACCATGGCAAGCCAGTAGCAAGTATTCTGGAATCATTGCAGCACAAAGCATGGCAGTGAATGCTCCTGGGTTTTGGTCGCATTCAAGCAACATTCGGTCTTTATCTTTCTGTGTCAGCCTCAGGAGAGTGATATCATTCATGGTCACCTGGATGAAATAGGGGAATTTTTGTAAGGGAACAGTAAAAGGACTCCGTTCATGCTGAGCTGTTTGTGCTTGGCTAAAAGGGATGATCCCATAGCCATGCGGCGGGGGGAGGGCTGAAGGGATCATCCCAAATAGCCACGCGGAGGGGTCGGGGGAGGTATGTGCTGCACATCCACCAGAAAACTGCAGCCCCTCCTTTTAAATGGCAAACCCAACCGGCATTGCTTGCTATGGGAAAGGAGGATGCTGCAGTTTGAAAAACATTCACAAATGTTATGAAGGCGTTAGAAGCCAAACCCGCGTACCCTGTGGCTTACCATGGCTGCCTGGAAACCGAATTCTCTTGCCAAGCCGTGTGTGATGTGCCACCATACCGGCAGATGCTCAATATAAAAGGCAAAATGCGACCTTGTACCTAAAGCACATGTGCTGTCTGCTGTGAATTGCTTGTTTCACTGTGAAAGAGTCTCCCTTTTGTTCTCAGAAATGTATCATCTTAAATTTTACTTTCCCTTTTTATCCCCCTGCAGGTGCAAATGTTTCTATGCTCCCCCTATCATCTCTGTCCCTGAGATTATCACAGATTAGAAGGCGAGAAAACTGCACTCGCGATGACGTGTCTTCCAAGCTCATGCAGTCCTCCCGCACTGATAGAGCACAGCTGAATGCATGGAGGCATTCAGTGGCAGAGTCCAAGAAAGCATTAAGTGAGCACGATGAGAAGAGGCAGGATGCAATGCTGAGGCTAATGGGGGAGCAAAGGGATATGCTCAGGCATCTGGTGGAGCTGCAGGAAAGGCAACAAGAGCACAGACTGCCACTTCATCCATTGTACAGCTGCCTGCCCACCTCCCCAAGTTCCATATCCTCCTCACCCAGATGCCCAAGAATGTGCCGGGGGCGGTGGGGAAGAGACTCCGGGCACCCAGCCACTCCCCTCCAGAGGATGGCCCAAGCCATCAAAGGGAGGGGGTTTGCATCAAGGAGAAACACACACAACTGTCACACCGTAGCCTGGCCAGTCATGAAACTGGTTTTCAAAGCTTCTCTGATGTGCAGCGAGCCTTGTTGTGCTCTTCTTATCGCCCCGGTGTCTGGCTGTTCAAAATTGACAGCCAGGCGATTTGCCTCAACCTCCCACCCCGCCATAAATGTCTCCCCTTTACTCTCAGATATTATGGAGCACACAGCAAGCAGTAATAACAATGGGAATATTAGTTGTGCTGAGGTCTAACCTAGTCAGCAAACAGCACCAGCTAGCTTTTAAACATCCAAAGGCACATTCTACCACCATTCTGCACTTGCTCAGCCTATTGTTGAACTGCTCCTTACTACTGTCCACACTGCCTGTGTATGGCTTCATGAGCCATGGGAACAAGGGGTAGGCTGGGTCTCCAAGGATAACTGTTGGCATTTCAACATTCCCAACAGTAATTTTCTGGTCTGGGAAGTAAGTCCCTTCTTGCAGCTGCTCAAACAGCCCGGAGTTCCTAAAGATGAGAGTGTCATGGACCTTTCCCGGCCATCCCACACTGATGTCAGTGAAACATCCCTTGTGATCCACCAGTGCTTGTAGCACCATTGAGAAGTACCCCTTGCGGTTTATGTACTGGTTGGCAAGGTGGTCCAGTGCCAAGATAGGGATATGCGTTCCATCTATCGCCCCACCACAGTTAGGGAAACCCATTGCAGCAAAGCCATTCACTAATACCTGCACATTTCCCAGAGTCACTTCCCTTGACAGCAGAATGTCAGTGATTGTATTGGCTACTTGGATCACAGCAGTCCCACAGTAGATTTGCCCACTCCAAATTGATTCCCAACTGACCAGTAGCAGTCAGGCACTGCAAACTTTCACAGGACTATCGCCACTTGCTTCTCAACTGTCAGGGCAGCTCTCATCTTCGTATTCCTGTGCTTCAGGGCAGGGGAAAGCAACTCACAGAGTTCCAGGAAAGTGGCCTTACGCATGCGAAAGTTTTGCAGCCACTGGGAATCATCCCATACCTGCAAGACTATGCGGTCCCAGTCTGTGCTAGTTTGCTGGACCCAGAATCGGTGTTCCAGTGTATCAACCAGCCCCGTTGCTGCCATGATGTCCCAATTGCCACAGCCCGTGCTTTCAGGAACGGCTGTATCCATGTCCTCCTCACAATTGTCCGTGTGCTGCCGTCTCTTAGCCAGGCTCTGCACATACTGCAGTATAATGTACAAGGTATTTACAATGCTCGCAACAGCAGCGGTGAGCTGAGCGGGCTCCATCCTTGCTGTAGTATGGTGTCTGCACGAGTAACCAGGAAAAAAGGCGTGAAACGATTGTCTGCCGTTGCTTTGATGGAGGGAGGGAGGGAGGGAGGGAGGGGAGGCCTGACGACATCTACCCAAAACCACCCGTGACAATGTTTTTGCCCCATCAGGCACTGGGAGCTTAACCCAGAATTCCAATGGTCAGCAGAGACTGCGGGAACTGTGGGATAGCTTCCCACAGTGCATCGCTCCATGTGTCGATGCTAGCCATGGTAGTGAGGACGTAGTCTGCCGACTTAATGCGCTTAGTGGGGACATACACAATAGACTGTATAAAATTGATTTCTAAAAATCGACTTCTATAAAATCGACCTAATTTCATAGTGTAGACATACCCTTAGATTGTAAGCTTTTTGGGACAGGAACCATCTTTCTGTGTTTGTACAGCACCTTGCACAAAGGGATCCTGGTGCTTGACGAGGGCTCCTAGACACTGTGGTACTACAAATAATAAATAATAATAATTAATCTATACTTTTAGCCTTAAATTATCAACGCTATGCAAAGAAGGATAGACACACAATTCTTATTAAAAATTAACATCCAAACCCTGTCCATTATTCTATTCTAAAACAGTCTGTTAGGAATATTGTTATAGATGTGAACATTCAATTCTTAAGAAACAAAGAGCATCTGAATGACTTATTTGTTCTAGGGCCTATTCCTCAATCACATTACTCAGTGGATGGCATGGCAATGAGTATGAATGTTCTTCAAATCACCCTATCAATCATGCTGTGAGTTATCCAAAGGGTCCTGCTCCTGGATGGATAAACTTGATATGAGAATCTTGCCATTATAAATGGCCATTTATTAACACAAGCATGAAACAGAACTCAAACAATTAAGCACCTAAGAACAGGTCAGCAATGACTTCATAGCCCCCTTCCAGCATAACATACTGGATCTAGTAGGTACAATCTCAGGGATTCCAGACTTCTGTTCCACAGCCAGAACTGACACAAGGAAGAAAGGAAAGCAGCAGAATACGGACCCTGGACTTCAGAAAAGCAGACTTTGATTCCCTCAGGGAACTGATGGGCAAGATCCCCTGGGAGAATAACATGAGGGGGAAAGGAGTCCAGGAGAGCTGGCTGTATTTTAAAGAATCCTTATTGAGGTTACAGGGATAAACCATCCCGATGTGTAGAAAGAATAGTAAATATGGCAGGCGACCAGCTTGGCTTGACAGTGAAATCCTTGCTGATCTTAAATACAAAAAAGAAGCTTACAACAAGTGGAAGATTGGACAAATGACCAGGGATGAGTATAAAAATATTGCTCGGGCATGCAGGAGTGAAATCAGGAAGGCCAAATCACACCTGGAGTTGCAGCTAGCAAGAGATGTTACGAGTAACAAGAAGGGTTTCTTCAGGTATGTTAGCAACAAGAAGAAAGTCAAGGAAAGTATGGGCCCCTTACTGAATGAGGGAGGCAACCTAGTGACAGAGGATGTAGAAAAAGCTAATGTACTCAATGCTTTTTTTGCCTTTGTCTTCACAAACAAGGTCAGCTCCCAGACTACTGCACTGGGCAGCACAGCATGGGGAGCAGGTGACCAGCCCTCTGTGGAGAAAGAAGTGGTTCAGGACTATTTAGAAAAGCTGGACGTGCACAAGTCCATGGGGCTGGATGTGCTGCATCCGAGAGTGCTAAAGGAGTTGGCGGATGTGATTGCAGAGCCATTGGCCATTATCTTTGAAAACTCATGGCAATTGGGGGAAGTTCCGGAGGACTGGAAAAAGGCTAATGTAGTGCCCATCTTTAAAAAAGGGAAGGAGGAGGATCCGGGGAACTACAGGCCAGTCAGCCTCACCTCAGTCCCTGGAAAAATCATGGAGCAGGTCCTCAAGGAATCAATTCTGAAGCACTTAGAGGAGAGGAAAGTGATCAGGAACAGTCAGCATGGATTCAACAAGGGCAAGTCATGCCTGACTAATCTAATTGCCTTCTATGACGAGATAACTGGCTCTGTGGATGAAGGGAAAGCAGTGGACGTGTTGTTCCTTGACTTTAGCAAAGCTTTTGACACGGTCTCCCACAGTATTCTTGCCAGCAAGTTAAAGAAGTATGGGCTGGATGAATGGACTATAAGGTGGATAGAAAGCTGGCTAGATTGTCGGGCTCAACGGGTAGTGATCAATGGCTCCATGTCTAGTTGGCAGCCGGTATCAAGTGGAGTGCCCCAAGGGTCGGTCCTGGGGCTGGTTTTGTTCAATATCTTCATAAATGATCTGGAGGATGGTGTGGATTGCACCCTCAGCAAGTTTGCAGATGACACTAACCTGGGAGGAGAGGTAGATACGCTGGAGGGTAGGGATAGGATAGAGAGGGCCCTAGACACATTAGAGGATTGGGCCAAAAGAAATCTGATGAGGTTCAACAAGGACAAGTGCAGAGTCCTGCACTTAGGATGGAAGAATCCAATGCACCGCTACAGACTAGGGACCGAATGGCTCGGCAGCAGTTCTGCAGAAAAGGACCTAGGGGTGACAGTGGACGAGAAGCTGGATATGAGTCAACAGTATGCCCTTGTTGCCAAGAAGGCCAATGGCATTTTGGGATGTATAAGTAGGGGCATTGCCAGCAGATCGAGGGATGTGATCATTCCCCTCTATTCGACACTGGTGAGGCCTCATCTGGAGTACTGTGTCCAGTTTTGGGCCCCACACTACAAGAAGGATGTGGAAAAATTGGAAAGAGTCCAGCGGAGGGCAACAAAAATGATTAGGGGACTGGAACACATGAGTTATGAGGAGAGGCTGAGGGAACTGGGGATGTTTAGTCTACGGAAGAGAAGAATGAGGGGGGATTTGATAGCTGCTTTCAACTACCTGAAAGGGGGTTCCAAAGAGGATGGCTCTAGACTGTTTTCAGTGGTAGCAGATGACTGAACAAGGAGTAATGGTCTCAAGTTGTAGTGGGGGAGATTTAGGTTGGATATTAGGAAAAACTTTTTCACTAGGAGGGTGGTGAAACACTGGAATGTGTTACCTAGGGAGGTGGTGGAATCTCCTTCCTTAGAAGTTTTTAAGGTCAGGCTTGACAAAGCCCTGGCTGGGATGATTTAATTGGGGATCGGTCCTGCTTTGAGCAGGGTGTTGGACTAGATGACCTCCTGAGGTCCCTTCCAACCCTGATATTCTATGATTCTATTCTATGATTCTATGAACTGACATCTGCTCAATTTCCTATTTAAAATGTTAATTGTAAAATAAAAGTTTAATTAGCTAATCTTTGGCACGGGCTGATGATTATAAATCATAAAACATGATTTATATTTTTAGTTACTGTCCTCTTGCTACAAATCAGCAAAATCAGTGTTAGAAGAATTTTTGAACTCTAAATGATTACCTTTTTGATGCATTATACTGGCCTTATATATGTTAGATAAACTCTCTTTTGGCCCCAGTGTTAACCTATAATTTTGAGACTGATATTACTTGAAAGAAGCAGAAAGGGCTTATCATGGCAGCTCAGTCACAACTTGAACTACACAGCTGTTACTGCTAATCTACAATGATTATGCCTGGGGGAGTGGAGGGGTCAGGGAGAGGAACGGATGAATACTTGATAGCACAAAGACTTATACATTGAAGGTGATCAACAATCTTGGTACTCCTCTGCTTCTTACCTGGCTGAATCTGAATGGTTCAGCGTAAGAAACTTTAAAAGAAGGGAGAAGGAGGCATACAAAAAGAAATAAGTGGTGCAGTGTCCAAAAAGCATTTACATTTGGCCACAGCATGCCTGCTTTTGGAGGCTCAATATGTGAATTTAGAGCTGGATGGGAATTTTTGGGGGAAGCAGGTTTTTGTCAGGATAAGCGGATTCATTAAAACGTTTGGCAGAAATGTTTCGGTTTTGATGAACTTTTGCTGAAACACAGTCAGGCAGGGTCCTGACAGAACCCTGCCTGGTTTCCTGCTGCCTCGCCTAGTGGTCTGCTGAGGAGCCCGGAGTTTCAGTGTCCGTGGTTCTGGGGCAGCCCCAACATGCTGACTGCCTCAAAGTTGGGGACCCCAGGACTTCCTGGTCCATGGCAGGGAGGCTGGCAGTCCTTGAAATGCTGAGTGGACTTCTAGGCTCCCCCACTCCCTTGCCTCACAGGGCTTCCCGCAATTCCAGGGAACTCCTTGGGCTGTTCTCTGCTCTCTGGGAGCAGCACAGGGAGTGCCATGGGGGAAGTGTGAGTAATCCCTGAATTGGGGCAGCTGGCTGCTCTGGTTCTTTTGGGGGGTGGGGGAGAAGCAAATAGCTCAGTTTTTCCAAAATGAAAATTATTTGACATTTTTCCCGAAAATGTCTAGGTTTTATTTCAATTTGAAACTAAATATGTTTGAAATGTCATAAGATCCTGCAGAACAGAAATTTCAAGTTTCTACTAGCTCTATCTGAAATATAAATGGGCCCAACTCAGAGAATTTGGACCTGGAATTCTAATCCCCTACCCACAAGCTTAGGTTGGGGAGGGGGGTTGGTTCTGGCCGATGTCTAATCTGCTATGCAGGAGAAATGTCTCTGGAATGAATTAGCAGAATCCCAAAGATCCTCAGTTAAGTAAGGCTTATTGTGAGTGAAAATGCTCCAAAGAGTCATTTTTTAGAGACAGAAAGTCGCATATCTGACGGCAAAATTTTGCCCAGGGAGTTTTGGAGAGCATAGATTTACTTGGGAAAAGTTCTGCATAGAGCCAACCATAGCCACCATTATGAATACACTCAGTTAATTCAAAGATTTTATTAATTCAATGAATAATTTTCCCCTAAAGAAGATTCCTGCTGCTTCATAAAGTTTTAATTTACATTTGTAATATATTTTAAAAATCCTAAACCGCTCTGTGCTGTGAGTTAAAAGACATGGAAACATCTTCTTCCAGGCACTTGTTTGCTCATGCAATAAATTACGTACAGTATTTATGTACCTGCCAAGCTCTACTCATTTGAAGTGAGACTAACAGCTGGCATGCATTCAAAATTCATTTGCTCAAAGAAAAAGTTATGTATAAAGAAATGTTGACATACTGTACCTAAAAAAGAAGCTTTGTTTGAGCAACAGTTGAGTATCCAAATTGCAGTAGTGGATCTATTCTAGGCAAATATTCAGTAAATTTAGCCATTTAAAACATACATTCCATGAATAGAACCAAAGATCTGTTTTAAAAAGTAGAACTAAGTGACCTGAAAATTGTGCCGTCAGGTTGCTCTCACCTTTTAATGTTTGGGTATTGAGTTAGTCTCTTCCCTCTAGGTGGGATTACAGACAAGAGAGGTGGTGGATAGGTTCATAAGTAAATATAAAGTGGAAAATAAATCTAGAATGTACTTGTAGCTATTGACAAGGCAAAGGATGTTTTGGATACATTATCTTTTAGTTTTTGTTTATAAAGACACAATTTTTAATATATTGAATATTTTTATCATTTTTCTACAAAAATTACCACCTATGCAAAAATCTTCCATGATATTCCAGAATTCATGGTCAACTGGCATGTGATAACTAACTCAGTAGATGTTTACACTGTATCTTAATTCTTTTTAAAGCTGGGGCTAGGGTGAATGCTGCCAGTAGTAAGGGACAGTGGTAGGCATACCACCCCAAGTAGGAAATGCACAATCTTCCTGAGGCTCCCTGCTGTGCTGGAGCAGGAAAGTAATTTGCAAACCTCCTATTCAGGAGGCAGCATACTCCTCCTCTGCATCTTCAAGCTAGTGCATAGGGAGGCAGCATTATGGTTTCCCACCTGTTCTCATGTTGAGCGGGAGGGGGTAACGTGGCATGCAGCCATTATGCTCCCTCGAATACTGGAGCTTCAGTTAAGGTAGCCCTAATGCAGGACCTGTGCGGGTGTGTTAAGGCTAGGCACAATCTAGCCTTTAGTCTTGTACACACAAAACCACTCTCAACAGTTTAAATAGAGTGTAATTAGTAATCACTGACTTAAAAGAGAACTTGATAGTTAAATTTGTAACTCTAGTCAAATCTGAAACAAGACAAATATCTGTTTCATAAGGCATACATTATAATGTGTGATTCAATACTGTTGTTTTTTGTTGTCTGCTCTGGGATGTACATTGAAATGGAACTGTCAACTCATTCCAACTTTTCTATAGAAAAATAATTATAATAATAGACTATACTGAATCCAGTGACAAACATATAAATGAGTTTTTTCCTATGGTCCAAGATATTGATGCATGAATTTTATAAACAGGAAAACCCATTCCAGGCGGATTGGAGGATTTGGCACTGTAAATACAAGTTTTAAATGGTCATTTTAGACAAAAGATTTACTGACAGTTTTGTAATAAAACGAATTACCTACAACCACCAAACTGAAAGCCAACAAAGTGTAATATGTGGGAGCATATTATCTTTAGAGATGTACATCTGCATTACAAGAAATGGAGATGCTTTGAAGAAATGAGATTCAGCTCCAATGGATGAGCCCTTCAGCATCTAATTACAGGCACGTACTCCCAGTTACAGTAATTCAAATAAATCATCATCATCTAAACCAGTAGTTCTTAACCTTTACTGCAGCCTGCACCCCTTTGCTTCTCAAAGTATGTTCTCGCACCCCTTATCAAGTAGGTCAGTTCTTTAAACCTAGATATATTTTTTGTTTGTATATTACAGGAATCGTTAAAAAATGTATAATGTTAATAAATACATAGGTTTGATGAAACAAAGTACAGTAGTTGTACTTATGTGCCTGTGCTTAATTTGTGTTTTCAATGATTTACCTTCTAAAAAAATCTGGCATGTCTCACACCCCCAGAAAGGGCATCTTGCACCCCCAGGGGGTGCGTGCACCCCAGGTTAAGAACCACTGATCTAAACCATAAGAACAAATTAAGGTCTGCACAGTAATAAAGGACTGAAATACAGTAATTTAAAGACTAGTATTTTCCTACTAGCTGGACGCACGATGAAAAATTATTGTAATTTGGACACATGTGGTATGTAATTGCTTGAAGTAATAACGAGACCAAATTATGCTGCCAGTGATCCCCCACAAGTATAAAGCAAGTGAAAAGCATAACCACTATCAGGTACTTTTAATGAATTAAAAGTTTAGTAAACTACATTTCTTAGGCAGTAAAAGTCATAGCCAAATCAGGTAATGGGTCTGATTCCCTTCTCACTCACCCCAGTGTAAATTAGGAGTAATTCAACTAAAGGCTATAGAGTTTGGCCAATGTAACATTATTCGGAGAGGTGAATCAATCTCAGTGTTTTTAATGAATATTTAGCTCCGAATCATGGTCAAAGCTGCATGGCTATGCACCGGAGTAAGAGGGAGTTAGACCCCTCTCTCTGCTTCCATGCAGCATCCCTGGTCCTTGGGTCTGGGAGCATAAGGGTAAGCGGATTATGAGCACATGCAACTTCCCCTTTTGAGCAGGTGGGCGGGATGGGCCATAGAGTACACAGAAACTAGGTTCTCACCTCCAATCTGCCAGCAACTCAGCTGAGACAGCAAGAAGGAGTAATTCTACTGTACTGATTTGGGGCCAGTAACTAAGAAGCCACTGGAGCAAACTGGGTTGCAAGGAAGGAACATGTTTTGAGAGCCCTTTTAATGAGGCCAAAATAAATGCTGAGGAAGAGCCATAAAGATTCACTAGATGAAAAAGATAAAACAGCATTAAAATTAGCTACAAAAGGCCACATTTGTCTCCATATGAAACAGTCACATGTAGCAGAAGTATCTCATGGCCTTTTTCACTCCAGTGCAGCTAATGGATGTGGCAAGCAGCTTATCAAGCAAGTCAATCTGAATTCCATTACAGCAATATCAACCAATCAGTTATCTATTTGGAGGTAATGGCTGATGCAGCAATGAAATATAAAAAGCAGTCAATGATATATATTTCTCCAGTAACAAGAGAAAGCACTTCCTTGGTGGGTTATATACAGTTATATACTGCAAATGAAGCATCAGCCTGTTCCCCGGTGGCATAGCACCAACTGGTGAGTGTCAGGAGGAAGGTTAATCTCCTTCAGAAAGGACCCTGGTCCCTTAATCTCATTGAATGATACTTTCAAAGCTACCTTGGGTATTTGCATTCACATTTGACATTAATTGTAATTGGAAAAAGAAAAGGAGGACTTGTGGCACCTTAGAGACCAACAAATTTATCTGAGCATAAGCTTTCGTGAGCTACAGCTCACTTCATCGGATGCATTCAGTGGAAAATACAGTGGGGAGTTTTATATACACAGAGAACATGAAACAATGGGTGTTACCATACACACTGTAAGGAGAGTGATCACTTAAGATGGGCTAATACCAGCAGGAGAGCAGAGGGTGGGGTGGAGAAAACCTTTTGTAGTGATAATCAAGGTGGCCCATTTCCAGCAGTTCACAAGAACGTCTGAGGAAGGGGGGGGGGGGAGATAAACATGGGGAAATAGTTTTACTTTGTGTAATCACACATCCACTCCCAGTCTCTATTCAAGCCTAAGTTAATTGTATCCAGTTTGCAAATTAATTCCAATTCAGCAGTCTCTCGTTGGAGTCTGTTTTTGAAGGTTTTTCGTTGAAGAATTGTCACTTTTAGGTCTCTAATCGAGTGACCAGAGAGATTGAAGTGTTCTCTGACTGGTTTTTGAATGTTATAATCCTTGACGTCTGATTTGTGTCCATTTATTCTTTTACATAGAGACTGTTCAGTTTGACCAATGTACATGGCAGAGGGGCTCATGCAGCTCAAGAACACAGCAGTATATCTGGGATGTTGTATGATATTTCAAACTCCTCACTATACCTGAAAAAGATCTACACCAGCAATGCAGGGCACTAGAGACAGTGTTGACACATGATGACATGCGCGATATTGATGCGAGTGATTTAGGTGATGAACTGAAAGCCTTTTCAAGATACATTTCAGCAGGATCAACTCCAAAGGCTGTTCTGGAATATATGTGCACAAATAAGATGCTCTTTCCAAATGCTTTTGTTGCTCTGCGCATACTTCTAACACTTCCTGTAACAGTTGCCAAGCGCAGCTTCTCCAAGCTGAAGTTGATAAAAACCACATCTACGCTCCACAATGACACAGGAGAGGCTGGTCGGCCTTCCAACCATCTCAATAGAGCATGAGCTGGCCCAGACTGTGGACCTTCACGAAGCAGTTCAAATCTTTGCAACCAAGAAGGCACGGAAAGCACCACTTTGATTATTCAAACAGATAAAAATGTCAGTGTTTACTATGCAGACAAGAAAAGTTACATTTGCTGTTCAGGCGTTTGAAAGTTAAGTGTTACTTAAAATTTTTGAACAAGGCATTTTAAGTTGTTAGTTCTCCTTTATTGGAGTAGGTAGCAACGTAGTTCCATGAGAGGAGCAGAACAGGAAGAAGGCAGAACTGAGACCTTTCAAAGTTTTGGCCCAAGCGAGGGGGCACCGGGGCATTGTTTGAGTTCCCCGCCTCAGGTGCCAAAATTTTGTGGGCCGGCCCTGCCCCCTGTGCAACTTACAAGAATAAGAGAAGCAGCAAAAGACAGGGAACAAAACCACAACCATACCAAACCCAGATCCTGGAATTGGTTACACTAGCAACATGTCAGATTTCCAGGGAGAGTCATTCTATCCTCTAAGTTATCTGGTTAGAACTGAGGCAGCTGTGACCCTGAATTAAAAAAAAAAGTCACCTTGCAGTTTGCAAGAGGCTTTTTTCTCCCTCCCCTTTCTGATACTTCCTACATGAAAGCAGAATCTGTGCATGTCAGTGTGCGTGGGGGAAAACCCTCCCAACATCCCCCTCCATTTCAATTACTCCACTAGAAGCACTTCATTCTTGGGAAACATCTCTCACACGTGCAGTATCATTCAAATAAGCAAAACTGTTCTTGTGCCACATTCTTAACTGAAGGGTCAAGAAATAGAATGAAAAACTGCACTCCAAATAGTCTGATCGCTCAGGAGGGACCCTTTCCTGCAGCTCACAAACTCCCTTTATGTCTATCAGAACATTTAGATATACTGTATGGATCAGTCTCGTGATTGAACTAAGTTGCCACTCTCTTTTGACTAAAAGAAAAGGAGTACTTGTGGCAACTTAGAGACTACCCAATTTATCTGAGCATAAGCTTTTGTGAGCTACAGCTCACTTCATCGGATGCATAAAAGTGGAAAAAGCAGTGAGGATATTTTTATACACACAGACCATGAAAAAATGGGTGTTTATCACTTCAAAAGGTTTTCTCCCCCCCCCACCCACCCCACTCTCCTCCTGGTAATAGCTTATCTAAAGTGATCACTCTCCTTACAATGTGTATGATAATCAAGGTGGGCCATTTCCAGCACAAATCCAGGTTTTCTCTCCCCCCACCCCACTCTCCTGCTGGTAATAGCTTATCTAAAGTGATCACCCTCCTTACAATGTGTATGATAATCAAGGTGGGCGATTTCCAGCATAAATCCAGGGTTTAACAAGAACGTCTGAGGAAGGGGGGGTGGGGGGGGGGTGGGGGGACGGATGACGGACGGACAAGGGGAAATAGGTTACCTTGCAAATGACTTAGCCAGAGAAAACCTTTTGAAGTGATAAACACCCATTTTTTCATGGTCTGTGTGTGTAAAAATACCCTCACAGCATTTTCCACTTTTATGCATCCGATGAAGTGAGCTGTAGCTCACAAAAGTTTATGCTCAGATAAACTGGTTAGTCTCTAAGGTGCCACAAGTACTCCTTTTCTTTTTGCGAATACAGACTAACACGGCTGCTACTCTGAAACCTCTCTTTTGACTATCAAGCTGTATACTGTATATACAGAAAAGGTCAGAGAATGTCAAGCGTATAAAAGTGAGATACCTACCGAAAATAGCAAATTAGAAAAGGGTTAACCATTTAAAATCTTAAGACACAATTGGAGTTATTACCTACCTTTCTCCCCCACTGCTCTTTGTCTCTCTCCCCCCCCCCCCACCCCTGCCACACACACACACAAACTATATTTTCCACTCATGTTTGGGAACTCATCTCCAATAGAATCTCTTCTACAAACATTGACAAATACATTAAAATTGGCATAAAATCTGCAGAGTTTAAAGAACATACACCTAGTTCACTGCACAATACACACATTTATAGTTTCATTAAAATCAGTGTTACTTTAGTAAGGGCTTTTTTACCCCGGTATAATTTCAGTGTAGATTTCCAAAATTTTGAACCGTTTACATTTTAATGGGCTACAAGCAACCTGGAGGACAAAGAGTTAATCCTTTTTGTTCTTGCAGACAACGTAACTGGTCTTTATGTTCTGATGTTGAATCTCCCCAAAAGGACATGATTCAAAAGTAGGTGCATTTAATACTTCGAGGGTCATATTCACAATAGTGTCCACACAGGCCCCACCAAGGGGGCCACCAGAGGCTGAAAGCCCATCAGTCTTGGGAAAAAGTCTACGGAGGTTATTATTTGGGTTTGACCATTCATAACCATGAAATATGATCTGATCATGTCCTGAGGTATTAAAGTTGCAGTCTATAAAGTTTGGGACCATAAAACTTTTAGAAGATTATCAGAAATATGTAAATATACTTTTTGAGGTTTCCCAATTGTCATTTATGTTACAGTCTTTGAGAAACAAATGAAAGAACCAAACACATAGACTGTAGACTAGAGTTTTACTCAGAATTAACCTTTATATCACACTTTTATTTGTTACATTAATTATCAACATACCATATTGTATGCAGTGAGAGAATGAGCTTTTAATCACTGGGTGCATAAATAAGGATTAGGACTCCATAAATCTTGAGAGTTGAAGCTGGAGTGGAACACTAAAGGGTTTTTTTTCTTGATCTATCTTTTCAGATTTTGCATTCCATTTAAGTGGCTGTATGTTGGACACCTACAACTTCATAACTAAGAAGACGATGGGAATTGAGGGCACTCAAACACCACACAGGATCAGCCATTTGAAATCATGTATTTGATGGAATTTGATGGGCTGTATTTTTAGAATAATTTCAGAGTCATGAGTATAATTGTAAGTGGCAGACGTTTGTGAAATTCATAGAATAAGTACATGCTGGGCCATGTAAGTTTTCTTTTTTAATATGTAATATGAGAAATTATATTGAACATGATGTAACTCATGCTTTTGAAAGTTTGCTGGGAGATTAACTATGTCCTCGGGGGTCAATTTTATTGGATTTGGAAAATAGTTTTAGTTGCTGTGAAAATAATGGTTTAGCAGTATTTTGTGCTAAAACTATTACCAACTGTATAGTTATCTATACATACATACATTGTGACACAGAAAGACTATGACTTCTAATTTGATTTCACATATGCCTCCATATAGCCTAGAATTTCAGCTAATCTAAACAATATTTTGTTTTCTTTTTCCTCATAGTTTATCTCAGGGAACTTGATAAGTACATTAAAAGAAAGATGAATGTCCAAGAAAGTCATGGAGACAGTAGAGAAAAATGAGGAATTAACCTACACAAGTAAAGTATATATATAGATGTATATATGTCTAGTCTCTGTTTTTAATTCTCAAAAAATTGGTTGCATAAGGACATAAGAAATTCAATAAGGACAAATGCAAAGTACTCCACTTAGGAAGGAACAATCAGTTGCACACATACAAAAAAGAGAAATGACTGCCTAGGAAGGAGTACTGCATAAACGGATCTGGGGGTCATAGTGGACCACAAGCTAAATATGAGTCAATAGTGTGACAATGTTGCCAAACCCCCTCTCCTCCCCGCCCAAAAAACCCCAAAGCAAACATCATCCTGCAATGCATTAGCAGGAGTGTTGTAAGCAGACACAAGAAGTAATTATTTCACTCTACTCTGCACTGATTAGGCCTCAACTGGAGTGTTGTAACCAGTTCTGGGTGCCAGATTTCAGCAAGGATGTGGACAAATTCGTTAAAGTCCAGAAAAGAGCAATGAGACTGATTAAAGATCTAAAAACATGGCTCTCTACCCAGCTCTGCGTGGCTCCTGGAAGTGGCCGGCATGTCCCTGCAGCCCCTAGGCAGAGGCGCAGTCAGGGGAGTCTCCACGCTGCACCCATCCCAATCGCCTGCTCCGGTACCTGCAGGCAGAGGCAACACGCAGAACTGCCTGGCTATGCCTCCACCTAGGAGCCAAGGGAGGGACAAGGGCTGCTTCCAGACCTCCATGACAGACTCACAGCCTTACCTATGAGGGAAGATTGAAAAGACTGGGTTTGTTTAGCCTGAGAGGGGATATGATAACAGTTTTCAAGTACATACAAGGTTGTTACAAGGAGGAGGGAGAAAAATTGTTCTCCTTAACCTCTGAGGATAGGACCATAAGCAATGAGCTTAAAGTGCAGCAAGGGAGGTTGGGGTTGGAAAAACATTAGGAAAAACTCCCTGTCAGGGTGGTTAAACACTGGAATAGAATGCCTAGGGAGGTTGATGAATCTCCATCATTGGAGATTTTCAGAGCAGGTTAGACAAACACCTGTCAGAAATTATCTTCATAATACTTGACATGAGTGCAGGGGACTGAACTAGATGAGCTCTGAAGGTCCCTTCCAGTCCTGTGATTCTATGATAAACTGAAACTGTCCTGAAACAGCTTTTACAAGCATGGCTAACACTTACTCAGCGAGTCAACATGAGCTTCCAAGACCTTGGCAATCCAGCAGTGATATGTCATCTCACAATGAGTAATTCTTGAACCATTACATTTATTAGATGCAAACAGGTTTTCCCAAACTATCATGAATGCAAATCATCTTTCCACCCTGGTTTTTTTTTAGGAAAAAAATTAACATTGGTATTGTTAAGAATCTGCAATTTTTTGTAAAAGTTTCAGTTTTCCCATACGTCTTAGGTTACAGAGGGAATGCCAAGCCTTATTATACAACCATTTCTTCTTCTTAAAGAAGTCACCTGAACTTAAGGTACAGCCAAACAAATAATGTCAATCCACTAACTAGCACTAATTTTTTTTTTAATACAAAAAGTTCTCTCCCGTTCCAAACAGTTATAAAATCATATCTTTTAGAAATAAGTAGAAAATACATGCCATAAAAATGACATAACCACAGCAGAAAACCCACTGGATACTATTGTGCTAATAGTAACTAAATCAATACTGTACTTTTAATTTATATTGTATGAGTTTTCAGCTTCATTATGACTGATTTTCTCAATGAGAATTTCTTTCATTGAGGATTGATTGCAATGCGATGAAACAACAGGCTTGGTACTGAGTACAGCAGAGTTCAATTTTGTGGAATGCAGGTTAATCCTTCTTGAATTGCACTTAATCTTTGTTACTAGATTAACAAAATGTGTGTTTCTGCTTCTTGCATATTACATAGAAGTGCTTGCTGTAAACTAGATGGGAGCTCAAGATCCAAATCTTCTACAGTTATGGCTAGAACAAAAAACATTAACTGTCATTGGCAAACTCTTTATGAAACATGAAGACACAGCCAAATCAGAAAAATAACATTTATATAAAGGAGCTTCTTGATGTATCAAGAAATTCATCTTTTAAGGTCTTCTCCTGTTCCCACACTTAAGTCAATGGGGCCCTCAGTGCTCTTTTAAAAAATTATATACTTAGGGTCAAATTAATCAGTGGCATAATTACAGTGACACAGAGTAACCCAAATGATAAATTTGGCACACAGAATGCTAGACATGTGAGTGGTGGTAATGTAACTATGTACTGCAGGAGGTACTGAACCCTCACTTGAACTTTAGGTAAATTCAGAGCCATATCCAAACGTATGGCTCAAGCCCATCTCTGTTATTAACCCAGATCAGCCTAGTATTTTTTTAAGATGCATTTATCTGATCCAACCTGGTAATTTGATATAGAAATTGTTAAATAAATAGTGTTAGAAAATGGTGTGATACACTAGTATGCTCCTTGATTGTTTAATATTATTCATAAATCTCAGCAACAGGACTCATGCATTAGGGATATATTTTCTCCTTGTTGAGCATACATCAGTCTCATTAATATTACTTGGACTGATTTATGCATATTGGGAGGTGAAGAGGACATTTAGCAACTGCATGGATATGTGCTGAAACAAGCCTATCACTTACTTCTGTGTACTTGTGGAAGTCATTATCTGCAATTTTTCAAATCATGCTAAGTAGGACGGCTTGCTGTCTTTGTAAATATTTTCAGTCCATTACTTATAATGCCTTTCAAAATGTGTACTTTAAACATCTCCTGGATATATTTTACATAGTATTAAATATATCACTTCTAATTTATTTAGCACCCTAAAAAGTTCTTCTCATTAGGCATATAAATTCATTATTAGTCAAGTCATTATAATACAAGAGAGCCAAGCACTGACAAATAATTGGTAGGAAACAAAGTTTCAAAGTCATCATATAGTCACATTCCTAAGAGATTAAATGAAAAAATTATAGTCTGGTAATAACTTTTAAGAAGTTTAAACTAACTGTAAACAAACTCCAAACATAAAACTTCTAATCTGGTTAAATATATACAAAACAATCCACTTTCTTATGGAAACTGATCAACTTGTAGAACTCCTTTCATTAATATTTGGCTGCTTTTGACTATCAGGACATAAGCGCTTAGGCTCCACCCTTGATACTCTCAGCTCGGAGCATGAGGGACATCACAGTACATATGTGGCTGCCCCTAAGGGTACAGCTTAAGAAAACTCTCCTGCACTGGTGCATGAGACATGCACTGCCTACAGTATAATAGATATGTGCAACATATCTCAAAGAACATTAGTTACAAGAAGATGAGTAACCGCTTCTTGTGGAGAGATGGATATAAAATAAAGAAAAGCTAGCACTGAAGAAGCATGTAATTTTCATTTTGAATGGCTGCCAGCTATCTCAACCCAGCAGTGAGAGGAAATACAGTTAAGTCTGTTGGTGAAAACTAGGCAATAGTAAGAATATTCACTAATAGGTCCTATATAGATTAACCGCTATAAAAAACTTAATACCTTGAAAATCTTTTTACAGCAAATAGTAATTAAGGCAATCACTTAACAAAATCCAGACTCTTATTTTTACACTGGTATATTATTTTGGAATAATTAATAGTTAATGTCATTTCCAACTGCATTTTCAAAAAATATACTATTTTTTCCTGTAAAACTGTTTGCTCCATAGAAAACTGAACAGCATAGAGCAATGCAAAATAAAGGCAAGCAGGAGAAACTGAAATTACTGAAGAAAATCACAGCCTACAATTTGGACTGGGAGAGCCATGAAGAGTAATTTAGCAACATGTTCTATATATTTTTCATCAGGCCCGTGAAGAGTGACTTTATTAAAATGGTCTTAAATTATCTATAGAAGAACTCTGTTCCCTTCATATTTTCTTGGACTTCATAAGAACTAAATAAGAATCAATATAAAAGGATAGCCGGTGGTTCTATTGATATTGTCGGAAAATAAAAGTAGGAACACCCCATACATAAATGGAACGATCCTTTTCAAGTATTCAAAAATTAACAGAAAACATGACTTCATATTAGCAGGAAGGATGATTTTACCTATAGATTTTCTTTTCTCTTACATAACATGACCATCAGTCCTTCCAATGGACTTGCATCCTTCTGTGCAGAAAAGCTCTAGAGCGGTCAGTCATGAGTTGGTGAATAAAATGAAGCAATTGTTGTTTCATTCCACTGAAATGAGTTCTGTTGCCACAAGAAGGATTTTCTGGAGGGGAAGGTTAAGGCCTCCAGCTCATTATTCATTGTGTAATTTTGGCTTTGAGTTTTCTTTTCCTTTGCTTGCTTATTTTACTTATTTCATTTCTTTTCACATCCGCGTTCAACCCTGTTCCAAATCTTTGAGGGTGCTCAGGAAATAGATTTGCTTCTAGATGGCAATAAAATGAGACAGTGTGGTTAGTGTTCGTATCTTCCTTATTCTGTATTTCTTTCTTAGTAACCCAGTTTTGTGGAACAAAATGGTGCCCTCCCCACAGCATGACCTTGCATGCCCATAGAGGACACCATTTTGTAGTTTACGCCTTGCATGCGAAAAAATTGTGGCGTGCTTTACTGAAAGTGTCATGGTATGCCACTGCTCAGGCTGAGTTTCAAGACATTCAGGTGCTGCATATCCTGTTCTGCAAGGCTTTCCAGATATGACCACGTCACTGTTTGCCTATACAGTACATGTATACACTTTGTACTATATACGCACTCCTCCTTTCAAACTGTAATCTCTTCAGTTTAGAGATCTGGTTCTTTATTCAGCACAGTCTTCCGACTGTAAAGCACTAATGGCAAAATGTAAATAAGAACACTAAGAGCAGCAGAAAAGATATTGGCTGATCAGTTATTTAAAAACTCATTAAAATAACATAGCTGTTTTCTCTCTATCTTCTTTGATGGACTCTGATAATAATGATAATGACGGAAGAGGCTGCTGCTAGGGTCTTCTCTATTTTTTCACTTGAGAAGAACAGAAGTACAGTAGCTTTCTTAACTGAAAAATAAAGTTCATCATGGGAGAGCCATACTGAAGAGAAGAGGTTGTAAATGCCATTCTTTCTCCCAGGTTTGGATTACTCTCTTCCCTTTGAAAATAATCACATAGCAAAACTGGATAAGTCAGGAAACTCTCCTCTTTAGGGTTACTATTTGTAATCATTGAGAGTCTGTCTACCTGGGCAGGAAGGCTCATTGTCAGCTGGATTGTAACCATCCCTGCAGTGACTACAGGTGTATATAGGATAGGTATCCTAACGTTCTGTCTCTTGGTTGTTTAGAAAAGTGTGATTAGAAAAGAGTTGTGGCCTCTGTTCATTTCCTAGCAAAGAGATGTTTGCAGATCACAAAAACCACCACCAGAGGATGACTCTGATTGGCAATCTCAGCAGAGAGGCCAAGTAGTGAATGGATCTGAACTGCACGCTCACCTGTAAAGGTCCTCAATCAAAGGAGGCAGCATATTGGCAGTATGGGGAAATGTGTGCTATTGGCAGCTAGGTTTAACTTTAATTTCTAAATTAATTTTAGAAGAAAACAGTCAGATGGAGAAAGTTTCTCCTGAGAATCCAAGTCAAAGTCCTTATTACCAAAACAAGAAGTGAAGTACTAACACTTTTCTTATTGAAAAATAAAACAACAAAAAACCAGCCGCTTGTGGAGGACCTTTGCTGGATTCTGAAAAAAATCTGTAGGTTCTTCTGGGGTCATACTTTCTGCTCAACACAAAACAAAAGGAAGAAGTATTGTCTCCTGAAGCAGTAGACTTTTGGCCCTGTCTTCTTCCCTTACTTGCTATTACTATGTCAGGTAGTGGAGGTGCTATTTCATTAACAAGATTACAAAAATTGTTCCCTGCAGACATAGCAAAAAGAAGGAAGTAGAAATTTGGGTAATTCATTGTTAAATGAAAGAACGTTCAAACAAAAACTAAATCTCTCTGAGAAAGTGAGTGCCAAAATATCAGGACTGACACACACTGAGGGCCCAATATTCTGGTAGAAACAACAGTAGGCTGCTCCTTCATTTTAACTGACTGATGATTGATAGCTTTAAAATTGCTTTCAGTTCTCTGCAAGGAAGGCCATAACTAAGTAGTAATGATTAGTAGACATTTTCAGAAAAAAAAAAACAAAACAAAAACGCAGCACTTATAGTCAAGGGTGTTTATTGTACTGAGAAGAAGGGAAGAAAGGAAAACATTAAAACTAGTTCTCTTTTGGCCTAATTCTACAAGGTGCTGAAGTCCCTTAATTGTTGAAGAGTTGAGGGAACTCAGCACTGTACAGGAGTCATTCTGATTCTGTACCTTAAAAGATCAGAGCTTCTGGAAAATTCAGACACCATTGTAGAATATGAGACTGACCCAGCACTTCTTAGTCAGGCAAAATTCCCACTGAATTCAGTGGTGGTTTACCAAAGTAAGGACTGCAAGATCGGGGTTTATCATAGGCTGATTGCAAATGACTGCTCAGTAAAGAAATATATGTTTATGGTGCCAGTGTTGTTTGAAATTCAAGCACAGTGCTGATTCAAGAAGCTATTACTGCTGTATAATCAAACAATTGTTACAAGTGCTAGAATATGAGTAACAAATCCTATTTAAGTAACAGTATTCTATTTATGAAAAGTGGTGGGTAAGGTGAAAAGTACTACATTTTGGATTGTTTCTCTAGGCTCCAAAAATGTGGAATATTTTTCCCTCTGGTGTCTCATAGGTGAAACTACAACTGCTTGAATGGATTTTTGAGCAATTTCAGTATTTTAATGGATGTCTAAAGATTATGAAACTTTGCTATAGGTCAACAGCATGTTTAGATATAATTTGAATTTATTAGACTTTATTTTCTAATTAACTATAGATTATCGGCCCAGTCCTCCTCCCACTGAAGTCAAGGAGAGACTTGCCATTAACTTTAATGGACAGTACATTCCTCACTATAATAAAAATAATGGGGGAGGGGGAAGCTACTACAAATTAACGTACACAGCTAATTTTTGTATCATACTATGGAGTCATAAAAACAATAAAATTTTAGTAAATGGCAGTGAACATGGCAAGAAACTCCTGTTGCACAGAGAGAGACTAGAAAATGTGGGTAATTTAATAGGGGAAGATGTGGAACAATGCACGGCTACATATGCCAGTATAATCTGTAATAAAAGGCCATAGCTTCTAGACATGGCCAACATACTTTCCCAAGCCCCTTGCAATCTGAGATTAAGCCTGCCACTGAGCCCCACTACGTATCAATGGGCCTTACATGCTTAAGATACTCACTTCTCTGTTAAATTTTACCACAAGACTCTGCATATTTTTGCCTATAAATTAATGCCACTCAGGACAGTCCCATTTTCTGTAACTTACTTGCCCAAGTAGCATTTGCAGCACTTTGCTGGTGCTATCTGACTCCTCACACATTTTTTTCAGACCAAACTCCTATTTTTTTCCGATGAAGGGTCTGCCCATTTCCAGAAGCAGCATGTGGAGGAAGGTGGAGAAAAGAACAGGCCTATGGTTCCCTCCTACTCCTCACCATTCCCCGCTCTCTTGCTCTTGAAGGTTTTTTGGAGAGGGGGAGGGGAAGGCACGTAACCTTCCTGCTCTCCCTCTACCCAGACTCATGATCTGAATAAGACTTGAACGATCACACAGAGGGGAAGTGTGGAAGAGGGACTTCTTGCAGCTGTGTAGGACTGAGTCACAATCAAGTTGTCAGGTGTTAGTCCCACTGTTGCTATTCTCACAGTAGCATTGCAAGCCTCACAATAAAATCAGACATTGCATGAAAATCTCAGCTCCCTGATCTGAACCACTTTCCTAGAAACGAAAAGCTTACTTACTAATTCCAACTGATTTTCCAATTTAGTGTAGAATCATTCAGTTTCAGTCAGGTTCCAGAGTTTCATGGAGCATATGTCATTTAGAAACACCATATGTTAGTGCTTCTGAAATGAATTTTTTTTTCTTTGGGTTTTTTTTTGGAATTTTCAGTTCATGGAATTTTCTAAGCCATATCTTCTATGCACCAGAAATTCTGTGTTTCGGACAGCTCCAGTTAAATCTCATGAGAACAGCTCATAAGATTTCTGTGCCCTTGATTCTGAACCCATCCCCTAGCCCTGATCTGACTTCGAATCTATTCCCAGACTCTGATTCAGTCTCAAACCTGAACCCTACTTTGAACCTCATCTAGTTCTGGAATCAAATTCCATGCTTTTGGTCATCTCTATTATTTACTTTGATCAACTTTTCATATCTGTTTTCCAAAATCTCAAATACCATTATTTCAACTTTTTTATTGGATCTGTAGTATTACAAATATGATTTTGCTGTCCCCTAGGTAAGAAAAGATGCACTGGACTAAAAAAGGCAAGCCTCTAGATGAAGTGGAAATCTTATTAAGGTTTCTTTTTATTCTCAAGCAAGTAACCATTCATGCACAATAGTCAAAAAGAGCGAGCAAGATGATGTACTTCATTTCACTGAACCAAAATAAGCAGAAAGAAACCTTTGCTCTTTAGTAGTGCACAGTCACAATACAATCTGTTAGGTATATATCTACATTCATACCCGGAAGATATTTACCTCCTCCAGGGGAAAAAACAAAGCAAACCATGCAAATATACAAAACATACAAACATACAAAAAATTTGTTAGTCTCTAAGGTGCCACAAGTACTCCTTTTCTTTTTGCAGATACAGACTAACACGGCTGCTACTCTGAAACCATACAAACATGGGTTTTTGTTGGAATTGAAAACAAGAAAAAGAATTAGTAACTCAATCTTTCCATCAAAATATTTACTTTACCGTGACCATGGAATACCATCTGCTGACAAAGGCTTAAATAATTTTTTCTGAAAATTCAAAACAAATTGAAAAATTTGTTAGAATATTTATGCCTACACTCTAAAACTGGTGATGGTTAATTATAATTTGTATTAACCTTCACAGCTGATGGGAGAATTGTTTTCAATATATACAATATTATCTGCTTTGTATGACAAAGAATATGCATCACTGTTTCTACTGCAGTTAAGCCTTGCTTTCCTACCTGACCCGAATGAACAAACAAACAAACACAAACAGCAAAACAGGTACACATGGACTATTTACTGGAAAGGAGAGTAATAAATCTTACTTTTATTTTTCTGCTGAATACATCCAAACCATTGTGCATTACTTCAAAAACAAACATTTTTACTGATCTCAGGTTGAATGTGTCATATGGGGCAAATGTAAAGAGGCAAAGGATTTAGGAAAAGTGCCATCAAATGAAAATTAAAAACCTAGCTTCTTATTTCATAAGACCATACTGACATAAGAGTGGCCAGACTGGTTCAGACCAAAGGTCCATCTAGCCCAGTATCCTGTCTTCCAACAGTGGACAATGCCGGGTGCCCCAGAGGGAATGAACTGGTAATCATCAAGTGGTCCATCCCCTGTCACCCATTCCCAGCTTCTGCCCATTCCCAACATCCCTGCCCAACATCTGTTTTGTAACAAAAAGACTTGCATTAGCTCTGCAGGGTTTCAAGTAACACCAGCAGTGGGAGAGATCATTTTCAGTATGAATGAATAAAAGGATACCATCCTCCCAACTAGATTATCAAAAACCTTACCTTTCCTCTTTTCTTCCTGTTACCTTTGTGTTCTAAAGTATACAAAAAGGAAGACTAATTTTGAAGTAGGTTTTAATGCTGGGTTTAATGTATTTGAAAGAGTAAACTACTGTATTTTATTTAAAAAATATGGAGTAATGTATGGAAAATATTTGATTTTAATGGGTTAAGTTTTGAAAAGGGACACAACCTAAATCTGCATTCAGAATTTTGTAGAAGAAAACCATCTGTGGTTGCTAATAATAGAACTCATATATATCTCACTTTCTGACTGCTTTCACAAAAGCTTCTACTGGAGTAAGTCCTCTACCATACACTTTCTCCCAGTATACAGTTGTCCTTTCTTCATTCAGTTCCACTGGACAAGTTCCACTCTTCTCTGATGCAGACTCATTCCTTTGATCCTGCTTCTCTTATCTACGCTCATGCATTCAGCGCCTTAAATCCTGTTCCCTTTCCATTTCTTTTCCTTCTCTCTCTGCCCATGTTCCCTGTCTTCCCTTGCACTCTCAGTTATTCATTCCACGGCTTTTAACTTCTCTCTCTTTTCTTGCTTCTTCCTTTCTGCACTTACACATGCTGTTATTATTCCTATCCTAATAAAACCCTTACTCAACCCACCCCCTACTTCCCTTTTCTCCAAGCTCTATCAATAAGATGCCTACTTCCAGAGTCTCAGCTTAATCTTCTCTAGTGCTCTCCTTGATTCTCTCCATGCAACCTAAACTGCCCGTGAAGTTACTCATAACTCTTCCTTTCCAAGTCTCCTCTCTATATTCATTCTTCACAATCACTCTCCTGTATTTGATGTTGTGGAGAACCCTCTTTTCCTTAGGCTTCTGTGACTGTTCTTTGCTTGTTCTCCACCTATCTTGGAGACTGCTCCATCATTACTTCTACATTCCTCCTTCCTCTTACTCTGCACTTGAATTTCCCAGTCAGTCTGTCATTAGTTCCCTCCTTTTTTCCCTTCTATGCTAGCTCTCTTGTGGCCTAATCCACTCCCACTCTCATCAGCTCTGTGCTAATTACTCTCAAATCTTTCTCTCCTCATTACCTCTTTGCCCGTGAGCAGACTCCCATCTCTACTTGTTGCTCTTATATCGCCTCAAAGATTTCTTACAGCTCCATAAAAATCAATCTGGAGAAAAAACAAACTTCTCATCTTTCCTGCTAACTCTCTCCTCTGCCTCCTTCTCCATCACCACTGACAATCCCTTCTTTATCCACCCAGTCACTCAAGCATGCACTGTTTTTGTGAGGATATGCCATTACCTCTGTGATAAGAAAAAAGAAAACAAAACAGGAATATTTACCAGCTGGAAGGAACAGAAATGCAGCAGAGAGCTGTCAAATGGACACTATCTTTGTCAAATGGAAAGGGCCAACGATCAGAAAAGCATGTTGGGAAAGATAATCAACATATTCAGCCAGTTATCATTACTATTCATTATTTGTACTACAGTAACACCTACTTGAAATTCGTAATTCTAATAAGGGAATGGATATGATCAGCTTTGCAGTCTGACAGCTAGTTTTCTCCTTAAGAGACTCTCAGTAATTGCAATAGAGACATTCTTGCAGTGATATGTAAAACTTACTAAAAATAAGAAGAAATTATATACCTGTAGAAGCAAGTTCCAATGCCTTGTGACAATCCAACTTAAATATACTCTATGTGCATCAATAACTTCTGTCACTAGATGTTGAAACTAAAAGAAGCCGCATCATATTATTTCTAATGTACTTTAATGAAGACAACTGCCCTAGGGGAAAAAAAAGTTCCAAGGAGTGTTCCATTCAATATTATTAAAGTGAACAGATTTTTAACATGGTAACTACTGCCAAAAGCACCGCCAACAGATTATTTTCAAAATCTCAAGCAGCAAAAAAAATCTTATAAAGCTCTGGTGAGCTGTAAAAATCTGATGTTTGTTGAACCTTTGGCTAAGTGGTGCCAAAGGAAGTATAAATCAACTACTTTGCCTAAAATGGCTTTTAAAGAAAATCCCTCAGAGTTTGCTGTAGATGAATTAACAAGCAATTGGTTGTAGAGGGATTTCTCTGTATGGCAAGCTAATGAAATCTGACAGGTTGAATGGTGCAAAGATAATGGGCTGAGCAGTCCACTGACTGTAAAGCAGAAGCTGATTAAGGTTAAGATTTTGAAAACAAAACAAAACCCCAAATCCTAGAATTGGGTCGAAAGGAACTATGTGTTCAGTTTAAGGGTTCAATTGCATAGGTTCAATTTTCTTACTAAAGTATTAATCTAATTCAAGAAAAATAGCACTCTCTACTTTATGTTTATTTCATCACTGTGTAATTCACCATTGACTCTATTCTCATGGTATCATTCACCTCTTCACTCTAAGTGTGAGCACACAAATATAGTTATATTTAGGCATTCTAATAGAATACCTGAAACATCTCTCTGATTCAGTTCAGCATAGAGATTCTATCGTCACTGCATCAGAACACAACCATTCCTTAGAATAATTTTTCAAAAACACAGATATGTCCTGAATTGGACTGCAGACGTTGAAGAATTACATTAATAATCACAACAACAATCCACTAATTCAAAGAATTGTTGAGCAATTTAACTTATAGCAGAAAAAGCACAATTTGGCGCTTGTAAAGTAATGGGCTGCTGTCAGCAAGACTATATGTAAGAAAAAATATAAAAGAGATATGTGAGAATGGTGATTGACTTTTGGCTGACCCAGAAGTGGACAAACATAGTGAGCTGTATAATCAACAAAAGCTATCTCCCCACAACCACAACTCAGGTGCCAACCAATGCAAAGAGTTCTCCTTATCCACCACAGAAAAGGTTTGAAAGTTCCACAGGGTCATACTAAAGCCAAGATAGAATCTGAATAGAATAAGGTGACCACATAGTTTTGCCAAGTTGAGTCAATCACAGGAGACTAAGAAAGTGCTGATAAATGTGCTTTTTACCACAAGAGGTATTAAGTACTAACATCAGTAAGATGCAACTGACAAAGCCCAGCGAGAGCTCTCAGGGTACAGAACTCGAGGATAGGGTTTTCTCAATGGAGAGCTCTCAAGTTTGAAACACTACCTTGCCAGCAATCAGGTTGCGTTGTGACTTGCCACTCTCAAAACATGACACAAAACTTGCTTCTTTCTCTCAATAAGGAGTATTGTAAAATAGGTCAATGACATTTTTCCCTTTGCAGAGAGAAATCTATCACCAAGCACACCCCATATAAATACAACATAACTTTAAAAGGAGCAGAGAATTTTGGACCCAATCCTGCAAACACTTAAACTTGTGTATACTTTTACTTGCATAGGTTTAAATAGGACTACTCATGTGAATTAAGTTATGAGCTCACTTAAAATTTTGCAGAATCAAGTCTATGGTCTTTAACTGGTAGAACTCTTTTGGGCAATTTTCATTAAATGTTTATGGGTGAAAATAGAGGGAAATGGCATACAGTTTGGTGATACATTCTTCATATTTTTCTATCCGTTCTATTAATTAGAAGTCAGTTAAGCTTTTTTAAAATCCTTGTATTAGAGTCACAGATACTGATGTGCAAGGCACATCAAGGATAGATTAGAATAGGTTTTATTGAGGTATGGAGACCAATCCAGCATTCCTCTGAATTGCTGTCACTAGAGCATTTCTTAAAGTGTGGGTGGGTAGAGGTGAGGATTAGCAATTCCAGCCAGGAAAACAAAAATTAAAAAACAGAGCAGGTTGACTGAGTGGTACACTGCAAAAGCTGAACTGCCAATGTTGCTGCTTCCAGATTATGATCACTGTAAGCACTGCACTAGAAACAGGAAGTAAGGAGACTAGGCAAATAACAGACAATTTCCTGGTGAGAGTGAGAAAATGGGTACCACGTTCAGAGACTTAAAGCTGATCTCTGCTATTCCTAAACTCCACAGTGTACACAGAATTAATTTAACAGGTTGTGAGAGAAAGTGATGGACTGGAAGTAGGAGATATATCCAGCCTGAAGATGTAAGAGGGCCCTTCATGTTTTATCCTAAAAGAATACAAAGATTAACAAGATGCAGGACAGGAGGATGTGGCAAATCAGAGTTTCTTGCCAAAAGCAAATGCCATAATTAATATGCCTTAGTGCCTGACAAATGCCTTAATGCCTTTAATTACGCAATTCATCCATTCTTCATCATTATTATTTATATTACAGGTGCAGTATAGCCCTATTCCACTGTTTGCAACCAAAAAAGCACATTACGCTCATTACAGTCTATCAGCTAGAAACCAGAAAACAACTCATATGTACACTTAGTTTCCAGCCTCTTCAAATATGCTGATGTGAAACATGTTTCTAGTTAGATAACTAGAATGCCTAAGTATAATGATAGATGGAATGTAAGAAGGGTTCCCATTCAGTGTGGATGTCATTCACAGTAATAGACAGTTTATCCATGTCCGGAAGAGGCATTCCTTTCTTGAAAGTTTAGTTCAGAAGTCCAAAAATGAATGAGCACCAGACAGATACTACTTTATCATGATGGCCAGCCTCTTAGAAACAATTAGAAAAAAAGTAGCTGTGTGACCTAGCGCGGGAGACACAATCAAAGCATTAAGTCATCAGATGCAGTAGTGAAGCAGTTTATCTGGTCGAAGTGATCAAATCTG
Organism: Natator depressus; assembly: GCF_965152275.1. NCBI lineage: Eukaryota > Metazoa > Chordata > Testudines > Cheloniidae > Natator > Natator depressus. The sequence continues at coordinate 81,679,167 of NC_134237.1, forward strand.
ACCTATTATTACATGAACCTTAGTAATACTTTCTGAAAATGGAAAAAGATGCCTATATCAGGGTCAAATAGAGTTCTTAAGATGACAAATATTCCAAGATAGAATGAAATGCATACTGAGACAGATGGACTAAAATCATCCAGAAATTGACTTTACAAACCAGGTAATCTAACCTCCAGAGACCATCCTGAACTTCAGATTGAATGAGATGGAAAAAGTCAGTTTTGACCACCCAGCATGCAAACAAAGGTATCACAAATTGTATGTTGATTAAATGCAGTTGCAACGATTAACTTTTGTGAAAAATCAAGCCACTAGAAGAGCCCTACTCCCATCTGTAGGAAATCCCACACTGGTACCATAAGATACTCTATGCCCTTTGGACTATTGATGGCTGGATTTTGTTTTAGTCACCTCATATTTTAATATTCAGTCCCAAGTCTATGAATGATAAGGGAGACAAGGAGTAGCAGAAGAATGATGCCATTTGATTGGGGAAGGCGGAAGGCAATGGTTCGGAGGAGATGGCTGACCAGGGGCAGATAGCAAGAGGACATAGGAAGCAACTGGAGAAAGGAAAAATCATGGCATTAACAAGACATGCCTCACCCTTGGTGTTAGTCATTTTGCTAGTATGTTTTGTGTATGTCCATTGTTTCCTTTGTTCTACCCTTTTCCATTGTTCAAACCTTTTCAATTTTCTATTTGGATCCTAAACTCTTTGAGGCAGTGATTTGTCTAATTCTATATACGTGAGGCACCTAGCATACTTTGGCACTCAATAAAATAATAAACGATAATAATACCGAAGCTGTTCCTGGATTTTTTTTTTTAAATAAAAAAATCTTATGAGAAAGATTTATTCTTTTAAACTGAATGAATTGATCTCTGGTTGGGAAAAAAAACAAAGCAAACCCATATTTAAATTAATCCTAGGGCCAGAGAACAAGATTCAAAGGTTTTGTGTAATTTTCCTCCCAAAAGCATGTGCTCCAGTGAAGTGGTTATCTAAGGTCTGTTCCTACTCCATGGAAGTCAGAGTTTTACCATTGACTTTAAGGGGAGAAGGAACCTAGAATAGCCTATTATTTCTTAAAGATGGATTAGAACAGCGGTTCTCAAACTGTGGATTGGGACCCCAGAGTGGGTGACAACCCAGTTTTAATGGTGTCACCAGGGCTGGCTTAGACTTGCTGGGGCCCGAGCCTCAATGTCTGGGGCCAAAGCCTGAGGGCTTCAGCCTTGGGCAGTGGGGCTCAGATTACAGGCCCCCTGCCTAGGGCTTAAGTCCTTGGGCTTCAGCTTCCTCCCCCCGACTTCCCCTTAGGGCAGCAGGGCTCGGGTGGGATCAGACTTCAGTCCCCACTCCTGGAGTCATGTAGCAATTTTTGTTGTCAGAAGGGGGTCATGGTGCAATGAATTTTGAGAACCCCCTCGATTAGCACATGCAAAAATAATTACAAGGGGGCATATCTTCAGCTGATGTAATTTGTCATAGATAATGGAGCTATGTCAATGTACACCAGCTGAAGATCTGCCCTCAAGATACTAATCAACTGGTTAAAGAATTGCCTAACTCTGTCATGACACATGAAACTCCATTATCACACAACAAACTATGGGCAATGCAGGCATTACTAACACAGTTAAGTGTAAAAATTCAGCAGGCTTGAACATAGTTTGGCAGACTACACTGAACTTCCATCATAGAGATGAAATAATACAGTGAAGTGAAAGAACAGATTGACAGACTCAGCAGGAATCTCTTTTAAATCCTGTTCGAAGATAAATATACCAGTAGAGTTGCATGTATTGTGAGGACAGCCATTCCAAAAACCTGCAATTAAAGGTGTGAATGTGTTAATTAAGATCAAATGATATTCTGATGATTAATAATATACAGATGTTTTTATGAACCTGCTCACTTGCAGTCTGCCATCCTCTAACATACGTAAAATACAATTTAAGGCTGCAATACATAGACTTAGAATGTAGGACAGACCCAGAATACTCATTTAGCTAATTTCTAATTAACTGATTGTAAGTCCTCTGGGACAGGGACCAACTTTTTGTTCTGTGTTTGTCCAGTGCCTGCCACAATGGGACCCGGGTCCATGACTGGGGCTCCTACACACTAGTACAATACAAATAATCAATAATAATAGTAATGGCCATGTCATAAAAATAAAGGGAAGGGTAAACCCCTTTAAAATCCCTCCTGGCCAGAGGAAAAATCCTCTCACCTGTAAAGGGTTAAGAAGCTAAAGGTAACCTCGCTGGCACCTGACCAAAATGACCAATGAGGAGACAAGATACTGGGAGGAGGGAGAAAAACAAAGGGTCTGTGTCTGTCTGTATGCTGCTTTTGCCGGGGACAGAACAGGAATGGAGTCTTAGAACTTTTAGTAAGTAATCTAGCTAGGTATGTGTTAGATTATGATGTCTTTAAATGGTTGAGAAAAGAACTGTGCTGAATAGAATGACTATTCCTGTCTGTGTGTCTTTTTTGTAACTTAAGGTTTTGCCTAGAGGGATTCTCTATGTTTTTGAATCTAATTACCCTGTAAGGTATCTACCATCCTGATTTTACAGAGGTGATTCCTTTACTTCTATTAAAAGTCTTCTTGTAAGAAAACTGAATGCTTTTTCATTGTTCTAAGATCCAAGGGTTTGGGTCTATGGTCACCTATGCAAATTGGTGAGGATTTTTACCAAACCTTCCCCAGGAAGTGGGGTGCAAGGGTTGGGAGGATTTTGGGGGGAAAGACGTGTCCAAACTACTTTTCCCAGTAAACCCAGATAAAGTTTGGTGGTGGCAGTGGAAATCCAAGGGCAAAGGGTAAAATTAATTTGTACCTTGGGGAAGTTTTAACCTAAGCTGGTAAAAGTAAGCTTAGGAGGTTTTCATGCAGGTCCCCATATCTGCACCCTAGAGTTCAGAGAGGGGAAGGAACCTTGACAGGCCATTCTATCCTAGTAAGCATAGTCCTCTTTTTTTCACCTTTTTCTGAACACTATAGTATATTACAATCTCATGAAAAACAGAACAAAAAAAAGAGTAAATAAAAACCAAGACATTCTTCCTTCTAAACACTCACATAAGTGGGATTGGAGAGAAGGGAAGAAGTTTTATCTTGGGAAAGTGGAGAGGTCTAGATCTAGTGAGCTTTTCATCCTGGTGAGTTTTGTATGTGTTTATAACATCTGTACAGCAAATAGAGCAAATAAATATAAGTACAGGAATCTGACAGTCTAGATCCTCAACCCTCCCGTGTTGTACATGGGGAAGCACTACACCAACCTGCACCTGATACCATAGCACTCGGAATATACCCTGGAATTTCTACACACAAAACCCACTGGGACTAAAAAAAAGTCTGTCATCTGTACATGGAAACGTTAAAGTTTAAAACTTGAAAAGTTTCACATATAAGTGGAGGTCAGAGTCTGCTAATCAGGTTCTTACTGACTACCCAGTAGAGTATCATTATACCATTTCACTTTAAAAGAAAAATAAGTAAAAAAGATTTCAAAATTAACATCACTGACAAGGCAACAGTAGAGGTAATAATTTATATTAATTTATCTTTCCACTGTCATGGGTATTACATTGTTTCAGCTGTGCACAGGAAACAAGATGTCTTATATTAGGGAATTTAATAATGAACCACTGTGATTGATAAGAAGAGCATTAAAACTAGGATATGAGGGGAGAAGATTGGGAGAGAGTCAGGAAATCTCCATGCCTGGCTTCACAGGAGAATGAGTATATAGAAATGGAAATTACCACATCTGAGGTGGGAGAAAAACTTAAGGGAGCTTAATGAGCTCAACTGGGTATAAGAGGATAACTTCCCATCACAGAATGCTGAAAAAATTGGCACATGAGACTGCTAGTCTGGTAGCAAGAATGTTTCATGAATCCATGTATCTATCTACCTATTTGGGCAGGGGTGGTGGCTGAAGAATAGATAACATCAGACCTATATTTAAGAAAGTGGGGCTGGGGAAGTGATCTGGGCTATTACAGTGAAGAGGCTTTAGAACAAATTGTGAAGAAAAGAATAATTAAATTAAGGGAGGTAAATGGTAAAGGGGAAGTAATGCAACCAAAATAGATCATGCCAGACTAACCTGATTTCCTTCTTTGAGAAAATAACGGATCTTTTAGATAAGGGAAACACAGTAGATCTAATATACTTGGACTTCAGTAAAGCATTTGACATCATACCACATCGGAAATTATTAGTTAAACTAGAGAATATGGGGATTAATATAAGAATTGTAAGGTGGCTGAAGAACTGGCTAAGGGGGAGAAGGTAATGGGCTGTGCTGAAAGGTGAACTATGGGACTGGAGGGAAGTTACTAGTGGAGTTCCTCAAGGATCAGTCTTGAGATCCATATTATTTAATATTTTCATTAATGACCTTGGCACAAAAAGTAGGAGTGTGCTCGTGAAACTTGGTAATGATACAAAGTTAGGAGGCATCGTCAATACAAAGGAAGATCAGAATATTACACAGGAAGAGCTGTATGACCTTGAAGACTGGAGTGACAGAATTAGGATGAAATTCAATAGTGCAAAGCGCAAGGCCGGGCACTTGCGCTTTAATAAGAATTTCTGCTATAAACTGGGGTCTCATCAGTTGAAAGTGACAGAGGAGGAGAAAGACCTGGGTGTGCTTGTTGATCACAGGATGACTATGAGCCACCAGTGTGGTGCACCTGTGAAAAAGGCAAATGCAATCCTAGGATGTATCAGGCAAGGCATTTCCAATCGTGACAGACAAGTATTAATGCCACTGTAAATGGCACTGGTAAAACCTCATCTGGAATACTGCATACAATTCTGGTCATCTATCTCTAGAAAGGTGAATCCAAACTTGAACAGGTGCAGAGAAGAGCTACAGGGATGATCAGAGGAATGGAGGGCCTATCCTATGAGAGGAGAATGGAAGAGCTTGGCTTGTTTAGCCTAAACAAAATGAAGGCTGAGAGGGGATATGATTGCGCTCTATAAATATATTAGGGGAATAAACACTAGGGAGGCTGAAGAGCTATTTAAGCTAAAGGAACAATGTTGGCAGAAGAAGAAATGAGTAAACTGGCCCTGAACAAATTAAGGATGGAAGTTAGAATGTGGTTTATTATGAAGGGGGGGTGGGGAGGGGAAAACAAATTAGTTTTAAGAAAGAGCTGGAGAAATGTATGAGTGGAATTATCTAACAGGGATCTTGTGATGGTAGGGGGCACGGCAGTAGCACTGGAGATCCCTTATGGTTTATCTTATGTCAGGGGTGGCCAACCTGAGGTTCCTGAGCCACATGTGGCTCTTCAGAGGTAAATATGGGCTCCTTACCTAGGCACTGATTCCGGGGCTGGAGCTATAGATGCTAACTTTCCAATGTCCTGGGAGTTGCTCACTGCTCAGCCCCCTGCTCTGCCCCAAGTTCTGCCCCCACTCCACCCTGTCCCCCAAGGCCCCTGCCTCTTCCCCTGAGCCTGCCATGCCCTCGCTCCTCCCCCTTTCCCCCATACCCCCCTGTGTACATGAAACAGCTGATTGTGGAGGGAGGAGGTGCTGATTGGTGGGGGCTGCCGGCAGCCAGGATGCGCTGGGGAGTGGATGGGGGCTGCTGCTGAATTATTGTGGCTCTTTGTCAAGGTACATTGGTAAATTCTGGCTCCTTCTCAGGCTCAGGTTGGCCACCCCGTCTTATGTTATTAAAGCTCAAGCTTCAGTTCAGCCATGCACCTGCAGAGGTCAGGAAAGCATTCTCTCCCCACATTCTCCCTAAAGCTATTTTGTTTTGGCTTGGTTTGTTCTCCTTCCTCTGAAGCATCACAGATGGCCACAGCTGGAGATTGGGCAATGGACAGGGAGGGCTAGGGCTCTGAGGTGGCACTGAGCATTCTCTCTCTCTCTCTCAGGGCTGGCTGGCTGGTTCTTGCTCATGAGCCCAGGGTCTAACTGATCCCTATATGTGGGTTCGGGGAGGAATTTTCCTCTGGTCAGATTGGCAGTGACCTTGGGGGGTTTTCACCTTCCTTTGCAGTGTGAAGCTGTGGGTCACTTGCCAGGATTGCCTCAGTGTATCCCACTTAGTCAATTCCCTGCCATTGCAGGGGCTGCACATATTGGTGTATCTCAGTCCCTTTTATTCTCTGCCTGTGACACATAACAGTTTAGTCTCTTTAGAGCTGTAACACTTTATTCTAATTTTAGTGTTGTATTTAGTTTGTAGTTGCTGGGTATTGTTGGTGGCCTGTGATATACAAGAGGTTAGACTAGATGATCTAGATAACTAGATGGTCCCTTCCAGCCTTAGACTCTAGGACTCTCCTTCCAGCAAGAGATTTTTAATTTTTAATCATTAAACACATTTCATAAATAACTTACACTGTCTTAGACTAAATACAAATTCCATTATTCAGTCTTTTTACTCCACTCTTTACTCCTAAAGTACTCAAGCTGTGTTTTTAAGATTTAACACATACGACTTATTTGACTCAAATACAGGCTAGAATTTAATCAGGGACTATGGTATATCCTAAATGCCAGTAATCAAAATATAAATATAAGAGCAGCACTACCTTTCTGGCCTGGATACCCAATACTGTAATATCACCTAATATTGTGCCAAAAAGTATATTTTCACTAATTTTATTGTAAATCTTTAACAGATTAAACAATGATTGTGCACTATTTGCATCTTCTCATTTACTTAGGCCTTTCTGCTTTACTCTCACCTATGAATTATTTCTGTAATATGGGCATGGGAAATAATTGAACTATTTCCTCATATGACATAAGCTCATCATATATGTTCCACTTCATTCTCCTGCACTAAAGGTTATGCACCTCATGCTTTAATTTTCAGTGTAATGCTTAGAGTTTTTAATAGGGTATCCATTTTTTTTTGTAAACAACATTACTTTGGGATGCCCGTGGAGCTTCATTAAAAGATGTTTTGAACCTTAACTCTTTTTAAATGCAGTTTGTTGTTTGCAAATCCATAGTTAAATTGCAAAATTCTCCTAAGACTAAGCTTTGTGGGGCAGGAATTGAGTCTCCTTCCATGTCATGAACAGCATCAAGCTTGCTCGGGTTGCACAATAATCAAGTATGAATGTGTAAATAAAGTGCTGTGTAAATTAACTATATTATATACTTTGGTTCTTGGGTTTTTTGTTTTTAAATTAATTATTGACATTTGTAATTCTCTCTAGAACACTTCACAACTAACTTCACTGTTTTGATGAGCCACTAGTCTTGGGGTAATTATGTATCTTATGGTTCACAGAAGCATTACTATCCACCAAACTGAATTACTAGTATCCAGATTTGAAAGGGTCAGTTCAGTAAGTGTGTCAAAAATTTAACCTGGGATGGTTCCAGCTGGTACAAAATACAGACACCTGACTACTATGGGCAATAGGTGAGTTTACAACTACAACTTAAATTGCCTTACACCTTCAGTTTGCCAGAGACCCTAACCAAGGCCAAACAAAGGCAAAAGTCAGGTTGAGGGAGTTCTGTAGTGTAACCAGTGGTCAGTGTTAGAAATGATACTAAAGCTTCTGCACTTTTAAATGTCACACAAAGCAGCTGGAACATATTTGAAATGCCTCACCTAAAAAACACAACACAAACAAACAAGGCTAAAACCTGTTTGCACATTGTTCACTTCTGCATAAGCACCCAGTCAGCAGCTGATGAGGTATAAGACATCCCTACATTGTGTGGCTATGGAGGATTCTGTTTAGTGGTGACCTTTGTACTTTAGCTTAGCTCCCACGGGGACAAAGCACTGAGAGTTGGGGAGGTAAGGACTGGACACAACAAGCATTGCCAATTACTCTGTTCTGAACTCGGACTTCTGGCCAAATGCTGATCCTTGCCACTAGCAAAGAAGGGAACAATATTCATTTGGTGAGCTGTGGGATTTTGAGATGGCACAGCTACATGTAAGGCAGTGGAGCCAGAGGGCAGCTGCTCTAGATTACATGCTTCTCTTTGAATCCCACAGAAATCATGTTGCTCAGAGCATCATTAACCCCATGCACTTTTTATCCCTGTGGGGTTAATGCACAGCTCAGGAGACGTTGGAGGGGAGACTGTGCAAGCTGTGCAGCAAGAGGGGGATCCACAACATCATGAGAAAGCGAAAGCAACCCTGGAATCATCAGGGCTAGTACAAGGGTTCCTTGTAAATATCTGAGCTCTACAAAAATGATAGGGACCATTCTTTGCTCCAAGTCTGTGCCTGTGACTCTGTTGTCCCAACCCACCACTAACGGAGGAAAAAAAGTGTCAAATTTAGTTTTCCCCTTCTGCCCGTTGCTGCTTCGAAAAGGATTATTTGGTTTATAATACTTTATATGCTGCAAGCAAGACACTGACTGCTCCTCTGGCCTTTCAATAGGATTCCCTTGTGGAGCGGCACACACCTTGTTGGTAACTGCTAGATTTCTACTTGTGCACAAAGAACATATGGATTAATGAATTGCGTTAAATACTATTGGCAAGTGCCTGGAACATCTCTGTCATTCATAACAGAAGAGGCAGCTCATTTTGGCCTCCCAGAGAGAGCTGAAGGTTAAAAAGCAAATGAAGGGCAAGCAAAGAACTTAAACCACAGAATTAGCCTACAGGCTTCTTAAGGTCATTGTCTTTAGATATAGAATTTTATACATATGGAGAAGAAAAACTAAAAAGTAATACGTGGAGAGTAACAAATATTTCTGCTTTTTAATATAGGTTTAAGTTTCTAAGAAGGAAATTAAGGAGCAACTTGAAACAACTGCTGTTATGACAAAATTAACTTTTACTGAGTAGGTACAACCTAAAGAATTAAATGAGATTCTCAAAATAACCCACCATTATGAATGTCTCATACTCTATGATGACACTGAGGAGGAAGAATTAGTTGGAAACACACAAGAAGGAAATGTTAATCTCAAGCTGTAGGAAATTGAGAAACATGTTTTGTTGACCTGGGGCCTGATCCAAAGCTAAGTCAAGACAATGGGAGTATTTACAGCTATCATGACATACATTTTACATTATTTAGGTGTGGAGGAAAAATATAGAGTCTGCCTGTCACAGGTCCAGTCAAGTACCCCATCTTGGCCACTCACCAGACGCTGGGAGGGGAATCAAACAGTTTTAAACTTCCAGAGTCTGAACCCTATCTAAGGGTACACTCTCAGGGTGCAGATCCTCTACCGAGCATCCCCTTCTGAAAGCAGAAACCTCTGTCTTGCCCGTTACCAGTGCTGACCCACTCAGACTCCTTCTTAGCTCAAAGATACCTGCTCCAAGAATTCCAGTCATGTGCGTGTTTTAGGTCCGCAGGTTAACTCTTTGAACGGCACACAGAAAGCATAAGACATAAAATGCACATGATTCTAAAACACCACTGCTCTTTATTTAAGCACAAGAAATACACAGAGTATATATAAAAACAACAAACATTCTGAACACAACGCCCCTGACTCTAGCTCATTCTTCCTTTGAGGGACCATCTGAATTCAAGGCAGGGTTCCTCCCTGCCACATCAGACTCCTACAGTAGCTTCCATCTGTTTGATCTGGTGAAAATGGCTAAAGACTATGAACAGATCAGCTCCTGCCTTTTGTAACCTTCCAGTCCCTTTGTCTACAGGATAAGCCTGCTCAGGTGATCCCAGACATTTACCACGTGACTTCTTTGCCAGGTGACCTCATTTTTGATAAACCAGTGCTCTTGGGTGGAAGCCAGTCTATTGTTTAGCATGTTTGTATTTGAATGAAGGGCCACCGAGATTTAATAACCCTCTTTTGTCAGCCCTGTATCATAACCCTTTGGAACGTTAGTCTAATATGGAGGTAAAAGGACAACAGAGAAGACAAAAGGCTGCACCTTTAAAATGGAGTTTGCAGCTTGGTCAAGTCACAGAGTGAGTTCGCAACCTCTCACAAAATTCATAAATTGTACAAAACAGATTCCCCCAAATCATCACAGTGTTTATTTTTTATTTACTAGAAGATTCCTTGCATGCTTAAAGTTAAGTTCATGTATATGCTTTTTCAGGATTGTACTCATCACATTCACAGTGACTGCAATGAGCATACATGGAGTATGCATGAAGACCACTAAGGCAGGGGTTCTCAAACTGGGGGTTGGGACCCCTCAGAGAGTCACAAGGCTATTATATGGGGGGGGGGGGTCGCAAGCTGTGAGTCTCCACCCCAAACCCCGCTTTGCCTCCAGCATTTATAATGGTGTTAAATATATTTTAAAATGTTTTTAATTTATAAGGGGGTGGGGTCACACTCAGAGGCTTACTATGTGAAAGGGGTCACCAGTACAATAGTTTGAGAACCACTGCACTAAGGGTATGTCCACAATGCAATGTGAGCCCAGGATTAGGAGAACTTGAGTTAGCAGATTGTACATTTGTTAATGTGGAGCTTGAGCATCTACATTCATTTGTAACCCCAGGTTAGGAATAGTTAAACTCTTGGTCCCAACCGGTGGCTCCAATGTCCATGCTGCATTATGCAGGCCCGAGTCCAACCACTCATATCCCAGATTTCTTAGCGCACTCCCAAAATGTGGCCACTCTACCCCTTTGTTCATGGTACAGTGTGGAGAAACCTGACTATCCACCAAACTTGGGCTGATTTTCTTTGTCCTCTGGACAGTTATGAGCTTATGGGATACTTTTGGCAGATGTCCAGAGCACGAGTCAGGTGGGCCTGCATTTTCCCTGCAAAGCAATATGGATTGGACCCTAACTTGACTCAGACTTCGATTCTCCATCCCCCGTTGGGTCCTGGGACCCTGAGTCTGAGCCCTTGGTAAGCGTGATTTGTGTGTAAATGGAAGGGGAAGGGGTTAGGCTAGAGCCGGAGTTTGAATCCTAGTTTACATTGCAGTGTAAACATATTCCAAGAACCTTCAGCTTGCTCAAAATGTAGCCAGCGGTGAAAGTAAGATAAAAGACTTACCGGTATGGAGGCAGGTCCCTGGGCACAAGTGGCGGGGGGGGGGGGGTCAGCCTCCCCCAGCCAGTCCTTCTATGCTGCCTCGCCCGCACCACTCGGGGCTCCGGCGGCGATTTGATCAGCCGAGGCTCCAGCCACTGCTGCAGGCCCCAGGCTCTTTTAAATCACCAGGCTCCGGGGCAGCTGCCCCTTTTGCCCACCCCATCAGCGGGCCTGCTGGTAGGGTGCCTACCCGTCGGCTGCCCTGGGGAGGGGGGGCAAAAGGGGCGGTGACGTTAAAGTGCTACCGCGGCAGCACTTTAACGTCGGCTGTGAACGGGCCAGTACCGGCGGCCACTTCTTACTGGTATGCTGTACTGGCCCACTTTCACCTCTGAATGTAGCTGAATGAGTACTAAGCAGCATTTCTTAGACAGGAGAATTTTACAATTGTACGCCACACAATGCCCTTACTTCCTTCCTATCCAACAAAGAGTGAGTCTGGCTCTCTGTGTTTGACCTTTACTATACTGGTGGTTCTGGCATCACTGCCATGTTATTCAACTCATTTCCTGCCTGCACCAGTTTCTTTGCACACTCTTCAATAGCCAAATGCATAGGAGGAGAAAATAGAGTTCTGTGTGTGGATGAAGCATAGAATGTCAGTTTAAGAGCAGATTCTTACTTGGAGATTTAGGGCCAAACTCTACACTTGTTCACACTCTGTGAAACCCCATTTAAACCAATAGGATTGCATGATATAAAATCAGTACAAAAAGTTTTGAATTTATCTCAGGCATTAAAAATTAGAATATGACAAAAACAGCCGAGAAGAAGAAACAAAAACACAAACATGACAAAAAACCTAAACAAACTTCTGCTTTGAGGGTGATGGATTTTTGGTTTTTTAAATAACAGTCTTCTCTCCCAGATTTGGGACCCGACACTTAGCTGGTGAAAATCAGAACAGTATCATTGATCAAGCCAGTGTATAGAAGCTGAGGAACGAGCCCTTTATTTTTAAAATAGTATCCACTAGTAAATGTCTGCTGAAACTAATTTGAAGACATTAATAAATAAAGTTGTATACCAAGAACAACATTTTCTGTGCATCTCCAATCCCCCCCAAACGTGGCCTCAATTTTGCTATCTCAGGTCGGTAATTTCAGTAGGCAGAGGAATTGTATATTGTTTTTAATGCAACAGAGGTGGTTTAATTTAGGAGAGTATTATGCCACTAATTCTGTATCCACACTGTAACCTCAAAAGAGTGTAAATTCTTCAATGATTTCCTTTACATCAGAATATTCATTGTCTGTTAAAATTAGCATCAAATTAGGAAAGTAATAGCAACGGCATAATATAATGAACTGCTCTAACTGCTTTTGATGGTGTGAAGAAGTAGGATGAGAATTATAGTAACATGTATTACTATCATTACCTGCTACAATTTTAGTGCCAGGCCATGCCCTTGATCCATGACTGAACTCTCTTGTTGTCAATGGGATTTTCACACAAAGATTGGGGGCAGTAACTGACCCTCAGCTGGCATTTTATCCTGCTCACAAGAATATAAACAATTTCATCAAATGCTTAAAATGATTCTTAAACTAAAGAATCGCTGTATTTCTCACTGTAAATAGGTTTCATGGAAATCTTTTAGTGGGAACATCTGAAGGACAAATCAAGGACAATATTCACTTTTGAAGCTGTTCAAAGAAAAATTATGTTTAAAAACTGCTACAAGTTAATCCACCTGACTTTCAAAGGTCAGTTTAATTTCAGTTTATGAATGTTTAAAAATAAATATTTGCTCCCTTTGATTTGACATCACTATATTGTTGTAAACATGCCTAGAATGTGAAACAATGAATTAACACGTCAGAGGAAGCCTAAGCAGTAGGAACAGATGAACCATCTGAGTGGAATAATCCCTTTTGTCCCATAACTGACTAAAAAAGCAACACAAAACACAAGGAAAGGAAGATAAAAGTATAAGCAAAATTGCTTTAAGTATTTTTAGCCTCCTTGTCTTGGTAGGTGAATCTCAAAGGGTTAAAAGGTTTGTGGTATGATTAAAACCAGTGATTAAAGTGGAATGTCAGACACAGCAGAATTCTAAACACACCAATCAATTCTCTGTTCCCATTACATTGTGCTAATTGCCTAGCAAAATCACTTAGAACAGCATTCTCTTTGGTTTCTGGAGACACAATTACTGACTGATGAGTGAGTTTATAATCCCTGCCCAGGGTAGGGTGACCAGATGTCCCGATTTTATAGGGACAGTCCCAATATTTGGGGCTTTGTCTGATATAGGCACCTGTAACCCTTCTGCCCGTCAGAGTTGGCAGCAACAAGGGCCCGGTTCAATATCTAGGGGATCCATTCCAATAACACAATGCAAACTGACTCGAGCCCCCACCCAGTGACCTGGGACAAATATATACCACCCCTGCTGGGCGCCTCCAAGAGGCAATACTTCCCCTCTCGCAAGCACATAGTCTGAGTGTAGCAAAAAGCCTTTTAATAAGAGAGAGAAACAATGTGGCATTATGTTGGGGAAATACCACCAATAGGATTCATAACACAACCCATGAGCAAAAACCCACCCCAAGCAAATTTGGGGCATGCCCTTTCCCTTTGGTTCTTGAGTCCAGCAACCCCAGATCACCCAAAGTCCCAAAAGTCCAATGACCCAAAAGTCTCTGTCGCTGGTCAGGACAGCCCAGAGTTCGAAAGTTTATCTGCAGAGCTTTACCTCCCAACCTGGGTGGAGATGGGGGGAGAGGGGAGGGGAGAGAGGTAAGATGACCACCCCACAGCTCCATAGGCCTTCGCTCTGCTCCGCCAGCCGCCCCACAAACTGCTTTGCTCGGCTCCGCTCTGCTCCCCACAAGCAGCTCCCGCCGTCCCACGAACTGCTCCACCAGCCAGTCCACAAGGCACTCCAACCGTCCCAGAAACTGCTCCACAATATATCTTCAGGATCCCCCACTACTTAACACAATGCTCAGTGATTTCAGCTCTTAGGTGAATTCAGCTTGTAGTAGGGGAGCCTCAGTGCTGGTACACCATTAGCCCAAAGTGAGCTCAGCAGCCTGTAACTAGACTCCTAATGGAATCAAAATTAGCTCCGATATTCCACAGTGGAGAGAGGACAAAGTGCAATAGCATGTAAGGCCCTCACCAAGGGGCCCATACCACCAAGTATTAATATTTGTCCCCAGCCTCTCTCAATTCACACAGTTTTGGAACCCATGACCCTTGCCCAGCGAGTGCTACTTAGTTGATGGTGAGTCCCTCCATCATAACAAAAGGCCCAGCACAGTTCCAAGCACAGTTCCCATAATCAGGGTAATAACAATTTATTCTTCCTGCCAGAGACACTGGGGATCCCACAGCAGCCAAAGTGACCATTTGGGCAGCTATGGCCTCAATCTAGGTAGGGTGGGTGTGCCTATGCAAATGAGATTGGCCCCTGAAGTTCTTTTTCACAACTTGCCACATCTCACCACCAGATGTCAGGGTGGAGCTCATTCTGACACTGCTTACACACCTATTACCCCCCACCCCGATTTTTCACACTTGCTGTCTGGTCACCCTAGCCCAGGGTATTCTTGAGGTCAGTATCTTGTCCACACAATATCACATTTTACACAGCAACACAAACCTGGGTCTCACATTAGGCACTCTGACCACTCCTTCAGACTTATTTTCCCAAAAAGGCAGGAGGAAGCAGTCCTCGCGTGTTTACAGGGGCTCTTTAGTACAATTTGGCCCGATTTTACCAATGAAAGACTACCTTCCAAGGAGCTAAATTACCCTCTCCAAAGTCTGCTTCTCTTGGCTCTAGTTCGACTAGAACCATTTTACAGAATGCTCAACCTTTTGATTTACTCAACATGCATCATGGAATCCTAGTAATTAAATTTGCAAGATTTATTTGTCCAAGTTTTACAGCAAAATGAAGTCTCTCAAAAGAAGGAAAAAGCTGCTTTCAAGTTTAAAATCCCTGGCCATGACAATACAATCTGATTTGCTGGCACAAGAACCTTCTGTATGTGGCAACAGTGTGAATAATAAAATCTTAGAACTTTGTGCAAAAAGCTGCTTGGTGCAAGGATGATACTTCCCAAGCCCAAGATTGGCTTCTACAAATTGTTAGGGATTTTTGTTTTTTATGGAAAAATATGATAATGAATTTGTCCATCAGAAATTGACAAAATTCCAGTGGATATGCAGCGGAAACAAAACAAAAATCTTGAGTATCTCAAACAAGCCATGCCACGTGTACATCACATTGTAGTGACTACCAGGCTACCATACTTGAATAAATAACTGGTTGTTTTTTGTTTTTTTGTTTTTTAAAAAGGGAGGGAAAACTAGTATTTACTACTTTGTTTACTATTAAACAAGCTGCACATAGAGATGCAGGCCTGATTTTCATACAGACCTTGAACAAGCTTCTGATCCCATTGAAATCAATGAGAGCTTTGTCATTAGAGATGAAAAAGACCGATTAGGTTAGCTAGGAATGCATCCGATGAAGTGAGCTGTAGCTCACGAAAGCTTAACTAAATAAATTGGTTAGTCTCTAAGGTGCCACACATACTCCTTTTCTGTTTAGGTTAGCTAGTTCACTCTCGTAACAGTGAAGGACGATATTCAGAGAAGGCTTTCTAGTGCTTTCTCCAGTTCACTGTTAAATAACTCACTTATATCACTTTCCTTTACAAGGCTGTTCAACATTGACACAGATCACACTGCTAGGAAGTTTTTCCTTTTCCTGATATTTTCCCTAACTATTCCCCTCTCTTAATTACATCCCATTACAATTACATTTTCACCCTAAACAAATCCTCTCATATATTAGTGTTTGCATCTTTCAAATATGTGTAGAGGGCAAAATACAGTACAGATGTATTTTGAAGCTGCTCAGTACTTTCCATATTATCCTTACAATACCAGTTTTCCTCCTCTTGAGCAAAGTAATGTCCCACTGCCCCACACAGAGAAACCCTCAACCTGTTCTGTTTTTTGCTTATATTTTTCTCAGTACCACCTGGGCTAATAGCAAGCAGAAAGAAAGAAAGCAATAAATCTCTCTCACTTTGAAGCAGAACATGGAACGTTCTACAGATCAGGATTTTTACTCATTCTGTTTTGCTACCAGTTCAAATGAAGTATTATGCAGCAGCAAAAGAGGGGGAGAGAGGAACAGAGGAGGGAGAGGAGGAGGAAGAATAGAGGAGAGAGAAAGCGTGAACACCCCCAGGGAAGGAAGAACAAAGAAGGAGGGGGAAAACTCAAAGCAGGTAGAAAGGGGAGCAGTAGAAAAGTCTACCTGGACTAGTGTTCTGTTTCAGTTACAACGCTCTCTCCCATGTGGTCCCTTCCCAATATTAAAATGACAGAATAAAACCTTCCACATCTCAGTGTCCAGGAATCCAGTGATTATTAAAATTATCAGACTTTTTGAGGATAAGGACACTCGGTGCTCCCTAATTTAAATGTTCACTTTCAGCTCCATTAAGTCTCGGAAGGTTAAAACAGAATGAAAGCTTAAAAAGTTAGGAGAAGAGACACTGTAAGTGGTTTTGCTAGAGAAGCTGATATGCGGTTCCAAGCTGTTCTGCTCTCTAAGCATCTACTGATTAGAGTATTTTTTAAAAGTTTCTAACCTGATCATGTAGGAGCTTCTGTTTTATGTACACTGTAGTCACAAAAACAAGTAATGACGACAGCTTATCTGATTATTACTGAACCACTTTACTGTCACCGTTGCTCTTCTATGCAGATACTTTGCAGTATTTGCATGTCCCCCATTCAAATCATTTTTCTTTGGCCCACTAAACTAAGAAATATTTTTATATACCGTCTGCTAATCTGAAGGTTTTCCAGAGAAGTTCAAAATGTCATCTAAACAATGGAGTGATGATCAACACGACAAATTTGCCCTAGCAAATGCAATAGTAATGGGACTGAACACATTTACTCCAATATCCCCGCTCCCCCCACCCCCACACACACACCTTTAATGGGAAAGAGAAGCATTGCTACTGTGTTTCACTTGCCAATTGTTTGATGGAAGAAAAAAAAAGTGGTTGAACTAAGCGTTACTTTAATAGTATACAATGCTGAACTTCAGCACACACTATAACCAGGCACAGAGCATTAAAGTGCTGTGGAATCTTTCATAACTGACATTGCCAATTTCTAAGGTACCTACATAGCTCAGCTTTGGCTTCTGTTGGGTTACCTAAAGCAGAATCATGCCATGTTGTTTCTGGCCATGCTTGAGGAACTACACACACTGTAAACTCATTTTACTTGTAATCTAATTCAGCTCTGAGGTTTACAGATATGAAAGGCAAAAGCATTATCCTCCTGTACCACCAGGCATCCAGAAGGCAAAAATTCTTCATATTATGTCTCTGGGAAGCTTACTATATAGCTTCACAGATTGTTAAAATTAAAGTAGCCAGCCCAACAGATATGGTTGTTCCTCAAAGATCACTTACTATCTCCTAAGACAGACAGACAGACAGACATAGGAACATGTCTCCTAATTGTCACCAACCTTGTCTCCTACGCGTAACTGTCTAGCTCAGTGGTTCTCAAACTTTTGTACTGGTGACCCCTTTCACATAGCAAGCCTGAGTGCAGCCCCCCTTATAAATTAAAAATATATTTAAAAGTGTTTTAATACCATTATAAATGCTGGAGGCAAAGCAGGGTTTGGGGTGGAGGCGGACAGCTCGCGGGCCCCCCCTCCACGTAATAACCTCACGACGCCGAAGGGTCCCGACCACCAGTTTGAGAACCCCTGGTCTAGCTAAATGCCTATAATTCAATCCTTATGCATAAAAACCTCTTAAGAGAATAATCTATGCAGTTCTATAAATCATGGGGTTTATCATTATTTACTACCAGAAAAAATTCTCACTTTGTTAGAAAGCATAATGATTTCTGGAAGGCAGGAGATTAAATGTAACTGGATGAAACATTTTCTGTACATCATGCTGGACAACAATGTGCTAACATTCACTGTAAAACTTCGGAATTGTCTTTCAAGTTAATGCTCTCATCAGTAGGTCAGCCACACATGAGCTACAGTGATGTTTTTATCACAGCTGTTTAACAGAACTCTTTGCTCAGTGATACCCTTCTTCTTGATTTCTATGTCATACTCCATAATAGCATCCTATTCAAACTGCTTTGCTGACTTTCTACAAGGCAGAACTTAAACAAAATAAACTTGAAAATAGTACTGCGGGCTATTCCCTGAACACTCAGACATTTCCCTAACTTATGTCAAGTAGGATGGATCCAACTTTCTTTCACTGCATTTCATAACATTTTTTGGAATCCATTTTAAGTATGAACTCACGTCTCTATTTTCCATGTTCCATTCTTACACCATGATTCAGTAAGGTACTTCATGACTCATCTAACTTTAAACACAGGAGTAATTCCAGTGAAGTCAGTGAGACAACACTCATGGTTAAAGGTAAACATATGACTAAGTGCTTTTCTGAACCAGGTCCTATCTATCCCTTGGTTTGTTTGCACATAAGGTACAAAAGCATTTTAGTAATGTTTCATTCTAGAACATTATAATCCACTAAGATTCCTGTAAGTTTAAAAAGACATTTTCAAAGTTTGGGGCCTTAGAATTTATGTACCTCAACAACTATCTCATTTGCTATATAACATATCCTAAAGATCTGTTAATGACTCATCAGAAAATATTTTGTTTAGATAACCTTTTATCATATTTTCTGACCTCTCTTCCTATTTGTTTTGTTAGGCAAATTTGCATTAAAAGTTTATTATTTAGGTTTTCATCTGCTCCCGAGGTTTAGTCCTCAATTGAAGTCATAATCCAGTTTGTGACCATGGACATCAAGCAACAACGTCCATGATGCACCTTCCAACATTGGGAAGAGCCAATGCCAGCCATACCTCCTTTAGTACCAGTAAGACTGGTTCTGTTTTCTTCTCCTTGGTTGATTCAAGCAGAGATCCTTTTGTTAATCTGCTCCAAGTGCCTCTCTTGGGAGCCATTAGGTCTTTGGATTGCCATCAGGAACGTAGCTCACGGCCATTGCTAGGGTTCATGAGTATCCTGATTAAATTAAGTCTTCTTATCCTCTTACTTCCTTTTCCTAATCCAGCATCTACTTTATCCAGGCCTAAGCCCTCAGGTAATACAGATTCATGGAGGCTTTCTGGACCTCTCCATCATCATGTAGACATGGGTTCCTTTGGCTTTTGTGGTACCGCAATATTTAGAGTCAGAACCAAACGGCAGATCTCCAAATAGGCTAGACAGATGTCTCCTTACTGAAAATCTCCACCTAAGGAAGTAAGATCTATCAGTCCTCCTGCTGCTGCCAACTCAGCCTCCCCACAACTGTTGGTTTAGACTGAGATCAATAATAGAGAATTAATGTAGATAGGTCTGATGAGCCAGTCAGAAAGACCTCCACCATCCTCATATTTCCCAGAGGAGTTTGCAGCCTCCCTATCCCCTCCCATCTTGAATCAGTTATAATTTATATCAAATCCCTTAGAAGAGCTTCAGTATCTTTAACCTACATCTGACAGGTTTCCTATAAGTAGCAGTTGCCCATGAAAAAAAAAAACAACCGAATCTGACAAGGCTGGATTGTTTAGATCCATGTTCAAAGATAGTCCTACTGCCCTTTATAGTCATTATTGCTGATATCTGGTTTTGAGTACCAAAAGTATGATTGGGACTTAAATTGCCCCTGCCCAAAGGAGCGTACAGTCTAAGATGAAGAGAAAAGAATACAGACCCAAATAGTGCATAGTATGTAAGTATGAGTCAGAGGTGGCACAGGAAACTTGCAATGATCATTTCTGAAAGGATTCACAGAAGTAGTAAATGGGAATTTCAGGTGCACAGGGACTGCAAGTTCGTATCTGTAATATCTTTAATTGAATCACTTAGCTCAAACTCATTTTCAAGATTCATATTTTCCCTTTACACATTACCATTATCCTGGGAACTCTTAAAGGCAAAATGAAGTCATTAAAGAAAGTGATCTGTTCGGACAACTAACAAAGCATTAGTTACTGCATTAAACAGCTTAGCTGCTGCAGCTTTTTTTTCCAAGAGGTTTGAAGAATCCTTAATCCAAAGAATTTAAAGGAGCAAGAAGCAAAGAACACTGTTCATTAAATCTCTTCAAGAGCCTTGCACAACAATACCGTATTTAAGATAGACTGGTAGTAAATTGAGAGAGAAACACAACGCGTTTCTCCTTCTGACATTCCTTTGTCATATAAAAACTGCTGTTTCTTTTTTTCTGTTTCCTTCATTATTCTATTAACTGAAATAATAAAAATATTGTCTTCATAGAAAAGACTGATCTGAATGGCTGAACATCCGGGGGTGCTTTACACGGACTTATAAACGGAAGAGATTTGATATGGAAGTTACTGAAAGAGAATATATAAAAATTACAGCTTTGACATTCCATAAAGTCACTTTTTTCTAACTGTAGTCACACTTTAAAATTGGGTAGTGCTGTGTACTGCATAGAGAAGTAATGGATTGAAAAATGCAGAAAACAAAAGGAACCTGTGATGTTTAGCTATTTTCTATACTGAGCTAATTTAAGTATAGCAGCAGAGTCCTATATTTATAAGAAATGAACCTTTTCCAGTGCACAAAATTCTGTCAAAGTAACTTTCTTCAATCGAAAATTACAATACAATGTATTTTAATACAGCATTTTTCATGCAGAGTATCACAAAATGCTGTACAGAGTGAAAATTAGGACAAAAAAGGAAAAAAGGTTTAAAGGTGAGATTTAAAGAAAAGGAATGACTCAAGAAAGCATTAGTTGAGAAGGAAAATGTAAAGGTAATTGAGACAGATGGAACAGCAAAAATGAAAGAACTGCCCCAAAAATCAAAAGTCACAGGGGGAGAGAGAGGAGTAGAGTTTCCAGGTGTGTGGGAGGTCAGAATTATAAGATGCAACAGGTCCACAAAGAAGCCTGAAATACAAGAGGACAGTTTTGAACTCAGTTTTGAGATGGATGTATAGTCAAGTCAATGAAGATTATAAAGGATACAATGATATGGTCCCATTTCCTGGAGGGAGCAGGAAATCTCACTGTAAAATTCTGGACTCTATGAAACAGAGTAAGGCTGCAGGAAGACCATAGAAGAGTTAACGGAAGAAGTCATAATAGAAAATCATTAAGGCACGAATGAGAATTTTTTCAAGAAGCACAACTAAGTTAAAAAGAAATTATGGTACTGAACCAGAGGTGATGACAAGGAGATGTGGCAGAGGACAGGGAATAGAGAATTTTCAAGGTAAAAAATTCCTGAGATTTCTAGCCTTGGGAGCTATGTTTTTGGAGTTAAGGAAACTAACAAAGGCAGAAACATGCATGAAGAAGAACTTTTTTACCTAAAGAAAGGATGTCAAATGTTTAAAACAATATATGTAAATGCTGTAGATGGGAGACAAAGGGATAGGGAGGATAAGTTGACAGAGATAATAGAGCTGAATGTCAAGTGGGAAACCACCAAAAAAATTAGACATCCCAGGGAGTCTGAGGCATTCCACAGGAGAACAGATAGGGAACAATTTAAAATCTCCACTAGAAGTGAAAGGGATTATGTAAATAGGATTAAAGCCAGGATAGGAGAATGCTGGAGAAACTGGCTTCTTGAATGAGGTTCTCAAAGCATGATAGTGTGAGCCATATACTATAAAGGGTGGCACTGAGAACAAGTAGGAAATTAAGAAATTCATGCTTAAAGGCAAAAGTAAATCATTAACCACTAGAAGAAGTAGATTTAAAATCAAGACAGAAAATAACCAAAGAGGTTGCTAAGTAAGGAGAGAGAAAGTCTTACAAAGGGAAAGAGGATGGAGGTAGAACATTTGTAAGCAAGTGAGGACTTTTTTCTACAACAGGCATGAGAGTTGCAGTAAGACACTGAAAGATGCATTAAATATGGAATGGTTGACAATGGCAAATGATGTAAAGGGCAAATGCAAGGAGGACATAGGAATTATTATCTAGCTCTGTTGAGGACTGTAACGCAATGTCATAAGAAAAAAAAATCATGCATTTGGATGATTATAACCATGTTAAGCCAAATCCTCAGAGGATGTAAATTGACACACCTCCATTGATTTCAGTGGACCTATTCTAACTTGCACTAGCTGAGCATCAGGCCCAATGTGTCCTGCAGGAAGAAAGTGTCTTTTTGCAGGAACCCATTGCAAATTCAATTAATGTCACCTTTCCAGCAGAGTGAATTTTTCAGGCTCCCAGACTAACAGTTGACATACTTGCCTACCCTTCTGAAGTAGTATTTTAGGTTTAATTAAGTGTTTCCTTTAGTCCTAAGAACATGTATTCCTATAGTCTTGATTGAGTAAGTGCAACATGAGTGGTTTATGTTATAAACCAAAACTACATTTAGTTACATTTAAAGTTGCATCACAACCCGCCTTATCAACCTGCCCAAAATCTTACGAGTGTGAAAACAAGAACCTCACAGAACAGTGTCCAGTATTTCTTCAGACACACCTCTGAGCCACAATTCTTCTCCTGCTTCCTCCTTGTTCAATGGGGGTAGTAACTGACTATTGGCCTACCCCAGCACTAAATGATTACCCCCTCCCATACCTCTACTCATGCTACGTCAACTTCTCTACCCAGTGAGGGTTGAGATGGAACCAACGCTTACCCATTCCCTGCCCACCTGTTCCAGGAAGGGAGTATGCAGGCGTGCACTTATATATAGGCATCAAGTCCCAAGGTCCAGGTAATCACAAAATGATGTAAATAGAATTCCTAGTTCACTTAGGCCCAGATCCTCCAAGGTATTTAGCCATTGAAGTCAATGGATCTGGACCTTTGAGGATCTAGGCCTTAGTCCTTTGTGTGGCCATGTAATCTAAGCCACAATTTAGCCCTTACTAATCAGCTAAATTGGGAGCGTAATGTCAATCATGAAGTGTTCTCTGTAAATTCAGATTTTTTGCTCTTTAACAAGTATGAAATGCCTGCAGTGCTTATATATTTAAGATATTTGTGTTTGAGTCCTCTATTTTTAGTAACATGCTAAAGCATACATATTTCTGAGAGTTTATAGAAGAAATGATCAGTCACATGCTTCATACTTCAAAAGCACCTTTCATACAGGCACTCTAATACAAAAAAAGAAATAAAAATTTAAAAGCCATATTTAAACTTAACCACATGATGCAACTGCTCCCCATGTTACTTACGTAGTAGCTCCTGAATTTCCATTGAATATCCATTAAGGATGTAGCAGGAAAGAACAGCTATGAAGGAGTAAATGATCTGAAGATCAATTTGTGAAGGAAGCAGGTTTGATGTTTTTAAATAAGGTAAGCAAAAGATGTAGACACAAATATTGTTGTCCTATCACAAGGAATTGTCAGCAGTTCAATATACAGACAGGTGAACATAATGGAATGATGATTAAGAAGGTTTTATGAGGAAATATGGTAGGAAGAGATAATGGAGAGTTCTGAATATAAGCAAATATAATAGAAGATCTGCTGGTAATCTGTGACATTCTCTCAACACAAGAGTAACATGCTCAGAGACATTGACTCCAGTCAGCATGCTGTCAGCCACGTTCTGTAGCTGCTAGCGCTCGAGGGAAGTAAGAGGGACACCCACTAACAAAAACTTACAATGAAGTCATGTAAAAGGGCTGTGACAAATGAGTGATATCCTAAAGAGAAAACAAATACACACAGGCACTTGGATTGCCAATTCACCCTTTCCTGAGATCCTTGAACACAGCTTACTTACCATTACCTTAACTTCAACCAACGTACCTACATTAATCAGGTCCAACGTCTTTTTTTAGGGCCTCATGTTACTTGTGGAGACTAAGATTACTCAGGGTTTCAGGCTTTATATCAGAGAAGCCCACAAAGAGCTCCGTTCAATTTGACAGTCATCTCTAGATTGTCTTTATTATGTTACAGCGAGTCTTACAAGGAAAAATTACCGGGGAAGAATAGCGGTCCCCTTTTAAAATGGCAGTGTGCTATGCCCTGAGAACATTTCAATATCCTAACACTCCAGAGACTTATAAAACAATATCAGAGAATGTCTAACATGAGCCTTAAAGGAAAGCCCACAGTCAAAATCAGCTTGTAATTCCACAAGATTTCAGAGCAAAACTGAAAGATCCATCATCAAAACAACAAGAGAAAAAAGTATTATTCGATTAAACACAGCAGGCAACTTAAGAAAGATAGTACAAATTTAAACCTTGCTATCAGAAAAGTAATCCTGCAATATGAGAGTGGTCAAAGAAGCTACAGGAATCAGCAGATATATCAGGGAGCCATCTTCATACTTGCATATTAAGCCTATGAAGTATCCATTGAAAGAATGCAAATGTACAACAAATAGAACCAAGAGAAATTCTTAGGAGCTTCCAGAAACTACTGGAAAAAACTGGATACATGAGACAAACATATAATGCTGTATGGACTGAAAAAAGTCAAATCTTTAAATAATGCAAGTTCTGTGCCAAGAAAGCAATGAAAGTCAATGTAAGTGTTCCAGCAGCCACCAAAACACCTATAGTCAACATTATTTTCAGACACTGCAGAGATTCCCAGTAGTAGGATATGATGACTGTGGAAGAAACAAGGCAAGAAGTAGTGAGCTGAAAAGGTAGTGTGAAAAGGTAGGCAGACTTATAATGGAAGTAACCAAAGAAATGCTCACTAAAAATAATGCTCGTTAAAAATAATGTTTAAAATAACGCATTTTTTTTGTAGGAAACAGCAAGTGCGAGAATCTTATGAGCTTTACATCAGTTAACACCACATACTGGGACACATCCTCGGCCCTGCTCCACTCCACTCTATCCAAGCTATGCATAGAGGATGGAAAACTGGCTTAACCAGCCATCTGGAAATTATCCTTGTTGGCTCTACAGCACCCATTCTTGAGCCCATCCCTGACAGACTCTGTGTGCACACATGCATGCAAACACAAATGCATATATATATGCAGATCATGTACATATACACTCACACCAGCAATTTTATGCAAACAGCTCATACATTTGCAAAATTTGATAATCTGGAGCATTTCCTGTGAGTAGAAAGCAGAGGGGGGCAAAGAACAGCAAGAACAGATTGATGTTATCCATCCAGACAACGTGGGCCAGGCAAACTGTCCTTGATCCACTGAACACAAAATCCATTTACTGAAATGGTTAGACAAGGGAGGTATTGCAATAGTCTGTGGTCTTCTCCCTGCCGAGATAATCTTGAATCATCATCTGAGTCATAATTTGTTTGTCTAACATATATGAAATTTCAACTGACTTTCCAATATATACTGCCCAAAGGATAAAGGGATTGGCGAAGGGTTAATAGACAGATAGAGTATATATGGCTAGGTATGTAGCCATGTACTTCCACTAAGTGTACTAGTCCCAACTATATAGCTCTCTGGGCATCTGCACTGATCGTCAGCCCCACTGTGAGCTGTGTAAGGAGAAGGGGGACCAGAAAGCACAGCTGGCTTGGTGGTGATAGTCTAGCCAGGACAGTTCTACGTTTTTAAAGATGGTCCCAGGGCACACAAAGGATGGGGAGAAAGATGTTATGTCTTGGTCCCTTACTGCAGTTACTATTCATGCATAAAAAGGGCAGCTATGGCAGGATCCCCAGTGCCTGGTAAGTATTTGGATCCTGACTATGGCAGATCAAGATTCCTGCCTTTCATAGGCCAACTATTGCCCCATATAGATGTTGAGTGGGAAACCTTGAACTCCAAGTTTTCCCATTGACTTCACTGTAGCCAGGTTTTCACCCTGAGTTTGCTGAGACTGGTGAAGAGGGATGGGGGAATTTGTAAAGAAAATATTTCCCAGGGAGTACTCATTTCCCAGAATACTCATGGGACACAGAGCTGGGCAGATGGGCACATACTGAGGGGGGAGAGGAGACAGTAATAAAACAAGAATAGGGAAACCCCAAACCTTTCCAATCCCTAGAAAAAGACGACCAAAGTAGCAGAGAGATCACGCACACAGCCCTCCACTGGAGAAAAAGAATGCAGAAGATAGATTAATTAGATATCAAAGTGAGAAACTGGTTGCTGATGATGCCAGTTGAGGAGGGAATTGAAGGTCACTGGGCCTCCCCACGAGAACAGAATCATCTGTAGGTGAGGGGGCACCAGTTATGAGTCAGAATTTTTTTTTTTTTTAATTAAAGGGAGAAGTGGGATCTTCATGGGTTCTGGCTGCTGAGCTGAACTCAAAGCCAGTTGAGGCCTTGAGAATTAAAATATTCATGTTGCAAATCACTTCACATGCTCTTCAGAAAGCATGCACGTACCCTTTCCCTCCCACTTCCCCTGAGCAGACTCCAGATTACCCCAGCTTGTTGTCAGGATCATTTTTTGAAATGCTGGCATCTCTGAGCAGCCACGTTGCTTTGGTCCCTCTATCTAAGGTAGGAACAAAGGAATTCAAGGCTCCAATGAATACCACTAACTTCTGCTGAGCTTTCGGTGGGAAAATCTACAGGTTCTGAAGGGGAACATTCTGTGTTGAGAAACTGTTCCCCAGACCCATGATATTTCAGCCAGTCACAGTACCTCCCAAAAGCTGCAGAGCCCCAAACACGTTTTCTTCGTGTGGAGGGCTTCACAGCTCAGGTGCCGGGAAAGCACACTACAAGAGTCCACTCCCCTGCTTTGTGGCATAATTTTCATGATTAGATGAGGTCCGCTCTGCTCCATGCCATGTAGTTTTAGTTTCACTTAGCTCGGAGCCAAAAATATTCAAATTTCATGATCTTAAAAAAATGTGTTTAAAGAAACAGATTAATGAACGTCCGCATGCTCAATTGGAATATGGAAAAACATTTATTTTGTTTCTTTAAAACCATTCACATGGTAACAACAAAAGGGTTGGTATGTTTTAACTGTAGAAAAAGCCATCCTGGAATCCCACAGTTACAAAAATATTACACTTCCAGCCTGTAAATATATCAGTAATTAAAAACAATTTGCAAATTGAATCATATTAAAAACTGTAATTATCTAAATGCCCTATTATTAACCACTGCATTACTAAAACATCAACACAGATTGTTAGTAAATCATAATCATATGAACCTGAATGTTAGATTAATAGTATTACACTGCTGAAGTATTATAATCAGATGGAATCCCAGTAAAAATGAATTCAACAAAAGATAATCTGAAGAGATACTTTCTATGTAAAGATTTCCCATAATTGAGCCATGACAAATGCATGCACATTACTAATAAAATAAAAACAATGTTTAAAAACATTTTATTTGTAGATCACCCATACTAATTTGCTCCCCATCCAGTATTAGAAAGTTGCCTAAACTAGAGAAACTCCTTTTGAAGTCAATGAAGTTGTACCAGGAATGAATTTAGTCCATATGAATTTATACAGAGAACATTTATTTAAAGTTAATGACCAGTGTCTAGCTCTTCACCAAACCTAAAAGATCTTAGGGTCCTATCCTAGCAAAGCATCACCACTGTCTCAAAATAAGACTGTGGATATTGACACAGGCTAACCTATCCAAGGGAGCTGAAGAAAAGCAAAAATGCTAATACACCGCTCTAGCTCAACAGCCAGGAATTACAGAGCTGCTCAAAGAGTGAAGGGGTGAAAGGTGCCATGTAATGAGAAGTGAACGTGGAAGTAGCTTTTGTCCTTTCAGGCTTTCCAGGTGTACATGCTAAACTTGTTCTTTCCCCACCTCCAATTGGGTCATACCGCTCTGTCAACTCTAGGGGTGAAGTAAATTCACTTATTTGCCCCCAAGACAGATTGGGAAAGGAATAGGTCTTTATAATTAGCTGGAAGTAGGAAGGCTCACTCAATCTAGCTTATTGATGTTGACAGTAGAGGCATTAATTAAGTTTGTTGCTGCTGACAATGGAGAGGAGACTACCCACAAGGGCTGCTCAAAAGTTTTCCACTGAAACTGTTTTTCAGTCGAAAATTGCGGTTTGCATTAAACAAATTTTTTCATGAAAAGCACCTGCTTTGGGGGGAAAATTTTAGGAAACAAATGCCTGAAAAGCAAGAAGTTTTTAGCTTTGGACTGAAATATTGCAGTTTTTGGATGGAAAAACATTCATTTTGGACAAAATATGTCAGTTTTTGTGTTTTGACAAAAAACACTTCAGGGAAAATTTTGATAAAAAAAACCCCACTTTTGTTGAAATTTACTGTAGCAAATTTCCTACTACTCACATAAGCAGTCTGCTTCTGGGACTTCCAGTATTCCTCCTCCACACACTCTTTACCTTCATCTCTCATATAAAGACTGCATGGAAATCTTCAAGACTGTACATGGCACTTACCCCTCCATCTGCTTGGCCAACAGCTCCTGAGTGGTCAGACAAGGAAAGACCTGCATGGGCTTTTTTACCTATTTGTCAAAGGTAACGAATGACCAGAGTTCCCATTGACTTCAAATGGAGTTATGAGTGTTCAGCGTGTCTGAAAATCAGGCCCTAAATGTTTTCTGTGGCTGACTAATACAAGATTGTACAGTAGTACTGTACTCCTATTCAGGTTTAGTTGACATGGCCTACTAACAAAAGCTATGTTCTTGATTAGTCACATGGAATATCAATCAGCAAGATAAGAACTGATTCCTGTGTTAGGACATGGGGAGGATTTATTTACTTGGAAAGTCCTAACCCAAGGAAGTCCTGCTCAGAAAATACTGCTAAACCTGCCGCTGCAGTGGGCTCCATCCCAACAGTGACAGGCTAAGGTGATAATGCAGTTTACCATTCACATTCCAGTGCCCGTGGTATGGAATGAGAGCTCTGTGGACATAAACTGAGTCCCCTGGGAAAACACATTAGTTTTGAGCAAATTCCCAATTGGGCCTCACCCTCTGGATCACAAACCTTCCCCCTGTTTTTATGTCAGAGTTATTTGAAGAAGGGTGAAGGTGTAGGGTCCAGAGAGAAGTATACACATGAATCTTGGGCCTTGCAGATGGCAACCCAATTGAATAGCTTTACAGGAGTCCCAGATTTGTTTGCCTTTCAGCCACCATGAAGCACTATTCCCATAAATCTGATTGTCATATAGGCCAGTTAAGTGAAGTGAAGCTGAAATCCATTCTTGAAAGGGGAAGAGGGCCGTCAACCACATACATTGCATTGCCAAAGGGGATTTAGGTAATTAATTAATTAATTCATTCATTAATATCAATGAGAATCTTATGAGTAAATGTGGCAACATGAGTCAAAGGAAAGAATAGTTTGTATCCTGTTTTCTACCTTTGCAAGGAATGTCATCTTTAATGACTGAAAAATGGATGTTATACATTTAATGCATAGTACATACATAATCTCTATAAAATATCTATGTAACATGATTTTATGGTCAAAATAAACTTTTCAATTCTGAGTTGCTCCAAATGTTAATTGTTTAAAACTCATTGGCTTTACAGAAGTATGTTATAAAAATTTTAAAAAACTTTGAAAAGCCGATAAACCATAAAAGTACATTTGAAATACAATTACTTTTTGGATCTCCTTTTTGTCATTAGAAGAGAAAATGATCGTGCATCCTCTTCAAATTTTGTACCCGGACTTCAACTTCTAAACCAACAGGCGGAAGATCTATTTCTCCACTGTCATGTAACATGTACAGTCACTTAGTCACACACATGCAAAGTGTGGGGAAATGCCCCTATTCTAAACTGATAGCATTTTAATCTCATTTTATTTGTACTGGTGGAAACTACCAAACCAGAGGTCAATTTCCTGAACCCCGCTAGGACACTCCCTATTGGTTTCACGAGCATATGCCTCTATCCAGGGCCGGCTCTAGGATTTTTCCAGCCCCAAGCAAAAACTTTTTTGGCCGCCCCTGCTTTTTTTTCGTGTCCCCCCACCCCCAGCTCCACCCCAACTCCACTCCTTCCCAACCCCTTCCCCAAATCCCCAGCCCTGCCTCCTCCTCCGGGCGTGCCGTATTCCCCCCTCCCCGCATTGCTTCCTGCAGCTCCCCCCCGCAACAGCTCACCTCCGCTCCGCCTGCTCCCCTGAACACGCCGCCGCTCCGCTTCTCCCCCCTCCCTCTCAGGCGAGGGAGAGGCAGCGCGTTCAGGGGAGCAGGCGGAGCCGAGGGGAGCAGGGGTGGGGGGGGGAGCGCAGGAAGTAACGGAGGGGGGAAGAGGAACCGCTCCCCGCCCCAGCTCGCCTCCACTCCACCACCGCTGCCTCCCCCGTGCGAAACGGCAAGCCTGGGAGGGAGGGGGGAGAAGCGGAGAGGCGGCAGTGCACTCAGGGGAGTGGGCAGAGGCGGAGTGGAGGCGAGCTGGGGCGGCGGGGGCACATTTCTAGGGGCGGCATGGCCGGCGCCTGGATGCCGACCCTAGAAATGAGCTGCCCCAAGCACCTGCTCGTTTTGCTGGTGCCTAGAGCCGGCCCTGCCTTTATCTCCTGTTTTTGCTGGAAGAGCTGGGGCGTGAGGGAGAGGTGCTCCAAGCTGCAATCTCTATAGTTTGAGTCCTTTAGGTCTGTCCTAGGACTCTAAGCTATAAAGACTGCTCAGAGTCCTCCAGGAGTTTGGAGAATGGTCCCTAATCTAATCACATGGCTGTAGCACTGCATAGGGTGAAGTAATCACTAAAGCCACATCTCCATAATCATGTGTAGGTTAGGGACCATGCCTTAGGAAGAGTCTATATAGTTAGTATGTTATGGAGGGAAACAGGAGTGTCTGAATGGGGAAAAACATGGATGTTGGGGAGGAAGAAACTTGAGAAGGGAGACAGAGAAAGGGAGGATGATGGGAAATCTTTGGGGCTGAAGGGAAAAGACGGTAGCAGTATGCAAACAAAGTAATGCAGTATCTCCGTATTTCTGTAACTGTGGCTTTACAAGGTATGCCAAACAAGGCAGTAAGCACAGAAGAATCAAGAACAGAATTCCTGAGCAGGTGCTAACCCTGCCTGAAAGAGTGTGGAACCAGAAGCTGTGATAGTCAGGTATGATTTCTTTGTTTCAGTCTTCTAGCTATTGGGGTGAGTTGGTTGAAAACATTTCTGGTGCAAAACTGCTTTTAAATGGAAACTGACATGGTTTTGCGCTTTTAAAAAAATACTGAACTTGGAGCTTTTGTATTATTTATTACTGCACATATTACTGCACAATGAAAGGTGTCCATCCAGTGCTCAAAGTAACCCATCCCATAAGTTACAAATCACAATATAAACCAAAGATTGCCCCTAAATATATTTTTTCCAACCCACACCCTCCTCAATAGCCTAACATAGGAGAGGAAGATGGGGTTTGCAGCATGCCCACAGGGTTGACAAATCTGTTCTCTGGCATACCATAGGATTCTTATTTAGTTTGTTTCATTGTATCTTCCATCCTTAAAATGACATAGTTCAAAAGAATGGGGAGACTCATTTCAGCATGAAAGATACACAGCTTTACAACCCTATTCAGCTCAATCATTGCCCCCAGTGCAGGTGGACTTTGGAAGGGCTACCCTACTGAAAGGGTACTATTCTCTTGGTACTATTTATATAATAAAGGCTCAAGCATTATTTACAAACATATTAAATACATGTTTATTTGTTTACAAAAGATCCATAAATTCTTTTGAAAAGCTATTAACACACATTTGTGTCTCATTCCAAAAAAGAACTCATTTAGTAATCATGTCCTCCTGGAGGAGTTCCATTACTCAAAAGTGGAACGTTAGTGTGATATTTCAGGAAGTTTTGAAGCAAGTGCATAAGAAAAAGAGGTTGCCAACAGAAAGGGTGCAAGGTGTTTTTTCAGACTGCAAAATTGCACTCTGGATGTGTTAGTCTCTAAGGTGCCACAAGTCCTCCTTTTCTTTTTGTGGATACAGACTAACACGGCTGCTACTCTGAATTCTGGTCTGACATTGCAGAAGTTTTATTTCCCTATGAAAGCAAGCCACAATGTCTAAGAGGGTTTGTTAGTGGTCCTACTGGTATCTGATATCTACTGCTGGTAGCATTTCTATCATTAGAAACTAGAATTGTCATTATGCTAGAAACATGTATAGTGGTGAAGGAAAAGAAAAAACAGCAAAGAGTAAAAGAAACAGAGTAGCAGAGTACTGGGGGGGAGGGGAGGAAGAGAGGAAGTGAAAAGAGACTAGAGACAACAGACGAAGAATAGAAAAAAAAACCCCGAAGAAAAAACAGAAAAGGGGAGAACCAAAATCTAGAAGAGACAAAGAAAAAAGTGTTTCCAACCAGAAACAGTGTTTCATGACAGCAAGAGACAAGAAGCAGTGCCTCCAGAAAGGTAAGCCAGTTCATAAAATTAAAAACTGGCAGGAAGAGTAAGGAAAGACAAAAACTAAAAAAAAAAAAACAACCCCATACTTTTTTTAAAAATGCTGACCCCTAATTTTTGGTTACTGAAAGGACAAGGTCCCACTTCAACAAGTTTCTGAAGTGAACCCTAAGCTTGAATGAATTATTAACCAAAAATCACCATTTACTACTCTAAAGGAATTGCTTTGTCCAAAACTGTACATTTTGCTTTGTAATTTTGTCCATCAGGTGGACAAGTTCAACAACTCAGCTAGACATTTCCCCCTCCACCCCCAATTGGCTTACCATTTTTGCTACCTGAAGTAACTCAAGTCTGAAATACCAATGTTCATTGCCATCAATATGTCAGTCAATTTTCTTCAGACCCTTATTTCACGTGTTATTATTTGGTCTTCTACAGCTGTTCTCTCTGATGATCCAAACATTTCTTGGGCTACCCATTTTCTCCCTGGGTATGCAAAAGTCATCCAGGGAAATCTGTAATAGAGACAATAATTCCTTTAGTCTGTTTCACAACAGAAGAAGTTTCATTTCTTTTTGTAAACAGATCATGACAAATACTCTGTTGAAGAATGTCTTGACAGAAAAAAAACAGATCATCAAGAACAATTAACAGAATGAAAAGGCTGAATGAAAGCTGCTCTCTGATCATCTGAAAACCCCCATGTATAATATTTCTAATAAATGTAAATACTGAAACTAAGAAGTCTCTTCACCAACCAGATTAATATGCTGCTATGCAACATATTTAATTTTTAAAAAGCAAGAGCCCAATTCTGTAAGCCCTCCACATGCAGGATTCCAACTGACTGTGCCCCGGATTCTAAAAATACAACAGTATTAATAAAAATACTTCAGGTTATTTTTTATTTAAAGGGACTTTTTAAAAACACATTTCACATAAGTAGCTGTCCTCCTTCATTTTTTCCTAGATGTCCCAAATGAACATACAAATTTAATTTGGGGCTGCTCTCAACCTCACGCACTGACATTCTTGGTCCTGTCTTTACAAACTACGCTCCCTGAACCCAATTTAGCTCCCCAGGAATTCAGTGGGTGGCTCTTAAGACCACTTTATGACTCCTTTATGCTGGCTCCTCCAAGTAGCCATGCAAAAACAATTAACTTGGCCAAAATAATACAGTTTGGATGGGGAAGAGGAAGATGAAGAGGGATAAGACTGAAAGCAGCTCCCTTCATTAACTAATAAGGTCCCAAACCTGCAGTCCTTGTGTATGCAAAGCTCCCAGTGATTACAATGGTCGTTTTGTGCGTATGCAAAGAGTGTAGAATGAGACCCTAATAGGGGAGAAATCATTTTTAACTTACCACGTAATAAGCTATTTTTTACAACTGCTTCATCGCCTTGTTCTTGATGCATTGTTTTCTTGACAAGGAGAACAATGAAGGTATAAGGACAGTCAATCATATGAATTCTTACTTATACCATTTTATAAACTTCTTTAAGTTACCTGCTTTCTGCATTCACTGAGGTGCTCTAATATTTTGCTTTTTTAGTAATAACGTTATGCAATGGTTTGAAAACTATTTGTATTTCCCCACTTACCTTTCCTGAGGCCAGTCACTTTGGCCCAGATTTTTAAACTATTTAGGCATTGCTCTACTCAGTGCTCAAAGGCTTAAGTGACTCAGGAGTCGAAGTCTCATATTCACAAGTGATTTAGCTAGAGCCTCAAAAGCTATTTAGGCACCTAACTCCCCCTGATTTCAGAATTTAAATGTCTTTGAGAATCTGGGCCTTACGCACTTAAAAGCCTAAGTCACTTTAGCCTTTGCAACACTGAGCAGAGCAACTCAGCAAAAATCTGTGTCTTTAATTTTTCAACTCAGGACTTTTGTTAAAAGAATTTATCAGGCAGAGCTATAAGCATTAACAAAGAACCATGAAATACATTCCATGATTTATACTGAACCTCTTTATAAAAAAAATAAGAAAGCCAGCACATGAATGGCTTACTAAAGTTTCATCGACCTGGACATCAGGTCAAGACTTAAAACATCAGAATCCTTATGCCTTGAATGTTTCCCATTAAATCTGTGCCAAAGTTAAAAGACATCAGGAGCCAAATTCAGCCCTGGTGTAAGCCAATGTGACCTAGATCACAGCTGCTTGCACCAAGACTGAACTTGGCCTAGTAATATGTTGATCGTAAAAATCACCATAACATTAGGTCAGAACTATGAAACTCATTACAGTCAAGTACATTAAATAAAAGAGGATCCTACCAGTTGCATCATCGGCTTCTGTGTCTAGAAGAGCATCTACTGAAGCCACGTCTGTGACTATGAAGGAGTCTGTTGTATCAGACACTCCTCGCGTGCTGAGACAAAGCTTCTTTGAGATACTGACTCCTTTGCTTTGATCACAGTACCTCACTAACCTTCTGACTGGCAGGCAGGTGATACCACTTCTTGTGAAGGTTTTTCTAGGTTTTCCTACTATTCCCCAGGGCATATTTTAGCAATAAAAGAAGTCCACAGATTGACGTTGTAGTTATCTTCCAAAAAATGTGTGTGTGTGTGTGTGTGTGTGTGTGTGTACGTATGTATATATATATATATAAAATAGAGAGATGGAGATGCAAGATATTTTCCCCCACCACATCCACCTGTTTTGGTACAATGTTAAATATTCCATAGTTCAGTTTGTCCTCTTTTTCAGAAGGAACAGTAATCTTCATTGAAATACATATTCTTCAGAAGGCATCTTCTGCTCCTCCCTGACCTGTTTCAGGTAGAATTTTCAGCCCGTGTCCTTTTTTCCTCAAGGAATGGGTCAGCAAATGACTCATTAATATATGATGCTGCAAAATCAGAAGTTTCTTTCTCATTATGGCTAAGCAATTAGTTGCAACTTTCCTTATAATTAACAAATTATAAATAAGATGTATCAATAACCTGACATTTAAAATTTAGCCTGTTCCTAAATATCCTGGTTTAACAGCACTAAAATTAAAGAAAATCCTCCTTTCCCCAATCAAAATAATATTAGGCCCGGATCCTGGAAATACTTACATACATGGATAACTTTACTCATGAGTGGTCCCACTGAATTCAATGTAATGTTCAATGGGGCTAGTCACATCACTGAAGTTACGGACCAGCTTAAATTTTCGCTGGGTGGGGCCTAAAAAGTTACAGGATTATAAAATTTGTTCGTTTAACCATTTTCCATGTTTCCCAAGATCCTGAAGTCCATACATTTTCTTTCATCAAAGTATTCAAAGTTTTTCTTACAGGACAGAAGTTTTAATCTATCTCCTAGGAAACTACTTTGTTTTACTAGTAAATTATATCCTAAAACACAATATGAATTATTTCCTACTATAAACCAGTTTCTTAGTTAAATTACAGCAGTATCTGTCCCACTACCTAGCCTAATACAATTCAATATCCCCAAAACATTCTCTGGCCTTAGCTCTGTGTTATCATAGTTTGCTGCAGTTCTCAATAGGCACTGAGAAAGAAAAAGGCAGAGAGTGAGAAACGTGAAAAGTGAGCATTTGAAAGAATATGAGTGGGATGTGCTGAGAGCTAAAGCAGAACAAATATAGATATAAGAGTCTAAGGAGTCAATTCTACTCTTGGGTACACATCACTATATTTTGTGGGGTCTGTTACTATGGCTCTCTAGACTTCAGATTCCCAAGAGAAGAACTGAGGAGTGTGAATTAACATGAGGGGTTTATCTAAATCCATTAACTCTCACCCACAGACCCATTAAAAATATATACCTACTTCGACAAAAAATCCCTAGGATAAAAAGAAAGGTCTAAATGAGAAAAAATGGCAAGACAAAGTTCAGCTTGACTTGGAATTCTAGAATCTGATTCTGATCTCACATCACTTTTGGTTTTGATGGAAGTACTCCTTATTTACATCAAGGTCTAAGTGACAGAAGGCTCAGATCAGTGATAACGACATAAGAAAAGAAGTTTGCCTTCATTTTAATCATGCTTATTGACATCTTCTGTATTTTCCACAGTATGCATCCGATGAAGTGAGCTGTTGCTCACGAAAGCTTATGCTCAAATAAATTGGTTAGTCTCTAAGGTGCCACAAGTCGTCCTCTTCTTTATTCCTTGAAAAGAAAACTATAAACCATTTTAATTACCTTACTTAGAAAGTGACCTTAGAAACCTTTTATGCAGTGTCAGTTAGATTTAGAATACAAACAGAGAACAGTTACATGGCAGTTGTCTAGATTCAAAACCAAGCTTCGTCTCTAACACCAGTCTCAAGCCAGTCTAACTCAACTGACTTCTGTGGCGTGAACACGGAAATTCTGCAGGCCATTCATCAATAACCGGAACCAGTCGTTTACAACAGTTAAGGGCAGGGGTCTCCAAACTACGGCCCGGGGGCCGGATGCGGCCCTGGGCTTCCATTTGTCCGCCCTCCGACCAACAGGGGAGAAGTGGCGAACAGCTGAGTAGGCACGAGGAGCAGGCAGGGAGAGGGGCCACGGCAGGAGCTCATGGGGGGGGGGGCAGTACAGCTGAGCTGTGCAGAGGGGTGAGTGCCTCTGGGAGCCAGCTTAGGGGCGAGTGGTTGCTGCAGCCAAGCAGGAGAAGCAAACAGGCGGGCATAGATACCCATCAGCACAAAGCAGGCAGGCTGCAGCTGAGTAGGCACGCGGAGCAGTCACTTGAACTTCAAATGGAAGTGACTGACCTGCAATCCTATGACATGCTGAAGTACAAATATAAGGAAGGAAGTCTGGTAGAGTTCTGTAAATGCCTGTCAAGTGATCAATATGCTCATGTAAAAAACTCTGTCTGTGGATTAATGTCAGTGTTTGGCACTACTTATGTGTGTGAAAAAACATTTTCAATGATGAAATATGTGAAATCCCACTACAGCTCGACCTTGTCTGATGAACATTTACAATCAATTTTGATGCTAGGGAACGCTAACTTTGAACCACAGCTAAATGCAATGTTGTCAGAAGAACATCAGTACCATACTTCTCACTAATTCTAAAATAATATTTCTTTATTTTTGAATATGTGTATTTGTATGATACAAATGTGAGTTTTTAGAAATAAAAAAAATGTGAAATGATTTTTAACGTATCAATAAGTATTGTGTGATTTCACAGTACCTGCATTGATTAACTTTTATACCTGATTTAGAATTTAATGCAACACTGACACAGAGTAGAGTAGTGGTTTTTTTAATGATTTTGCATATATTTAATTTATTTCACAGTTACTTCAGCCTGCGAAGCCCCTTCAAAAAATCTAATATGGTCCTCGTCTCATAAAGTTTGGAGACCCCTGGTTTAGGGGGGAGGAAAAAATAGCAACACAGAAATAGCTGTTTTGTTTAGCACCGCAGCTCCCTGCATATATTCCCTCTTTATTTTTTTTTCAATGACAGTTTCAAAAGGGTTTTGAGTGCACAGATTTGGTACACGTGCGCAGCAGCTGGTCTGACCTGATAAAGCAGAGCCTCTGAAGGAGAAGTTCCTGTCTGTCGGACCAATAATCAGTAAACTAAGAGGGATTTACCCAATAGCCCGTCACAGATCCTATCCTGTCAAAAATCCACTTTTCTGAGGCATGCCTAAATCTGATTTTCTGTCAGATGGCTTCAGTCTTTAAAAGAAGTAAACAGCAAGTAGTTGGTGAATAAAGAGAGATGCTTATCAACTTTGTGCCTTTATTCTGAATTATGCATCAGCCATAACTAAACCTTTGGACTTTGTCAGATGTCACAACCCTCTGTTATTTTATGCAGAGAGACGTATTAAGTAATATTCAACTTAGAGATCGGTAGCGTGACATCTGGTCTGTTCACATACTACTACAAGCTCCGGCATCCTCTCTCCAGGTTTCATTCTTTGCAAAGCAAAGCTTGTTTGTTATACCGGCTCACACTTTTACTGAACGAAAGCTTTAAATAGCACCACGGTTTGGTTGCAATTGCTAAAAATACACATCACAGAGCTTGAGCGCCGATTTGCCGTGAAACATCTGTCGCATACTGTATCCGCGGTCTTGCAGGGACTTTTAAACCCCCACCCCCCGAATACCCATCCCGAGTTTTATCTACAAACGAGCAAGGCTCCAACAGCGAGAAAAGCTCCAGTCGAGGCCGGTTAAAAATAGCTCTGCAGAAGGGGGCTGGCCTGAGGCTCGCGTTCTGCACCGCTGCGGAGCGCGACGCGTTTGCCACAAGCTTCCCACGCCGCGGCGCCAAGGCAATGAGGACCAGCTCTCCCGGGGCCCGAACTCTCCGTGCCCGTCAGGTTGGCGTGAGACAGCCGTGGGCTAGCAGCGCCCGACGCCTGAGCGAAGCTGGACAGCTGGGGTGAAGTGCTGGAGCTGGCAACCCCCCCGGCACTGCCCCCCCTTGCCCTTAGACGCATGTCAAGGTTGGAAGGGACCTCAGGAGGTCATCTAGTCCAACCCCCTGCTCAAAGCAGGACCAATCCCCAATTTATGCCCCAGCTCCCTAACTAGCCCCCTCAAGGATTGAACTCACCACCCTGGGTTTAGCCAGTCAATGCTCGCTACCCCTCCCCTCTCCTTACCAGCGTTCCGCAGCTTCTTGTTCCTGTACACGGACAGGATGACCAGCAGGTTGCCCAGCACGTCCACCACGATGGTGAAGATGAGGATGGCAGCCAAAGTGGAAGCCACCCAGGCGGGCCGGTCCAGGCTGAGCTCCGCGGGCGGGTGCGAGGCGTTCAGCCCGCTCCCATTGCCGCTCATGCTGCTGCTCCTCCTCGCCCCCGCCTCACTCGCCCAACATCCCAGGGCCACCTTGGGGCCAGGAGCGGGTCGCCTGCAGCCCTCGGGGATCCGCCCGCCCGGCTCACAGGGAGGGTGCCCGGCGCGGCGCAGGCAGCCCCAGCGCCTTCTACGGCCGCGGCCGGGCTCTGAAGTTTCCCTGAAGTGTGCACGTGCCGCGGAGTTACTTTTATAGCCTCCCCTCGCCCCCTCCCCCACCCCCACCACAGCAGCGGCCTCCGCCACCGCTGCCTCCAGGTGACATCTAGCGTTGGCGGCGCTCGGCCTCCTCCGCCCCGGCCACGTGCGCGGCCGGGAGATTCCAGCCGCCGCCGCAGCCGCCGCGGCGGGGCAACAGCGCCCCGGTGCGGCGCTGGGACGCTGCGGCCGAGGGGCGGTTCATTCATTGCGAGCGGGCGGCGTGTGGCTGCGCAGCCGGGCCCCATTCATTCTTTTCCCGGCTCTCCCCATTCATTCGTTCCTTCATTGATTCCTCTGGACAACGCGGTGTA